>NC_092872.1:565000204-565600204 GCF_028372415.1 Notamacropus eugenii
CTTGGTAATAGTTATTTTCTAGTTTCTAACTTATAGTTTGGTTCCTTCCTTTGAGTTTATCTTTTGTTGTTCTTATTATTGATAATAATGATTGACACCATTATTTCCTCTTTGAGACAGTGTATTGGGCAATGATCAAGTGGCATGGTGAAGTAATGTGGGGACCAATATCAGGAGCATATGTTCTTTGTGTATACACTCACTTTGTTTTCTCCCTTGTTAACTTCTTGGTTTTGGTCCAAGGGTAGCTATAGAGAAAGTACTCCATATCAAAGGATTGCAACAGGGATTTATGTTAAGTTTTAAAAGAAAATGGCAAAATTTGAGTGCATTCTGGTGGTGTAACTTCTGAAGCTTAACTCTTGGGTCTATTTTTAAACCTAGAGTTTTGTTTTGTTATGCTTACACCCAGGGTGTATTAACAATGTGTGTATGAATTATAAATATGCATCATGTATACTGTAATTATTCCTATTTTACAGATGATAATGATACTAGCCACAGATGGAAAAAACCCTATTACAGATGATCTGAGGCAATTCCCTCATTTTTCTAGTTAAAAGAGGGGAAACTGAGACCATGAAAGATGGAGTGACTTGCTTAAGGTCATGCAACATTTGAAAAGAAAGCTTTTATTCTTCACACTCAACTGCTCCTTCTACTTCCTAATGCTACCATCTTCTCTAACTCCTTAAAATTAAGATTAATGTTCTCTATTGGCTTGTTTCAACTGAGAGCATTTCTAGGAGAAATGAAGAGATGGTGGGTTCTGGGACTGACAGTGTTACATAGTGAAAAAAAGACTCTAGATTTGGACTGTGGAGGACTAAGTTTCAAATCCTAGTTCTGTTATTAATGAATTGTTTGAAATTGGGCAAGTCACCAAGTTTCTGTGAGCCTTAACATTCCTTGTAAATGAAAATGAAGGGATGGGACTATTAGATCTCTAAAGTCTCTTTCAGAATTGAGGCTATATGACTTTAAGATCACATTCCCTAGAAGGACTTGCTACAGTCTTACCAAATGAATTTTTATGGTAACTTTCCCTTCACTCAACCAGAATTTATGGATTCTTTTCCATTAGTCTTTTTGAAAATTTAAGTTTTATAGATATCTTTGTTTTCTATTCATCTTCATTTCTGGAAATCCTTCTTTCCTCATTCCTCCTGAATTGAACCCTCCATTGTGACAAAGAAAAACAATTATGCAAAAATGGTCAATGAAGTGATCTCATCTGTCAAGGTGTACAACATTCTGTCCTAGTATTTCTTTGACTCTCCCTGCCAAGAGGAGAGAGGTATATTACATTAGCATGCACTCTTTTCCCAATAGATGTGATGAATTTCAGGGCAAGGTTACTTGACTACCCAATCCCAAATGACTCCAGTCTCCTAGCACTTGCTACCCTTGATATAACAGCTCTCATTAGCAAATTTAGTCATGTGTCACTTCCTAAATCTAAATCAGAGCTACTTTTTCCAGTCATCTTTCCTCTTATCCCAGTGAGCCAACAGACATTTATCTCTTCTGTCCTTTTACTCCCTCGGACCTGTTTTCTTGGTTGTCTATGAATTTTCTCCTCTAATACTCTCATTTTCCTCAAGGAGTAGTGGAGGTACACAGAAATAAAGGCACAGATCGGTGGAATTATTCACTCAAGGCTATGAACCTAAACAAGTGACAGCTAGGACTTGAAACCCAGGAATTCTTACCCTTATGTTTCATCCATCTTATAGATTATAGTTGGAGTACTGGGAAACACTGTAGGGATCATTTAGTTCAACCTCCTTATTTTATATACGAGAAAACTAAAACCCTGTAAGGTTAATAGCTTGTCTAAGTCACACAGATAGTAAGAGCCAAGGATAGGATTTGAACCCAGATTGTCTGAATCCAAATCTGGTGTTCTTTCCACTGACTCATGCTATGTATCCATACTGTTTTTCTTTTTATTCTATGTCCCTCCTCAAAAGTCTCCATTGAATATTTAATCTACTTATGGCAAAAGCAGACCACTAAGCACCCACATCGTGGCTCTAATTAAACTTGAATTCCTTCTTTATATTGGGTTATGTGCTATAATGCAGATGAAGGCAATTTTTTATCATTCTTCCTTAGTGATGCCCAATGGCTCCAGTGAGTTTCTCTGAACTAGTGATCAGCTCACAGAGGTAAACTTAGTTTAATTTATATGAACTTTATTCCACTTGGTGCTCCTTAAACCACCACTAAAATTAAATACCTCCAATATGAACAAACCAGGAGCTCCAAGATGTTTACAGATTTAATGAAATCAGTGGGACCTCTGAAACGTTTCTAATTCATCTGTTTGTACAACATTTGCAGCCACCAGGACCAAGACTAAAACTTGCTGATGTGAGATGTTCACCATGACACAGACCTAATTAGAAAGAGAGTGAGTTAAGACCAAGTCTTACTTTATAAATTGCCTGGATCTGTTGCATCTTCATTAAAAATTACCAACAAACAAAACATTTATCTTGTCTCCATTTGGGACTGTTTTCCGGATTATAAACTTCTCTTGTCATGCCTTTGTCCTTGATCTTTCCTTGAGTGGCACCTTGGATGCATTCATTCATTGTTATCTAAGTACAGATTCTTCCTAAACCCACCTCTGATCCTTCCTCTTAATCTTGTATACCTATGACCTCGCTATGTCCTTCAATGACCTAGTTACAGCTTTTCTGTCAAGTCTGGCTGCTAATTCAGATTGAACACAGAAGATTATCTCAACTTTCCTCCAAGATCTCTCTCTTCCCCATTTTTTTCTTCTGCCATAATTCCATCAGCTATTCCAGAACATTAGCCCAGAGTTTTTCTACATTTCTGTTTCTGCTTCATTTATCACTGCTAAGAAGGCAGTGCCATTATTTTGACTCAGAAATGGTAAAATGACCAAACTTAAGTAGTGGACATTAATAGAGTAATATTAACTTGAAGGGAGGAGTTTCCAGTGACAGCTACTTACTCCTGTTCTGTTTAGCATTTTTAATCAGTAACTTAGATGATGTACTTATAAAACTGTTAAATGATAAAGGTGGTGGCAATAATTAGCATGTCCTTCCAGATCGTGAAAGGTTAGAATAATGAGATCAATGGATCAAATGGATCCATTTGATCCAGAAATGAATCAAATTTTTTATTGTCCCTCAGCTATCTCGTTCTTTCAAGTTTTCTTGCTTTTCTTCCCTACTTGCTTCATTTCTGAAAAGCAGCCTGGGCCAAAATCTTTTTTATTCTGATTTCTGATGTTTTGCTCATTTATTCAATTTTCTTCTTCATGGATTTTTCCAAGATCAAACAAATATTTTTGGTTTCAGGCTTGATAGACATGTGCCATGCTATACTTATCAGTATTGCAGGGTACCTTTCACATTGATTAGGGCCTTAGCATTTATTCTCTCTCTCCATACGTGTGTGTGTGTGTGTGTGTATGTATTCCTTGTTTTCTCTTCCAGTGGGATGTAATCTCTAAGCAAACTGAGATGGTTTTATTGTATTTGTATCCTAGCACAGTGCCTGGCAGCTAGTAGGCACCTAGTAAGTGCTTGCTGATTATTTCCAGGCAAAACTAAGCCATATGGAATCTTCCTTTTTCCTTAAGGAAAGAACATAGCTTGTACACATGCAGTGACTGGAATTTAACAGACGCTGAAGGAAGGACAGGGACCCTGTGTTCCAGAAGGGCTGTTTTAAGGCTGTTTATTTAGAGGTTTCTTTCTGCAATTAAAAAAGTGATGAGGAGGGAGCTGTTTTGTTTGCTTTTGTTTCTGCCTTTGACAAGAGAAGGCAGACTTTTCTGAAATACTAGCTTGAGGTTCAACATTCGAATGCAAGCCAGGGGCTGTAAGTCTGTACTGGTCCAAAGGGACCTCATTAGAATATTCCTCCATGGAGGTCTATGCAGACTATGCTATGCCACAGGCTGCTGCTATTGTCAGGCTTCGGAATCACTGTGTGCCTACATATACTATTGCATTCCCAGGACTGTCTATACAATATGGGCATAATAAGACTTTTTTTTCCCTGCTCTGATTAGGTAAGTATAAATGCTGAGCCTTACTTTTACCCTATAGTCCTACTAGGCGAGTCCCCCATGTTGTATGTGATAAAAAAGTTTTGTGTCAGTACTCACTTTTCAAGACTGCCTCAGTCAAGCACAGTCTGGACATTTCCTAGTGCTTGTAAGTTCTAGCAATATCCATGATATTCCATATTCCCGATTTGGGGAATGCCAGGACCCCTAGGGATGACTAGAGGAGGATATGGTCCATTTGTTCACCCAATCCATAAATATTCATCAGTGCACACTATATGCCAGACATTGTGCTAGGCACACTGGGGATAGAGGCAAAAATAAAACTCTACCTGCCCTTGAGGATGGCACATTCTATCGGGGAGACTCTGCGTGTGTGTGCGTGTGGGTATGCACACACATGCATGTGCATATACACATGTATATGCACATGCACAAATATTTATATTTACATGCACATACATATATACACAAATTCAGGATTTGGGGAGGATTTGAAAAGGTTTCATACATAAAGTGGCATTTGAACTAAGTTTCAAAGACAGCATGGAAATCTAAGGAATTGAGGCACAGCAGGAGTTACATCCCAGAAAAGCAGAATAACTAGTACAAAGGCAAGGAATATCATGTGTGAAGAACAACAAGAAAGTTGGACAATACCTGGGTGCAAAGGGGAGGAGAGGAGAGAGAAATCTATAATAAGTCTGGGAAGTCAGGTTAGGACCAGTTTGGAATGGGCTTTAAATGACAAAGATTGAGTTACAGTTATCTTAGAGGCAGCAAGAAGTGAGTAAAGTGTGAGTAGGGCAATACTCCATAAATCCAAGTCAAACTTGCCCTTTAGGAATGTCAACTGGGCAGCTGTGTGGAGGAGACAGGAGAGTCTAGACCATGGGTGGGGAAACTGTGGCCTCGAGGTCACATGTAGCCCTGTAGATACTCAAGTGCAATCCTTTGACTGAATCTAAACTTCATAGAACAAATCCCCTTAATAACAGAATTTGGTCTCTAAAACCTGGACTCAATCAAAAGACCACACCCGAGGAGAACCTTGAGGACCACATGCGACTTCAAGGCTGCAGGTTCTCCACTCCTGTTCTAGAGTGAGGACAACAATTAGAAGGCTATTGTTCAAATGCAAAACATACTCTTGCCAAAAAGACTATTTTATGGAGAACTCACATGGGGCAGGTGATCACATGGTGGTCAGAAGAAGTGATACAAGGACACTCTCAAGGTCTCTCTCAAGAACTTTGGATTTAATTGTGCAACATGGGAGACACTGGCACAGGACCACTCAACATGGTGTGCCCACATCAGAAAGGGTGCTGTGTTCTATGAGCAAAGCATAATTGAGACAGCACAAAGGAAATGTAAGATGCACAAATTTGGAGTATCCACCTCAAATATGCACATGGACTATCTGTGCCCAACCTGAGATAGAGCATTCTGAGCTCATATTGGTCTGATCAGCCACAGTTGGACACAGTGAAACTTCACTTTATCATGGTGATGTCATTTTGGTCCTCTTCAAAATGGAAGGACAATGACTAACCAACCATTGTAAAGGTCCAGGTGAGAGGTGAACTGGGGGAGGGAAGATTGGGGGTGGGAGCTAGAAAGAAGAGATAACACTCAAAAAATGCTGTGGAGCTAGAATGACAAAATTTGGCAACAGATCTCATGTAGAAGTCACCTAAATTAAGGAATCAAAGATGACTGAATTTTTCAACCTGAATGAGTAGAAGAATGTGCCTGTACTGGGGTATGCTTGAGCCAGTTGGAAGTAGCTAGAAAGATTATTATTAAGTTTTCAATATGAACATTTACACCTCTAGGGGAGGTCACTAAGTGAGTTCAAGGAAGGTCAAAATCTTGGATCTCAGGAAAGTCAAGCATGCCCCTTGCACACTCGTATCACCTGGCCACAGCATACGTAAAGGGCAGAAAAGGTCAGGAACAGCTGATTCGTTTTTTTTAAAGTGCTGTCTCTTCTATGCTGACATTATCAAAAATAGCATCCTAGTACAGGATCTAGGGTATTAAAAAGAACTACATGTTTGTGGGCTTTAGGATTGGATGACTGATATTTTAGAAATAATCTGTGCCAAGTGCTTCATTTTATACATAGGAAGAGTGGGGACCAGAGATTTTAAGTGACTTGTTCCAAGTTCACAGAGATAGGAAGTAGCAAAGCTTTGTTCTTCTAACTCAAAATTTCTTGTCCTTTCCATTCTACCAAGCTTCTTCCTAAGAGATTATTTTATTGTCTTAGTAAATCAAAATGGATTGTTGCCATAGGTTGGCAGGTAGGTGGCACAGGGGATAGAATGCCTTTAGCCCTCTCAGCCAGAACTTGCATGAAATCAGGGTTCACAAAACTACTTCTGTTATATCTCTTCTTTCTTGAATTTGGGTGATGGAGATTAAAAATGACTACGACTTTCTGAGCTTCAGAAGGAGTGAACCACCAGGGGGACTGGGAGCAGAGTCTATGCTAGAATTTGCAAAAGTCAGACAGTAAAGAGTAAAGGACTGAGAGACCTGTCTGGCTCCATCTAACAGTAGCAGAGATGTGGACTCATCTATCCATTGTTCAGGATGTATCTGGAAGTGAGCCTGGTGGGGCAAAGGCTGTGTAAAAACTGGGTTAAGCCTGAGCCCACTCTGCTCTGGGACTGAGGTGCTACAGGAAAGAATGTTCCCTGAGATGCTGGAGGGCAATGTTTGTAGCTTCTGGCCTTGTTATTTCTTAGAAATAAATATCCCTTCATAAAAGCTAATTAATATTAATTGGTTAAATGAAACTGGAGCACAAATAACTGGCAGCTGATAATAGAGAACAATACACCAAAATGAGCCAGTGATATTTCTAAAAGCCACCAATGGCCTCTTCAGGGAGGGAGACGTGACTAACATCAAAATGGAAGAGGAAATTCAGTGCATCTCTAAATATGAAATGATCGGGCTAAATTTAAGGACCTCTAAGGTCTCTTTAGACTTCAGGATCATGTGGCTTAAAGAGAACTGCAAAGAAGGGGAACTGAAGAGAAAGTCAGAATTGAAGTCTTCAATTGTCTAAAGAAGGAGAAGGAAAGAGGAAAACAAGGTCCTTCCTTCAAATCTGCTGAGTTAAAGATTATTTAAATGAACATTACTTAGTTGGAAGGTGATTCTTTAGTAGCATCTTCTAAAAGACTATGGGAAGCCCAAGCCCAGCCACACCCCAAAGTAAAGATGAATAGGTGGAAATAGGCTTTAACTTATTCCAAACTCTGTCTACACCCAGTAAGAAATGGGCTTCAGAAATGGCTGCTGACTACCTCCATTCTCGAAGGCACTTTTTTCCTTGAGCTGTCAGTCTGGAGCTCTGGCATTCTACATGCCCCATTAGTCTTTTGAAAGAATTTATCATTAATCAGGCAACCGATACCCAGGCAGTTGAAAAGCCATCCACTACCAACAGGGCTGCAGCAAGCATGGACTAGATCTAGCTAATTAATGGCAGGCAAGTAAAATAATTAAGCAATAAAATGTAATTGGCAACAGTTCTCAGGAGAATTTCAGAATGCCTCCGGTGCTACCCTGTTTTGCTTTCAGAGCCTCGAGAATGTCAAGGAGCCACTCTCTTTAATATTGAAATGGTTCCAGCTTCTGCACTTGGGATAAAATGGAAATCTGCAAGAGTCTGCCTTCCCCCACACTCTAGACTTTTGTTATAAATTAAGCTCAAATTGGGACAGATTCTAGAGGATTCTTGGTTCTGATACCTTTATATGAAATTTAATTATTTGATTTTGTTGTACACAAGGAAATAGGCTCTTCTGCAGCCTACAGAATAATTATGTTTGGTATCACATAGCCAGCCTACCTAAGTAAAAAGAGGCAAAGGACCACAGGACTGGCTACCGTATCATAATGGTTTTCAGCCATAGAAACTCAAGAACGAAAGGAGAGAGGTGAAGAAAATTGTGTTAATGGATGGAGTGCCCCAAATCAATGAAATCATGGTTCCCTGACTCACTGAAGTACAGAAGCTAGCAGCAATCCATTTATTCAAAAAGTATTTTTCAAACACTATGTGGTAAAAACAGTATCAGATGCTGAAGCTCTGAGATAGATAAGGAGGCTAAGGGAGTTTAATGCCTTAAAAATAATTCCAACACAAAATGTGTCCTAACTGCAGGGTTCCTCCTAGCAGGCCTTTTCTCTAGCCTAGATACCTGACTTTGTGGACAGGTGCAAGTCCTTAATCAGCCCACACCTGCAGCTCATATCTTTTTCTAGGTAGAGTGTTCCAAAGGGGCTCAGTACTCACCAATGCTGGGTTTTTAAAGGGATAAGGCAGAAAATAATGGAAGTTAATTCAATTCATCTCAATAAGTATTTATAGAACACTTATAATGTGCAAAGCACTAGAAAGGGAAATGAAAAGATGAACAAGATACTCTTTCTGTACCTTCCTGTACCTTCCTGTCAGTCCTCTCAGACATTCCGAACACATTGTAGAGGGATAACCTCACCTTGGTTCTTGGACCCCACCTTGCACCCTGAACATGAGATTCACAAATTCTGTGATGTTAAGATTCATCTGGTGATGTGCTGGAGCCATCTCAAATCAACTCAAGAGCTGAATTTTCAGTGTGAGCATTTATACCTCAGAAAGAGGTAAATGTTACAAACCAGGATGTCATTTATTATTTTTATATTAACTGTCTGGACTTAAGAAAGTGATAGAGAAAATGTTAACGTACATGTTAAATTTAAAAATGTCATGGGCGCGTTTTTTTTCAGAAAGTCAGTAAACAGCATATCACTAAACTAACTCTTCACCAGAACCAAGTGTGCTTCCTGATAGCCTGTGTTTTGGGGGTTCAGTTGCCAACTTATGCCATCCTGCCTATGCTAGCACATAGAATGCCCAGAGCTTGGTGATGTTTGGAATTAGGAAGACCTGGGTGTGAATCCTGCCTCAGATACTTACTATGTGACCCTGGGCAAATCATTTAATCTCTCTATTCCTCAGTTTCTCATTTCTAAAATGAAGGTAATAGTGCCTACCTTATAGAGTTGTTGTAGTCAAATGAGTTACATAAGTAAAGCTCTATATAAATACAAGCTGTTGTTATTATGGTTATGATGAATGTTACCCAAAGGCCAACCACATTTCCCAAGGATGTGGAATTTCATGCTCCTAACTTGTATCTATGAGATTTACCTCAGTTTTAATCACTTTGCCGGCAAAGAAGCTTTCATCGGAATAGCAGCTGTTCTCATCATTTAGTAATTATGGGTTTGAATGGGAAGGGACTTGAGAGGTCCTATAGTCCAATTCCCACATCTGACAGTGAAGAAAGCCCAGAAAGAAGAAAGGACTGTCCCAAAGTCATGAGGTAGTAATGAGAAGAGTCAAGATTCATATCTGAGAACTTTAACTCCAGAGCTAATGTGTTTTCCACCATACTACCTGGTATTTCTATTTTATCACCCTAATTTTCTTCGAACCACAAATTAAAATTGTTCTTAACTACACTTCATCTGTTTTCCCATACATATACACATATACACATACTCCTAGTCCTTTAACCCATCCCCCACCAATGAACACAGAAAATTGATAGGCGTTTCACTTGTTTCTGGGAAGTCAACTTCTTAGTTGTTTTATATAACTGATACAAACTTCCCATCTCAGGCAACATATCCTGGCTTCATTCCAACTCGTTTTCTTTCTTCTCTCCTCACCTATCTTTGCTTTTAATAATTCCATTTTTCATAATCTTATCTGATTTTTTCCTTAGCTTCTCTCTAGCCTCACAAAGAAAAATGTTAAAAAGTCTCCTGCTCCAACTCACCTCTTCCAGAAACTCGGAAGTCCTGCTCTACCAACATGGTTCAGCTTAGTGTCCATCATCCCATTAGAAATCATCACATAAACAGGAGCCTTCATTCCCTTACTTCAGGCTCCATAATGTGCATCAGTGAGAACCTGCTCACCATATTTGCCTCTAAAATGTCTCCAGCTGTCCCATGTCAATATGAACAGTCAGTCTAAATGCCAATGCTTATTCCACAGGCTAAAAACACATTGATCAAGCCAAACATCTCTGCAGCCTAATGAGTTCCCAATTGGTTTGAAGTTTAGCATGACAAGGTTTCTTGGAGGCAATGTTGTTTATAGTAGATAGAATACTGGACTTGGAGTCAAGAAGGCCTAGTTTCAAAATCCTGAGCACTCATGAGCAAGTTACACTCTCTGAGCTTCTACTTTTTAATCTGGTATGTATAGATAATGATACCTATTTCAGTAACCCACCTCATAGGTCTATGTGTTTAGGCCATGGGATGGCTGACCTCCGTGGGCACCCATAACCAAGACAGATTGAAATTTCCACCCTCTGTGGAAAGCAAGAGGAGGTTTATGCAGGCACTGCCAGCAGCCTATTGGAAGAGGAGCAGGTAGAATTCAGGACCACTGTGGATTGGTGAGCTCTCCTTCACTCTCCTATCTCCAAGAAGGGCATTAAGTTAGAATTATATCTATCAACAACAACTAACATATGTAGTTTGAGTACAATAGTCCTTCAGATTAAAAGTCACTTTCCCTGACTGCTCTCAAGGGGACAGTTAACAGTTAACTTCCTCTTCAATTCTAACTTCCTTCCACCAAATGCTGATTACATAAAAGATCATAAAAAATAGTGAGTAAATCTGTTTACGAAAAAGCAAGCAGTAAACAGATTAGACTAGACCAAAGAACACTCAAGAGTAAATGAACTCTTCATATGAGAGTGAGAGATCTCAGTTCAACCAAGGAGATGTCCTACAATCTCACCAAGAAGAGTCCTCTTGTAGCAGTCTCTAGGGTTATGGTGATAGCAATGAAGGGATCTGGTTGGAGACTTGCTTCTTTCCATGTCTGAGCCTTTGGAAGCTCCCCAGTCTTCCATTAAAAAATTCACAACTGCTGGTCTAGACTACCCTTCTCACTCGTCTTCCTTGAAGCATTTGCCAACAGTTTGAAGTCTCTCTCCCACACCCTTCCCTAGGTAAACTTTATGCAGCATAGGGGACTCTGATATTTCTTAGCCACTCAGTTATATCTTCTTATCCAAAAGCAGTGCATATAGAACCATAAAACTATCCTTCAGTCAATTTCCCAAACTATGTGAGCTGAGATTTTAAATTTAAATTGGAGGTGCTAGAAGGAGTGATAGATCGATCAATAGATACATACATGCATACATACAGACAGACAGAGACAGACATACATACATACCTACATACGCCTTGTCTTCAGGAGACACAGCACCAGATGTTTTGAAGAGAAACTCTACGAAACTATATCAGTAGGTGACAGATTGTTTGGTAGAAAAATATGCAGGAGAGTATGGAGAACGGTTTGGGAAAAGCGTACACGTTCTCCATCTTGAAGAAGAGAAACTTGGGGCAACTTGTTTCTTCCTTGCATCCAGAAAGCCCATGAGAACCCAAGCAAGGCCATAGAAGGTATGGCCCCTATGCTTCTGACTGAATATGTTTCAGATGAAATCACTCCCTCACATATGCATCTCCTTGATCCTCCCGGTCCCATCCCTGCTCCTTTTCAGTCAGAAAGGGAGACTATGGCATTTCCATTGTTTTGAACAGCTCCCTTTCTCACCGAACATTCTGTTCACTTTTCTTTTCTGTGCTGATTCATTCTCCTTTATACATAAAACTTTATTTTAGTGTGCAAGCCTTTGGTATGTAATCATTTGGGGAATGTGGAGGCTAGGGAACAGTAAGGTAGAAGGTGGGCAGGAATAAACATAATTGATCATCCAAGGCTGGACCAGGCCCAGAAGTAGACCTGAGGTAGTCACTGTCCTGGCAGCCGAATAGGGGGCAGCTCATTCTAGGAACTCACTAATCCCTTGGGTCTGGCTGCCGCCAGCTGGAAACCCTTCCTACATGGGGCCAACACTATAGGTGGGAGAAATAAATAAAGACAAGAGAAAACGTTTATAATTGAACCTGCATTTCCCCCAGATGACCTACACATAAATATTATTCTCTAATAGTCCTAGTAACCAAGGACAACACAGAGGGATAGAGAAGAGGGATTCTGCTACATCAGCTTTCCCTGGCTTGCGCATGTCTGGTCACAAGTATAAATACAACAGTAATAATAGCTAATATTTGTATAGCACCTATTATGCGCCAGGTACTATGCTAATTATTTTACAAATCTTATCTCTTTTTATTCTCACAATGACACTGTGAGGTGGGTGCTATTACTATCCCCATTTTACAGATGAGGAAACTGAGTCAAGCAGAGGTTAAGGGACTTACCTAGGGTCACACAGCTAGTAAAGTGTCAGAGGTCAGATTTGAACTCAGGTCTTCCTGACTCTGGGGGGAGGGTGGGGTGAGAGGTGCTTTATCTACTGTGTGGCCTAGCTGCTCCCAGTAATAACAATTTTAATCTATCTATAAGAAGCTGTAAAGAAGCAGAGGGAATCGTGATTTAGAAAACTTAAGGATCTGTCTCCTAACTTTACCACCTCTCAGCTCTAGCAGTAGCTGGGACTCTAGATTGTTTCACAATCAGTCAGTGACCATTGACCTTACTTCTGTTGCTAGGTTGTACAGTGAAAATAGGGTTGGAGTGAAGAGACAGAGAGACCTGAATTCGAATCTTACCTCAGATATTCTCTGGCTCTGTGACCCTAGGTAAGTTAATTAACCTTTCCTCAGTTTCCTCAGCTGTATAATAAGGCCAATAATAGCACCTACCTCACAGGGTTGTTGTGAAGATTAAATGAAATAAAGTGTGCAAAGCATTCTGCAATCCTTGAAGTGCCACCTAAGTGCTAGCTATTTGTTTTATCGTTATCCTCCATGACACTGGCAGCCAGAAAGAAAAAAAAAGCTAATTTGATCCCGGGCTATAATAAGGGAGATTTGGTGCCTGGAACAAGTACCACTGTTCTCTGCCCCAGTCAGAGCACATCTAGAGTAACATGTTCAATTCCAGGCACCCTAATTAGAAAAGACATTGATAAACTGCAGAGAATGAGCAGGAGGGGAGCAACAAGAAAGGTAGAAAGCCTAAAGGACCTGAAAAAGGTGTAGCTAGAGAAGAATAGACTTCTGGGTGTGTTGGCTGAGTTGATGTATTTTAAGGGCTGTTTTTTGGAAGATTAGAATTTTTTTTATTCTGTATGGGCCCAGAAGGTAGAATTAAGAACCATGGGTGGAAGGTACAGAGGGCAAAAATTTAACTCAACGTGTAAAGGAAAAATTTCCTACAATGAGAGTTATTCAAAGAAGAAAGGACTAGCTTGAAATATGGCAAGTTGCTCACTAGACATCTTCAAGTAAAGACCAGATGACAGGAGACTTAGGTTTAGTTGCTAGTTCTATTACTATACACACCCTCCGTAAGCCCCAATTTCCATATTTCTAACAATGGGATAATAATTAATTGGCTCCATCGCCTATTTTACCAGGTCATTTTAGGGAAAGTTCTTGGTAAATATGAAAACAATAAATAAATGTTAGTTATTATAGTTTTTTGCTTAGGCACAGGCTGGACTAGCTGGCCTCTGAGGTCCCATACTTTTCTGAGACTTTCTGAGGCTAATAACCACACTCTTTCCTCTGTTATTTATTACTAGAACAATTGTACAGATAATGCAGATAGGGAGAAGCAGAGCTAAGATTCTTACCCAGGTCTTTTGACTTTTTCACTCTACAGTATGTGGTGGATTTTAATTTTTTACTTTTTGCCAGACAAAGTAGGCGAGGAAGTATATGATAGAGTACTAGACTTACAGTCAGAAAGAGCTGGGGCTAGAGTTCAAATCTTACCTCAGACACTTGTCTGTGTGACCTGGAATAAGTCACTTTAACTTTAGTCAGTATTGGTTTCCTCATCTATAAAATGGGATATAGGACCTATCACACAGGGTTATTGTGAGAATCAAATGAGATGGTATTTATAAAACACTTTACATATCTTAGAGTGTTATGTAAATGCAATTATTATTATTAATTATTATGTTTTCTTGGAGAATATGTAGATATGAAGCAATGAGAAGACCAAGCTTATATGAGGTCCTAAGTATTTGGGAGTCCAGTTTCAACAACTGTAATAGTCCCCTAAGCCTCTCTTAGACTCCATTTGCAGGATTTGTCAAAGATTATCAAATAGGTGGGATACAAATTCCATCAGAAGCAACAGGGATGTCAAAGTTATGGCTACTTCTCAAATACTTCCATTTAAAGACTTACATATCCTAAGTACACCTGTATATCCTCCCTTGTTCACAACTTAGTGCAGAAAAGGGAAGCAAAAGATTTTTAGCTGATCAATAGCTCAATAGTTCTTGGACATGAGAGAATAGACTTTAATTTGGGCATATAAAGGTTTTCTTACACATCTGTATAATGGGTACTGGGAGTACCAGGTTTGCCCAGAAATTACTGCTGGGCAAACCTCCACTTGTCTACCAGAAGCATGCATATTTCTTTCACTTTCATATTTAGTCAAGAGGATACAATGGTAACTTGATTGCCAGGGTAATGGTGATGCAGAGGAGGCATTATTGACCTAATTTTGCCCTACTGGTGAGAAGAGACACTTTGCACTTTTGGGGAATGTCTCCCTACTTTGGGCCACTACTTTGCAGACTTCTCAAGTGGCTCCAGTGAATGGGTTCTTATAGGATTATAGAGACAGCCTAGGGTAGTAGAAAGATCATTTAGCTGGTCAAGAGACCATAGCTTTAGTCGGAGGACATGGGTTCTAATTCTTACTCTGTCACTAATTTGACAGGAATCTGAGCCAATCAATCAGGAAATAAGTAAATTATTAAGTGCCTACTATGTTGCAGGCTCTGTGCTAGTCACTGGATTTATGAGTACAAAGAATGAAACAATTCCTACTCTAAAGCAGTTTACATTACATTGGGGGAGAAAAAGTACATATAAAAATGCATACAGAGTCAATATAAAGTGATAAACACAAATACGTACAAAATGGCTAAATTTAAGGTGGTTTGGACACCAGCAAGTGAAGGGGTCAGGAAAGGCAGATGATGGTGCTCGAAGTTCATCTTAAAGAAAGAGAGACTCTATGAAGGAGATAAAGAGAGAGTGTGTTCCAATCATGTAGGGTGGGCAAACACAAAGGAACAAGATGGGAAATGTAGTGCCACATGTGAGGAACAAAGAGAAGTCTGGTTTGACTGGATTGTAGAGTGTGGGAGGCTGAATAACATCCAATAAAATCAATCATATAACCTCATCTATAAATAGAGAGCGCTGTACTAGATTATCTCTGAGGTCCCATTCTAGATTGAAAAATCTGTGTCCTATGATACTATGGATAGAGTGTTAGACCTAGTATCAGGAAGACCTGAATTCAAATCCAGCCTCAGACACTTACTAGCTCTATAACTCTGGGCAAGGCGCTTAACCTCTGTTTGCCTTATTCTACTAGAAAAGGATATGATGAACCACTCCAGTATCTTTGCCAAGAAAACCACATAGACAGTATTGGCATGCTAGGGTCCATAGGATCATGAAGAGTCAGGTACAACTAAATGCCTGAACAATAATAGATAATACTATGTTCCTGATCTCTCAGGTCCCAGCCATTGTTTATACTGTATGATTGGTTAATGTCCTTTAACAAGTTAATGTCTAAGAGTAACCTAGACATTTTGTCCATTGCTTTATGATTAGTATAAATGAAAATACTTCTTCGAATAGCCCTCAATTTCATGAGTGCATCTCTCCTAACGTATCTAGAATATTAAGTTGTTCACAGCTCAATGAAGGCAAGGGAAGCAAAAGATTTTAAGCTACTCAGTTCTCAGTTTAATGGTTCCTGGTTATGAGAGCAGACTCTAATTAGGGCATGTAAAAGTTTTTTTACACATCTTTATAATGGGTACTGAGAGTACCAAGCATGCAAAGCAATTACTGCTGGAAATAACTCCTACCAGTAGCATACATCCAGGCTCCTTTCATTTTCATATTTAGTCACCAGGACAGAATGGTAAACCTAATGCCAGGGAGCCCTACTCTACAGCGAGCATATTTTCTATCCCTTGGGCACTAAAAAGAGAAGTGGTAGCTGGGTGACAATGACCAAGTCACTCCCCTCTCCAGGCTTTAAGTTCTTCATCTATACACTGAGGGGACCAGGCTAGATGATCTCTGAGTTTCCTACCTAGCTCTGAAGTTCTGGGATTCTCTGACTTAAGTCATGCATGCAAATTTATCACTCTATAACCATAAAATCATTAATGTTTCATCTCCTTACTGTTTCATTGTTTAATAAGGAAATAAACCTTCTGTTTAACTATTGGGCGGCTGCTCAAGATACCAAGTGTGATTGTTCATGCCTGACATCCATTCACTTGTGTCGCCAACAGAGTAAACCCCAGGCCAGATTCCATTTCCAAGGGTTGGTTGATTGAGTGGAACTTCCAGGTAATCGTGCCATGTCCTGGGTGGAAGGTTAATAGTTTGTGCTAGTGTGAAGTGCTCTCACCGCCTCCTCAGTACAAGCCCCCCACCCCCACCTCCAGCACCTTGTCTAGCTTTGTTAAAAGCCTGTTTGTGTAGTAGCTGAACCCAGCAACAGGGGCATCTATTCCCTGAAGTAGACAGAGGGAATGGAGTGATAAACTGAAGGTCATGAAAAGGAAACAAGTAGGGGAGAAGGGGGAACAGGGGCAGATTGCAAGGGCCAAAGAGTCCTGGACGTGTAATCATTCACTCCAGAGTGGCATTGGGGAAGCGGGGGATGCATAAGCTCCACACTCAGGTAATGAACCAGAACGATTTCCAGCCCCACAGTGGCTCTGCCTCTCTCAACTTCACCTCCCATGATGCTCAGACAAGGCAGAAAAATAAATGAGAACGGCCCAGAGGTGAGCAGTTCAAATAAACACAAAAGCACAGAGGTGCTCTGAAGTGAACAAAGAAAATAGGACAAGGAACATGTTTTGACATCAAGCACCATACCATTGTCCATCTTGAACTACAATAACAAGTGCTGGCCGCCTTCCCTGTGCAAAAGAATGGGCTAAGTGAAGAAGCAGAAATGAATTCTACTTTGTTTTCAGATTTGACAATTAATTTAGCAAAGAGAAAACTAATAAAAAATCACAGTATTGAATCCAAGTACATCCAAGCCCTATACAACTCATTCTATCTGGTTCCCTGATATATTCAATATCATTGTCTATTTTACATTTTGTCTTCCACTCTAGTTTTTGTGCTAAATGGAACCTAATTTGCTCTGAAGATACTGTAGTAGAAAGGACATTATACTGGGAATTAGGGGTCCTGAGTTTGAATCATCTCCCTGTCCCTAACTTGCTTGATGTCTTTAAGTAGGTCATTTTACTTTCCTGGACTTCAACGACCCCATCTATAAAATGTAGAAGCTGGACTAAGTGACCTTTAAACTATATTCTAACTCTTAAATTCTGTGATCCCTGAAATCATCTTGTCTGACCTCTCATTTTGCAGATGAAGAAACTGAGGAACCACATGAAAGGGTGATTTGCCCAAGGTTAAATAGGGTTAGTTATCAGAGTCAGGAACGGCACCTGTATTTTTTAGATTTCTGATCCAGGATTCTTTCTACTGGATAAGCACCAACAATTTTTTAAAATGTAGTCTTAAAGTATTGATTACATACACTGAAATGTCCTGGATTGGGGCAGGTGGGAGAAATGGGTGAGGGGAGTACAGAGTTTAAATAAGACAGTCTCTGCCCTTGTGGAGCTCACATAATAATAAGGTACCAATAATTATAACATACAATAATATTACCCAAGGGCATTAGAGAGGCAAAGAGAAAAGTCTGAAAGAGAAGGGAATTGAATCCAAAAATCAAATCTGTATTGGGAGCGTATTCTAGACACAAGGGACAATATGAGCAAAGGTCCAAAAGCAAAAGAGAACAAGGGAAATCTCTGGACATTGAGGCGAACATTGTACGTCTGCAAACATAGGGTGGTGTCCAGTTGTGTAATGCTGGGCAAAGGAGTTTGATCTTTATAGTGTAGGCACTATGATTTATTATAACTTAAACATTCCAGAATCTACGAGGATCAATTTTATTTGAAGGGAAAAAACAATTATTAAGCACTATATGCCAGGCACCGTGCTAAGTGCAAGGGATACAAAAATAAAAATGAACAGTCTGCCTTGAAGAAGCTTACATACCAATAGGAGGAATGGCCAGGGAGGAATGCTTTAGACTAAAATTCTAGGAATGATAACTTTCATTTGATTACTACTCCCAAAGTTGGAAAGGGAAAGGGGAAGAGGAAGAGGAAGGGTACCCATGCAATGATACACAGTGATGTGGCATCAAGATAACCAAAGAGTAGCAGCATGTTGGGTCTAGGCTGGGAGAGTAATAAACCATTACCCAGGGTGGGAGTGGAATGCTACGTTGGAAGTGAGGTGGGATGGCAGGAAGATATCTGGAGAAGATAAAGAGTTATTTTAACACAATGTTATGAGATGAGAGGAGGATAGATGAGGATGCCAAAAATGACCCCTTTCAATAAGGTACCAAGAACACTCCTACATGAGAGCCATACCTTGCATCATTTGTACGAGGCTAGGGTATCCCATATAGCTAGGTGGCACAGTAGATAGAGGCTCAGGCCTGGCGTCAGGAAGGCCTGAGTTCCAATCTGTCCTCAGACACTATGTGACTCTGGGCAAGTCACTTAACCTTGTTTGCCTCAGTTTCCTCATCTTTAAAATGAACTGAAGAAAGAAATGGCAAATCGCTCCAGTATCTTTGCCAAGAAAATCCCAGAGTTGGGACATGACTGAAAACAACTCAGCAATGACAACAACAGGGCATTCCAGATAGATAAGCTACCCTGGTGGGAAGATGCCAGGCCAGATTCATTAGTCATAGCATTCTTGCTGAATGTATAACTGGCATCCCAGTATGGAGGGAAATAGTGCTCCAGGAGACAGCATAGCTTTTCTCTCTGTCTGAGACCAATAACTAATATGAGACTGTGAAAGGGAGTACAAGGTATATTTAACTTGGAATCTGAAATAACCTGATTTCAAATCTTGAGCTTGACATTGACCGCGCAGCCCCCCAGGCAAGCAATTTAGTCCTCTGAACCTCAGTTTCCCCACCTATTAAATGGGGGTAATAACAGCTGCAGTACCCGTCACACAGATCTACAAAGATCAAAAGGGATGTAGAGCACTTTGTAAAAACCTTAATATCCCAGACACAGAGATTCAGCTTTAGCTTCTAGCCTCCCAAATGAGAACAGAATTAAAAAGCTGGCTCATCATTTACCCTCTTCAGTTTGCTGATTCCAGCATTCCTCCCCTCATGGGGGTAGCTCATCTTCAGGAAGATATCATCTATCCGTTACTAATATTCAGAATGTTTGACTCTAGGTTTCTTACCAATTTGAACATGTGCTAAATCCTAGTGAAATTAACTGTGTGAATTTGAAGATCAGAATTTCCTAGCTACTTCTCAGAGCCTAAGAAGAGCATGGAACTTTTATAGTCTCCTGGGCCTCAAAGCATTTGATTTTTCACAGCTATGAAATGATAAATAATTGACTGCAGCCTCCGGCTATATATGATTTGATGAAAGTCGTATTTTCCCTCACTCTCTATCTTTGCTTTTTGTGCTCAGTGGACTAACCTTTATCTGAAATGGTGGATGAGATGGCATATAGAAAGTTCAGGTGTTTTGTGTTCTTCAAAAAGGACTTTTTTCTTCCCCAAGATAAAACTTCAGGATTAAATGGCATCATTATATCAAAAATAAGATGGTAAAAAGAATTAAAAATCTAAGTTCCTAAAGGACTTCTTCCTTTTTTTAATTTAAACTAAGAAATGAATTCTTTATGATTCTTTTTAGCTACAAAGAGAGTTTATTCTAGAAATTCAGTGGAAAAAAAAGTCAGCTTATACGATTTTTTAAAAAGTATTCCAGTCACTTGTTTGTAATGCTTTGGGCAAAAATCTAAATAACTAAATCTTTCACTTCTCAACCATTTATTTTGTTGTAGAGTTGGCATAGTTAAGATAAACTAAGAAAGTATCTCAAACCACTCCATATAAAATATTTCCTCACAGTCACTCTATAAATTTAACACAATTGAAATTCTCATTCCAATATAACCAAAATCTCTTATGTGTTAAATCAAAAGATGGTTTCTTAATCTTTTTCTAAGCTTTCTGAAATTTTTGACACTATTAGCCACCCCCTCCTCCCAGAGGGTCTCACCTTCCTTGGCTTTCATGCCAACATTTTCCTGCCTGGCTAGGCTCCTCATCCAGCATCCTGGATCAGCATCCATATCCAACCTTCTTAGTGAGAGTGTCCCATAAGGCTTCCTCTCAGTTTTTTTTCTCTTTCTGTCTGTTTCTTTCTCAATATTCCCTAGGCTTGAAGTATTCTTTCTGTAGATTACTTCCAGAGCTATGCAAATAGCCTTAATCTTTGTCTTGAATCCAGTCCCATATAATCAACTTTCCACTGTAATCTTTACTTAGACATTCTACAGATATATGAACCTTAACATATTCCATACAACTTATCCATCTCCTCAGACCTGTTCCTCTTCTAAACATCCTTATTTCCTTTGAAGACATCAATATCTCCCCATTCACCCAAGTTCACACTTTTACAATCATCTACTATTTCCTCTCCTTCACCACACATCAATCTCCAAATCTTGAAGGTTCAATTTCCATAACATCTTTTGTGTCCATCCCCTCCTCTCCATCCAAATGGTTTTTATCTTAGTTTGAGTCCTTGTCACTTCTCACCTAAAATGCCACAGTAGCATCTTAGTTGAACTTTCTGGATCCAATCTCTCTTTCTTCTAATCCATACTCCACAGAGCTGCCAAAAAATGTCTAGTCATGTAGCTCTTCTGTATAACAATCTTCAGTAGCTCCCCATTACTTCTAGAATATAAAATTAAAATATACATCCTGGTATTTAAGACCCTCTAAAATCTTTTTCAGTTCTTACTTTCCAGTTTCATGGCACATGGATAGAGTACTGGACCTGCAGTCTGAAAGAACTGAGTTCAAATCCTGCCTCAAATCCTTGCTAGTTGTGTGATTCTGGGTAAGTAACCTCTAGCTATAAAACAGGCACAATAATAGCACTTACCTCCCAGAGTTTTTTGTAAGGATCAAACGAGATATGTGTAAAGCACTATATAACTGTTAGATGTGTTGTTATTCTTCTTGACAAACTTTACATTTTTGCCATAATAAGCTATTAGATTTTTCCTAAACTTGTTATCTCCCATATCTATACAGTTATGGCTATCAGTCACACCTAGAATGTCCCTGTCTCAGGGCAATGTCTCAGAGTCCACCTCTTAGAATTTTTGCCTCAGTCTTATCCTCTCATAATCTTTCTCTTCCTTCAAAGATCAATTCAGATGCCACCTCCTCTATGAAGGCTTCTCCTCCCTGGTTGGCCATGTTCTCTGCCCCATGAATTTAACTTCTTGTATTACATCATTTTATGAATATTTTGAATTAAACTTGTGAATTTCCCCCTCCCAACCCAGATCTGCACTTGTTGTACCTGAGGCCTGGAGCATTAAGAAATCAAGAGACTTACCCAAGGTCCACAGGAAGTATGTGTCAAAAATAAGACTTCAACCAAGGTTGTTGTCACTCTGCTATACCAGGAAGCCTCTACAATTTGTTTTGTATGCCATTTATTTGTGTACACGTTACATTGAATGTAAGCTTCTTGGCCAAGGTCAAGGACTGTTTTAATTGGGGCTTTGTATGCCCCAAATCTAGCTCAGCACCTTAGTCATAGTAGGTACTTAATAAGTATATGCTGAATTGAATATGCATATGTACATGCATATATATATGTGTGTGAACAATACAGAGTTAAACGTTAAATATATCAAAGCCATACTATGGTGTGGCTTTTGGAGAGAAACATATTAGCAGCTGTTCTTCCTTCTACCTTCTCTCTTTATTCACTGTTCCTTGGAAGCAGTTTTGAGATTCCTGGTCTATGAACCAAGAGGATTTATGAACTGATAAAGTCTGCAGGGGAAAAGACTCAGAAACATCACTGAGCATTATGGTATATAGCCAGGAGCTATGTATGAACAACAGAGCAGTCAGACAACTTTGATGTGGTGCCTGAAAGTCAAGGAAACAAAGTTTCATGGGAAACAAAGGTGATAAGAGCTCATAAGGTGATGAGACAAAGGAACAAGCTTAGTCAGGTCCTATGGACACAATCAACAAAACAGCTAGGTACTCAACTTGAGAAACACTAAAAGTGGAGGACCTTTTTTTCCCTCAGTTTTACTCATTCTCCAGGGAAGAAATGCCTTGAGAAACACCATCTCTTTACAGAAAAGACAAAGAAGTTTCTAGGAAATGTCACACAGATTCACAAGGTTAGTTTACCCATACCTATCAACAAACAGGCAATTTAGTGTAGTCTACATCTGCATTGTGTGCCTTTTCCCCTCCTTCTTTCCCATGCATTTCATATATAGTTAATCAATATCCTGTTAACAGAATATTAATTATTAACACAGTCAGATCATTGGCTTTTGCAGCAGAAAAAAAACTGAAGAATGTTATTATGCTGGCAACTACTCCCAGCTAGAGGTCCCTAAAACTCTGCCAACCAATCAGTCAATCAACAAGCGTTGGACAAGTAACTACTATGTGCCAGGCATGATACTAGGTGCTGGAGATACAAAGGTAAAAATGAAACAGATGGAACAATGGAAAGATGGAACGAAAAAGATATAATAAAGAATAGAAACCAAAAATAAGGGAAGATATAGTAGGGAGTACCCAGCTGCCCTAAATGGCTTCAAGACAGTAGGGCCTGACAAATTACATCCCAGGGTACTGACTAGAAGATATGATTGCTAAGAAGCTGTCAGAAATCTTTTAAAGAGCATGGAGAACAGGAAAAGTGCAGTAGATCTGGAAAAGAGTAAGCCCTGGTTTTCAGCAACAAGAATATGATTTCTACAACTTATACCAGTGAGATTGATTTCAATTCATGGTGAGATTCTAGAACTTATTTTTAAAAGAATGACTTGTGGGCATTTCTAAAGAGAAGCGGTAACTACTTAAAGTCATACAGCAAGGTCATGCAGTCACTGGATAGGTAGATCAAAGGAATGAATGTTTTAAGCATTGGAGCATGATTTCAACAAGGCATTTGACAAATTCTCTCAGGCTATCTTCATGGATAAGGCAGACAGATGTACACTAAATGAGCTAGGTAGATTCAATACTGATTGAACAAGTGAATAGTAGGGTATGAATAGTGGGAAACTTGATAGCTGTCTTTAAGAATTCGGAGTGCTGTCACAGGAAAAAGATGAAAATTGTTCAACTTGACTCCAGAGGGTGGAGCCAAGAAAAATGGGTGGGAATTGCACTGGGACAAATCTCAGATTTTTTTGTAAAATATAAAAAGAATTGAATAAAAGTTGAGGAATTGTGCCCCTCACTGGGTATTTCCATGGGGAGACCAAATAAATGTCTACATTTCTGATATGACAGAGGAACTATAGAGAGGATTCTTAGTCAAGTATGAATTGGGCTAGGTAACCCTGATCTGAAATTCTGCAGTTCTTTAACTCCACTCATGGCCTTCATCCTCAAAAAGAGATCTCAAAAAACATTTCTCCCTCGTTCAACATTTTGATTGACTTATTTTACAGCAGAAAAACAGCAGAATTTAGCTATGCTGGCAACTACTTCCAGCTAATGGTCTCTAAAACTCTTCCAACTGACAAACTAATCAGTCAATCAACAAGCGTTTGTTAAATAACTACTATGGGCCAGGCACTATATTAGTTGCTGGAGATATAAAGATAAAAATGGAACAGTTCTGTTCTCAATGAGTTTACATTTTATTGAGGGACAAGGTGTGAATATGCAAATGTAGAATACATGCTAAATAAATACAAAGGTATTTGGCAAGAGGGCACTAGCAATGGAGGAAATGAAGAAAGGATTTATGGAGAAGTTGGTAGTTGAACCAATCTTGAAGGAAGTAAAGACAAAACAAAGCATAGATGGGTGACAAAGGAGTACACAGGAAGTGGCCAGGGCAAAGATATGGAGGCTGGAGATAGAAAAAAAGAGCAAGGTCAGTGTAAACATATCAGAGAAGGCAGGACAATGAATACTCTATGATGAGACTGGAAAGGTCAAGTTGTTAAGGGCTTCAAAAGCCAAACAGGTGAGTTCTATCTGATTGTAGAAGCAATATGAAACTATTGGAATTTATTGGATAGAAAAGTGACATGGTAAGACATGTACTCTAGGAAAATCACTTTGGCAGCTACATAGATAATGGATTAGAGTGGACAGATAGTTGGAACAGATAGACCAATTAGAAGACTGCTTCAATAGTCTTAGCCCTGAACTAAGGTGATGGTTATTTAAGTAATAATAAGAGGACGGATGTAAGATATGTGCAGACAGAAGTGACAAGATTTGGAAAGCAACTGGAAATGTAGAGGCAAATAAGTGATGAGTCTAGAATAACACTGAAGTAGAAAACATGGGAGATTGGAAGGAAGGTTGCAATTTCAATAGAAATAAGTAAAGTCAGAAGAAGGGTGGGTTGGGGCGGGGGATAATGAATTCTGATTTGGATCTGCAAAGTTTAAGATGTCAATGGGACCTCCAGTTTGAATGTCTAATATATAGCTGATGATGTGAGATTGGAGGTAAAGAGAGAAGATAGGATCGTATGTAGATCTGAGAACATTCTGAATAGAGGAGACAATATTGCCTGGGTCAGAGTCTTTGGGTACATCCACTGTTAGGAGGCATAATATGAATGAAAAGAAACTGAAGAATGGTCAGAAAGGTAAGAGGAGAATGAGGAAAGAAAAGTGTCATGAAAATCCAGAAAAGAGAAAATATCCAGGAGGAGAAGATCCAGTCAAAATTTTCAATTTCTGAAGAGAGGACAGGAAGGATAGAAGGTGGAGGGAAATAAGACTTAAAAATTAAGAAACCATTGGTAATTTGCCAATGACCATTGCCAAGTGAACTGAAGGGATAAGAGGTTGGAAAGAACATAGGACTTGGTATCAAATGATCAGGATATAAATCCTGATTATGGCACATGTTAGCCATGTGACCTTGGCCAAGATACTTAAGTGTAAGAAGCCTCAATTTCCTCATCTGTAAAATGGAAATAATAGTTCCTGAATTGTCTACTTCAGAACAACCAGTTGATTATTGTGAGAACCAAATGAGATAATGTAACTATTACATTCTCTATAAATACAACAATAAATAGTTATTAGCTAATCATATTTGTAACTCTGGACAAGTGGGTCAGTAGGAACATTTTACTCTTTTAAATGAATCATCTCTTGGAGTTTATATATGGCTCATGTTAGAGACTCTTTCTTGCAATGAGGGGCCTGGTGATACTTGGAGGAATCCTCATTTCTCTGGTTAATTGCCCCCATATAGATGATCTGGAAAGGAAATTATCTGACATTCATCAAGTTTAGTCACAGGCTCCCCTAATAAATATGCAGACTCAAAACTTGAGTAATTTTTTTTATTTGTCTGTTTGTTTTTATATTTGTTAATAGAAGCAAAGAGGACTTACATCCTGGTCCATAAAAAGTAACAATACTCACCAGGAACTTATACTACTGGCCCAGCAAAGTTAGATCAAGGTTTATTTCCTTCTATTGGTACTTGCCTTTATGACCACTGTCTTTCTAGTACTGGTTGTTTCCTATAGCTCTCCTCTTCAGTTTCTCTTAGAAGGTATTACCATCCAGGGCTCCCTGCTGCTGTGCTCCCTTTTGCTGCTCTTAACAGATCTTTTTTTCAAGGTCCTTACAGAGTCACTGGTTATAGATTTAGAGCTGGAAGTATCTTAGAGGTCATTGAGTCCAACTCACTCATTTCATAGATGAGGGAATTAAGGCCCAAGTCATACAGAGAGTAAAATCAGCAGAATTGGAGTTAGAACCCAGGTTTCCCAACTCTATTTCTTAGGGTTTTCCTATTATACCTCACTCCTTCCCATCTGAATAATCTTTTTTGGAAAGCACACTTTGACAAATAGTCCTGAAAATTCACCCCATAAGTGGGCAAAATACTCAGCTGAATTCCACTGAATAGAATTTCAAATTAATGCACTCTTCTCTGTTAGGAACACTTGGATTTCTAGAATAAGGCAGAGTATCACTTTTGACAGATAATGAAGGTACAAATGAAATTCAGCAAAGACCTGAAGTCATATGAGATCAAAACACATTAGTCATTCATCTTGGTGCCAGGATTGTTGGTTTTTTCCTTTTCTTTCTCAAGAATTTTCCATGTGTAAAGATCTTTTTATAAACCGTGATGTAGATGATATGTTTGCCTTCAAATTATTAATTCTGTATCTATAGGCAGAGTTCTGTTATACAAGGTAAAACATTCCTCTTGCTTTCAGTGATGATAAATACACTTCAACAAGTGAGCACAGTACTGCCAACATTTTTCTAGTCCATATGCATTTCTAAAGTGTTGGTTTCCTCAATGCCATCTTATAGTAACTTAGTAAGAATATAATCGTACCTGTAACAATTCTTTATTAATAATATAAAAATAACAAAAGTTAGTTATGGCACGGGATCATGTTATAGTGCTGGTCTAAGAATCAGGAAAACACAAGTCAAGCTCCATTAACCTGAAGCAGTTGTTTAACCTCCAGGTAATTCTCTAAGATTACCAGGAACTAACTGTGTAAATTGCAGATTATTTCTTGTTTAGTAGCTTTTCAGTCATGTCTGACTCTCCATGACCCCATTTGGGGTATTTCTTGGCAAGGACACTGGGGTGGTTTGTCATTTCCTCTTCCAGTTCATTAAGTGACTAACCCAGGGTCATACAGGTAATGTGTCTGAGGCCATATTTGAACTCAGGAAGAGCAGAGCAGATGTCAATTGGCATTGGTAATAATTTGCTCAATAGAAGCTTCCCATACTGATGAATTCACAAGTCCAGTTGTTGATGATGATGGTAAATGATAATAATAAGGATAGAATTCATTATTATCACTGTTATCAAATAGTGTTTTTAAAGTTCCCAACATGTTTTGTATGCATTGCCTTATTTATTCAACCCTTGCAACAAACAACCCTGTGAGAGGTAGGTGCTATAAGCATTACTAGACACATTTTAAAGATGAGGAAGTTGAGTTCATAGAAATGAAATGACTTTTCTATGGTCCATACTAGTATGTGTCAGACATTAGATTGAAACCCAGGTCTACCTGATTCTATATCTATATATAGGAGTACATAAATGTCTGTTACCAGCCATACAGTATGGCTGTATTTGTGTGTACGGGGGTAGGAAGTATTTTTTATGTGCCTACATAGGTATATGTGTGTGCTCATTTAGGAGTGTGTGTGCATGTGAACATATGTGTGTGTGTGTGTGTGTGTGTGTGTGTGTGTGTGTGTGTACGTTTCACTGCGAAGAGACATAGCCTTCCAATTACCTTTTACTAGGGACTACATACCCTAGTATTGAATTCCATTACCATTGATCATACCAATGTCAGAGCTAGATAGAACCTTAGAAATCAATCTCCTTATTAGTAGACTAGGAAATTAAGGCCAGAAGCAGTGAAGAGGCTTATTCCAAGTCATGCACAAAGTTAATATCAAGAAGTATTTAAGTACAAACATCCCTCAAATTTAAAATGAATATAACCCATATATTCACTTTCCTTATAACTCCTTCCCAAACCAATAAAACTTCAGCTCCTGATCTAAACTATAACTAGGTAATATCACAGGTGGTAGAAAGAGCACTTTGGAGTGAAAGGACCTGGGCTGGGATTCTGGTTGTACTACTTGCTAATTGTGCAACCTGGGACAAGCCTCTGTGCCTCAGTTTCCTCATCTATAAAAAGAAGGGAGAGTACTATATGATCTCTAAGGACCCCTTTACTATTAAATCTTATGAAATTTAAATCTTTATAGATCAAAGGGCAGAAACCTATAATAAATGTCCAAAGATTATATGCCAGTTTGTTTTTATGAGCATGTGGCTCATTTATGCCAACTTCTATTCTAGGCTTTTTGGCAATTACCACAAGCCACTCCCTGCAAGTCAATGACCCTTGTGTTCCACCCTCATGCCCCATTAGCAGAGGTCAGTGACCAGACTGTACTCTCATGCATCCATATACATCCCACTTTTCATCCCTTATCATGTGAGCCAAGGGTCAGCACAGAGCCAATAAACTCATCCTGTGAGAATAAAAGGAATTAGAGACACCCAGTACCCAAAATGAAATAATATTGTAATGCATATTTTGTAGTGCCTAACAGTTTGCAAAGCAATTTCTCATTTAACCATGTGATCTAAACAATCCTATCATTTTAATATAATATTTTATTTTCCCTCCAAATTCATGTTGAAGCAATTTTTAAACATTTTAAAGAAAGTTTTGAGTTTCAAATTCTATCTCTCCCTCCCTCCCTCCATTCCATCTCCTTGCCCCTCTATGAGATAGTAAGCAATTAGATATAGGTTATACATATGCAATCATGTAAAAAAATTCAATATTAGTCACTTCGTATAAGAATATGAATTTTAAAAAAAGAATGAAAGAAAAAAAGAATAGCATGCTTCAGTCAGTATTCAAACAGTCTCACTTCTTTCTGTGGAGCTAGATAGTATACTTCATCATGAGTCTTTTGGGATTGTCTTGGATCATTGCATTGCTGAGAAGAGCTAAGTCATTCACAATTCTTCATCATACAATATTGCTGTTACTGTGTACAATGTTCTCCTGCATCAGTTGATGTAAGTCTTCCCAGGTTTTTCTGAAATCATCCTGCTTGTCATTTCTTATAGCACAATAATGTTCCATCCCAATCATATACCGCATCCTGTTTAGCCATTCACCAGTTGATGGGCATCTCTTCAATTTCCAATTCTTAGCCACCGCAAAAAGAGCTGCTATAAATATTTTTGTACAAATAGGTCCTTTTCCCTTATTTATGTCTTTGGAATATAGACCTAGCAATGGTATCGCTGGATCAAAGGGTATGCACAGTTTTACAGCCCTTTGGGAACAGTTTCAAATTGCTCTCCGGAATAATAACTCTATCACTTAAATAGTTCAAATATTTTCCCCATTTTATAGATGAGAAAATTGAGGTTTAGCTCAACTTCATGGTGGAGTAAAAAGAGCCCATGGGTAAGCAGGAAACAAGTTTAAATCCTAGCTCCCACCCTGATTTGCTACAGCTATGTCATTATTTCTTTCTGGGCCTCAGATCTCTCATTTGCAAAATGAATATAGTAATACTTACACTGTGAACCTCATAGATTTGTTATGAGGTTTCTCAAAGCCCTTTATCGAGATCTCTCGTTGGCACTTATCTTACTCTCTGGTGTGTCACAGTTACATGAATACTTTGAGGCTGTAATGTTCTTGAGATCAATCTGGTTTGGAATTGCCTTGATATTCCTGGAGCCTAGCACAGTGCCTTATACATAGCAGGTATTAATAAAAAGTTTGCTAAGTTGAACTACATTGACTTAAGTGGCCCATGGCTGTACAGGTAGTTAGTAATGGAAGAGACTTAAATCCCAGTTTTGTTTTTACTTTAAGTTTAGTGCTATTTCAACTTGGATCCTTGATATGATACTTTTGAAAGCTTGCCAACCCTGTCCTTCAAAGTCAATAGGAACCAGTTATTACCCATGTAACAAAACTACTTCACGATTAGAAGAAACAGCCACAGAAAACAGTTCTTGGAGAGCCTGGGTTCAATAATACAAGTAACTTATAGTATATCTAGCTGTGCTAATAATAGGCTCAATGAAGACTATTTGCTAGCTCAGGGTTGCTTTATGTTTGGATAGGCTTTTTAGAAAAAATGGCTCTGAGCATTACCCTTACTAGAACTATGGATAATAGTAATCAGCCTCTTGTAGTTTTTGACATGGCTTTTATCCTTTTTGGCATTCTGGGCTTCTAAGTTCCATAATAGCTAATAAGACTTTATGAAGAGAAAGGCTGTTCGGTTGCTGCTGATCTAGGGTTTGGTTTGGGTTTTAGAAATGGCATGAATGGAGGTATAACTAGAAAGTTTTCTAGTTGAATCAAAAATAATTATGCATAGGGAAACAATTAAAGAGATTTTCCTAATGTATAGGTCTTACCATGTCAGCACCCTGCCTCTCACACAGACATACTCAATACACTTCAGTAGGTCCCTATTGCATCCAGGATCAAATACAAAATTCTCTGTTTGGCATTCAAAATCCTACATAGCCAGCACCACCACCACCATCACCCCCACCACACACACACACACACACACACACACACACACACACACACACACCATGTACTTTTTGATCCAGTGACACTGGTCTCATTATTCTATAGACACTCCATCTCTTGGCTTTGGCCATTTTCTCTGGTTGTCCCCCATGCCCAGACTGTTCTCTCTCCTCAGTCTCCCTAGCTTCCTTTAAGTCCCAACTAAAATCTTATCTTTTACAGTAAGCCTTTCCCAACCCCTAATTCTAGTGCCTTTCCTCTGTTAATTATTTCTTATTTATTCTGTATACATATGTATATAAATATTTGATATACATATATTTGATTGTATGCCGTCTCCTCCATTAGATTAGAGTTCCTTGAGGGCAGAAAGTCTTTTACCTCTTTTTTCCAGCAGTTGGCACAGTGTCTGGTACATACTAGATGTTTAATGTTTATTGAATGATTGAGTGTGAAAGGAAGTGACAAAATGCTAGAAGTTCAGAGAATAGTTTAACCATGAGTGTTGGCTCTGGTAAAGGAGCAGTCCATTCTCCAGAGAGTCCAGTGTTTCTATTCATGAAAACTTTTTAAGAGAGGAAAAAAAGTCAAGAAGGAGGATGACCTAGGGTTATGAGAGGGAATAAAATTTTGCCTTATTATTTAGGGAAGTGGAAGATTACAAGGTGCAGGGACCATGGTATACAGACCACTGCAGAGAAGTTCCCCCCATCCCATGCCAGTTTCCTTGGGCAAAGCCTTTATCATTTGCCCTGGCTACATCCCTAGGTATGAAGCTCAGCCCTGTAATAATAAATTCATAGGCTGCTAGAATGCCAGCACTGGAAGAGACTTTAAGTATCATGTAGTTAAACTCACTCGTTTAAAAGAGGAGGAAACTGAGAACCATAGAGAGAAGTGACTTAACCAAGATTAGATAGCTAAATGAGTTGAAGATTCATGACTAGAACCCAGCTCTTCTAACTTTTATTTGCATAAGAATTTACATTTTTAAAAAACACTTTCAAATCTATCTCAGATCTCATTTGATATTAATTTACACTGCCGATTTCTAATCCTAAAATCTACAATAATAGGAAAAAGTTAAACAAGACTAAGTCACTGATTTAGACAAGATGCCAAATCAAAGTTTGATCAAACTCTCCTAAATGCAATGCTGCACTGTAAGATTTTACTCATCCTTTTTGTGTGTCAGTGTGTTCTCTAAATGATCACACTGAGAATAAACTTTCTATTGTTTCCATAATAAAGATCCAAAATCTGAAAGTAACCAGTACAAATTCATATTGCACTCTAAAGTTTGGAAAGGACTTTCCACAGAATCACAGAACTTCGAAGTTGGAAGAGACCTCAGAGATCACCTTATCTAGCCCCATCTCTTTCAGATGAGAAAATTGCTAGCCAGAGAAATGAAGTAGACTGCCTGAGATCATAAGTTAGTCAGTGGTAGAACCTGGACCCAAACTCAGTTTTCCTGATGCCAAGTCCTATGCAAATAAGGTTGTTCCCATTTTGGAGATAACTGAGACCCCAAAAGACAAAGTGATTTGTCCAATAACAGAAGACCATCCTGCTGGGATAGAGTCTCAGTCGGATTTGAAGTTAGATGATCAAGTTTAGTGGCCTTGGGTAAGTCAATTTACCTGTTTGGGTGTCAATATCATCATCTATAAAACGAGTGTCTTATGCTACATATTAATTCTAAGAGCTCTTACAACTTTAAATACTACAAATGTTCTGATTTCTGGTCATGCCGTTCAGATTATGCCTGACTCTTTTAGGATGCATACTTTCACCTTCCTTCCTACATTTCAGACCAATTCCAACTACCAGTGGGTATTTGCTCTCATGTGACCATGCAAATGCTAATACCGAAATAAAAAGAATAAACTTTCTCAAGCACTATGATGATTCTCCAGAGGAAGGATGGGGGAGATTAAATTCTTGATAACACTGCGGAGAAAAAGCAAAGAAGCCAATTACAATTAGTTAGATTTCCAATTACTGTAGTAAGTCTTTCTTCAGATCCAAAGAACATTGGAAATAAGATAAAGCCATCTAGACAATAGACTTATCTGTTTGGAGACAGAGATGCCATGGGAAAAGATCCCTTATGTATAACAGTTTCTTTTGGTTAATTTTCTTCTTTCTGTGTTGCATGATGTCTTATTGTGAATTTTTTTTTTTGTTTAGAAAGAAAAGAAAAAAAAGACACAGAAAGTAGAAAAGAGTCCAGAAATACTCATGAAACTCAAGTAAGTTGAGCCGTAGGGGCAGCTTTCCATCTGTTCTGAGAACATCATAACATAAATCCCTGGGGAATAGAACCAGACAAAGCTGTTAAGAATGGAAAAAAAACACCAAAAGTATGCTCAGGAAGAGGCAAAGACCTTTGTAAGGGCTATCAACAAACCAGGACTGGCTTTATACAGCAGGTCGGAATATGTGGCCATTGGGTGGAATGGTTTAAAGAGCATCAAATCCTATAGAATGATAGGATTTCAAGGTTGTAAGGTCTTGACCTCAGCTAACCAGTATGTAACGAAGAATCCTGTCTATAATCGCCCCAAGTATTCAATTGAATAACTCCAATGAGATGGAATCCATTATCTCCCAAGTCAGTCCCTTTGCCCTTGACTGCTCTCACTGATAGGAAGTTATGCTTGTTTGGTTTTGTGTTTTCCTAACAGCTAACCTAAATGTGCCACTCTGTAACTTCTAGCCCATTTTTCCTAGTTCTGTCCTTAATGACTCAACAAAATGAGTCTAATCTCTCAACAGAATGTCAGTTTTTCCAAAGAATAAAGGCAGCTATCATACCTTTATTCAAATCTTCTCTTCTTCAGGCTCAATATACATAATTCCTTTAATGGACCTTCCAGTACCCTCACCATGATGTTCAACTTTTTCCAGAGGAATTTCATTTTATGAGTGTCTCCTCATAAATATGACACTAATACTTATAGGATAGTAGATCAAGAGTTAGAAGGGACCTTAAAGGCCATCTAGTCCAATACCCTCATTTTGCAGATGAGGAAACTGAGACCCAGAAAGATTAAGTGACTTTTCCAAGATCATGTAGTTAATATAGATCAGAAATAGGATTCAAACCTAGGTCCTTTGACTCCAGAGGTGCTCCTTCCATTTACTAAACTATCTCCTTCTAAGCACAATACTCAGAGGGAATCTAACAATGACAGAGTATAACAGTATTATCATTTATCATTTCCTGTCCTCTGGATATTATATGATCTTAATGCTGCATCGCCTACCCATATCTGTACTTACTCCTAATCTACATGGACCAATGTAGCCTTTTAGCACACTTATCACTCACAGAGTCAGAATCAATTCATTTGTCTCATATTCATTACCTACTATTTGCTTAATGCTAGGATACTAGAATGGTTTAAGCTGTAAAATACCTTAGAAATCTAATCCTGATTCCTCCTTAACTCTTCCTTTTTATAGCCTATTTAGCATGTGAAAGAGTTACAGTAACGTAGAACTGGCTGATACATTAACCCAGATTATTTTGTCTAATTGATCTATTAAAGCCAACAATACCAAAACATGTTAAGTAGCTTCTGTATGTAGAGCACTGTTACAGATGAAGGGAAAGTTACAAATTTTCTGTCACCCAGCTTCCGCATAAACCTGCAATGAATTTTTTATGCTATTGTTTACACAGAGGAAGATGAGGCTCCTAATAGGTTGAGAGAATGCTGAGCAAAATGAGTAGACTTGTTGCGTAAGAGACTTACTGAGTGTGCCTGACACATAGTAAGTATTTAATAAATGTTTATTGTTTGACTAGCTGGGTACCAAACACTCTCTGAGGAGACATTTGGAGAAAAGATCTCTTTGGAGGTGGTAGAGAAAGATTTTTGAATGGAGGATTGAAATCCTCTGAGGCACAGAGTTGTGTCAAGATTGGCCAAATCATGGTTCTGACCTTCAGATACTATTGAGAGAGGACCTTCTTTGGGAAATGGTTCCTTTTCTCCTGGTTTGAGTTGATACATCTTATTCTGGTCTCAGCTGAAGAAATAATGTATTCTTGTGTATTCTAATCCATAGGACTTCTTCAATAATTTTGCTGTTATGCCTGGATAGATGGGTTTACTTGCTATTCACTAGCTATGATGGTCTTTTGTGTAACTACTGTTTGGTGGGAAGGGGCTGAGTGCTATCCAACCCACTTTTAAGCGGGATCAAGGAAATGTCTTTCCCTTTGAATCTAATCTCACAAACCAAGACCACAGATATGGAGATATTATTCTAGATAATATACATATAATAGTATATAGAGACAGATATTATTTCTATGTACAACATACACACAGAGATATTATTCTAGTCAAATATCCCTCCTAGAAACTGAAGGAGAGATAGCCTAGCTTTGACTGTCCTAGATCTTGCCTACCCCATCCCCAAGCTATAGTGATGGCAGTACAGGCTTGGCCCTTGTACTCTGCAGAAATGGGCCAGACTGCATATAATATCTATCCATGCCACATAAAAGCTATATCGATATATTTAGACAACACACACATACACATACACACACACACACACACCACACCCGTACCTTACCTTTAGATAAAACATTACATAACATTAAGGAGTTCAAAGTACAACAGGAGAATGAAACAATAACATAGATGGCTAAAATATACAATATTACATGATAATATAGTTTTACATATGTTTATATTGTTTTAAGACATGCAAAGCATTTTGCTCACAGTGATTCTTTGGGATTATTTGAAGACGTGTGAAGCACTTTGCCCACAATAATTCTTTGGGATAGGTAGTTGCAGGTATTATTATCATCCTTATTTTACAAATAGGAAACAGTATCTAAGAAGTTAAATTACTTCCCCAGAGTCACACCACAAGTAAATGTTTGAGGCAAAATTTGAACCCAGGTCTAATTATAAGTGATCACCTGAAAGTAGGAGGGCACTACAAGGAGTCAGAGTATGATTCTATGGATTGTATCACACACTATACCTGGTACTTAACATGTTTGTGGAAACAATTCTCTAAAGAAGAATCAAAAACTGTGAATAAAGATATGAAAGAATACTTTAAAACACCAATAATAATAGAAGAAGAATACCAGAAAAAGAGGAAGAGTCGATGTTGGAGGGGCTCTGGAAATACTGACATACCAATGAACTGTTGGCATCGCTGCAAGTTGGCCATGCTGATCCACAATTTTGAATTATGGGAAGAAAGCAATTAAAATGGCTCCACCTTTTGACATAGATATAAATTGCTAGCATGTACCTATCATTGAAAAATTGGACTCTGACCCTGGAACTACCCTGGGCTTTGATAGGTCAGCTTAAGCCTTATCTTTGCCTGTTTCAGGCCTCCATAATACTTCTTGGACAACTGCAGCTATGCTCTCTCTATACCTCCTTCGCCTCCTTCCCAGCTCTTCTTTGTGCATTGTCATGAAGCACATTCATGAAAAAAAAACAAAACCTCCAGATGTCTAAGGAAAATGCAAAAGGGAGAAGGTGGAATATCTAGTATCTGGATCTTGAATTCTAGGAAAGTTCTCAGTAAAGGAACTACAGTTAAAGTTTTAATCCATATATAAGAATTGAGCATCCAGCACTTTCCTAGTTACTATGACAGCTCCAAGGAGGTCTAAGGATATAGCCCCTGCCTTCAGAAAACTTACTGTCAAGTTGCAGAGACAGAACAAAAATGCCTCATGCTACAGCCAAAATGCACAAACTGCTTACAGAACCATCTTCCTTGCCTCTTCCTATAAAATGTGCCAGTTGGTGCCAGGTAGAAGGAAGCTCTCTGGGGAATGTCTACCTTGTAGATTCTATCTGTGAGGCCTTTATAAGGAACATTATAGACATAATATATGGAAATCTCTGATCAAGAACATCCATCTTCCGCTTTGCTGTTTTGTCAGTGAACTCTTGTTCTCAGGCTGTTAGACGGAGCATCCCTGGAACTTTTCACTAACTCGGAGCCAGGCCAAGGATTTTGTACTCTCCAGGCAAAGTCTGAAAATAATGATCTCTATATGCTGTTACTATGGAACAGAGGCTTTTTTTCTCACTATAATTCATAGGACTTGACTTGATACCACAAAATAAACGAAGTCCTGTCATGTCTACCATTGCAACATTTTTCATACTTGTCCCCCTTCTCTTTTCTCAATCTGCCACTGCCCTGCTATGGTCCCTCATCACCTCATGCTAGGACTATTATAGTCTCCCTGGCAGAATGGGCAGATGACAACAATTTGTTCCAAAGTCCATGAATGCAGCGGAAGCAGACACTGTGGAACACTTAGAGCTTGGTCAGACATCCAAGATACCGAGGTCATTTACTGCATCCCGGGCCATCACCAGTCGTTTCGACTTTTATCTTGTCCTTGTATTTGATGACTCTGGAAAAGGAGACTGATGATTTTCTGCAACTCTGCCTCACTTAAATCTAATTCATATGCAAATAAGGACATCATGATGTCCCATGATGTCATTGGTCCTCTTTAAAACAAAGGACAAACAATATCCTCTACTCAGCGGTCAAACTGATCCTCCTAACATACAGGTCTGACCATATTCAATAAACTCTATGGCTGCATATTACCTTTAGGATCAAATCCAAAATCCTGTTTGGCTTTTATAACACTTCATAATTTGACCCCATTCTACCTTTCCAGGATTCTTACATCTTACTCCTCACTTCTCCCCAGCCCCTCCCCACACATACACATGTTCTTCTATCCAGTGTCATTGCTGTTTCTCCAAGAAAGAGACTCTATCTCCTGACTCTGTACATTTTCACATGTTTCTCCCCCCATACTGGAATTCTCTCCTCCCTGATCTCTGGCTCTCACTTCCCTAGCTCCCTTCAAGTCTTAGACAAAGTACAACCTTCCACAAAATCTTTTTCCGGAAGTCTTTAACTTTAGTGTCTTTTCTCTGAGATTATCTCCAATTTATACTGCTCATATCTTATTTGAACATACTTGTCTACATTTGTCTTCCCAATTAGACTGTGAGCTCTTTGAGAGCAGGGATTGTTTTTGGCTTTTCTTTGTATCCTCATAGCTTAGAGCAGAGTAAACCCACCTCCTGCTCTCATACTAATATACAGATAATCCCACAAACACCCTAACATCCTAATTTCTTGATCTATTCTCCTCCCATAACCTCATCTCCACCTTAGCTACAAATAGAAATGGTCATAAACTTGTCTTCACTATCACCCACATACATTCAATTCAATTCAATAACATTTATTAAATGCCTCCAGTACCAGGTAGTGTGTTAAGCACTTGGGATACAAATAAGAAAAGGAAATATAGACCCTGCCTCAAGAATCTTTTAATCTAATGGGGGAGACAATAACAAATGGAAGCTGGAAAGCCAGGTGAGGGGAGAGACATCAGGGGAACTATGGGACATATCAGCCACAGATGGAAAATGAAGAGTTACCTGAAAAGTTCGGAGTCCTCTATAAAGGAAGGCTTTGGAAGAAGTTTATTTCTTTACTCCCATCCCCCCAGTCCTCCAATCAGAGAGGAGGAGCAGCCAAGGCTGCTGAAAAGGTGTTGAGTATCAAAAGCTGAGTCAATCTTCATGGTGACGAGTTTTCAAGTGATCAGTTTATCTTGGTGGAGGCATGATATTCCTGGAGTCTAAGCCAAGCAGATTCAATGATGGAAAATGAAGAATTTCCACTTTTATCTTCATGAAACCTGGAATTCCTTTCTGATCATTATCTTTCATCATCTTATCTTTCTCTATGCTTTACAATCCCTAATCCTCTAGTCTCTCCCATTCCTCAGGTCTTTCTCAGGCCATCACCTGTCCATTAGCTACATTCTCCTCTTTTCCCTATTTGAACCCCTTCATAACTGACTCAGCTCTACACAATACCCTATCCTCAATTCCCTTGCTGAGGAAATCATGAAACAATGATGACTGGGTCCACTATAAATTTACACTGTCTAATCTCAACTGCTCCCTCACAGAAGTAAGACATTTTATTGCTCTCTAATTTATTTGCTAGTCTACTTTCCACAGCAAATGCTTCTGAACTTCTCATTTGTCTTCAGGCTTCCACCATAAGCAAGCCTTCCTTGTTTTCAACCAGAGACCCCACTTCTAATTCATAAAAGTTTGAGACCTTTCACTGACAGCTCCCTTTCTTTCCCTCCTTCTCCTCATCTCACTTCACTCAGGCATCTTCCTCTACTAACTCTTCCATCACTTAGGTCTCAAATTAAGAGGTGGGTGGGAAGGGAAAAGACTTTCTTTAGTGGAAGGCATTGACTCTGAGTCTTAAAGGAAGCCAAGGATGTAGAGATAAAAGTAAAAAAAGAGAGCATTCCAGGCATTAGGAATGGCCATTACAAGAGCAAAGAGATGGGAAATAGAGTGTCATATTCAAAGCCAAGCAAGCAGACTAATGTGGTTGAATTGTAGAGTGGATCAAGGGGAGTAAAGTGTGAGAAGACTAGAAATGTAGGAAGTGATCCAGTTCTGAAAAGCCTTAAATATGAAGCAAAGAAATTTATATTTCATTCTAGTAGTAGTAGAGTTTACTACAGTTTATTGAGCAGAAGTCATAATGGGCAGATCCATTTCTGAATCAAGGAAATCATTTTGGAAGCTATGCAGTGTTTGGATGTGATTGGAGTGGGGAGAGATTTAAAGAAGGGAGATCAATTAGAAGGTTATTATAGTAGTCAAGGTGAAAGGTGATGAAGGCCTGCAGTAGGGAGGTGGCTATATGAATGGAAGGAAGGAAACGTATGCAAAAGATGTTGTGAAGAGAGAAATTACAAAATTGCTGTTTTGTATTCATCTATTTGTACAATTTTTATTCAAAATTTCTGGGATCTGGTTGGATAGAACGGGTGACAGTGAGAAGGTAGCAACCTGGACTGACTGGAAGGATGATGATATGGATGACAATAAAAGGGAAATTCAGAAGAGCGGAGGGTTTGGGGGTAAAGATTTGTTCTGGTTTGGGCAAACTAAGTTTGAGATTTCTCTGAGACATCCAGTTAGAAATGTCCCAAAAGGCAGTTAAACTAGATATATAGATCTGGGAATCATCTGCATACAGATTATCTCTGGACCTCTGGGAGTTGATGAGATCATACTTGGCAGCGCTTCTATAGTGGTGCAGTTTCATAATTTATGACAATCAAGAAACTGAGGAAGTAGACTTGGCATTTAAGAAAGCAAAACTAGCAAGAACAGCTTAACTTAACCAAATGCACTCCAGAGAAATCTGTGCTGGAGAAGTTTCGAAATTATGCAAAGGATATGGATAGTATCATTACCAACACAAAAAAGACAGCCCAGAAAGCATCTGCTATTGACCAATATATCAAGTTTCTCATCTCCCATGACATCTTTTTGAGAATTGGCCTAAGTATTTCTCATATAATTTCTAGCGATCCTTATTCCAATTTTTACTTTCACAGTTGAGTCTTGAGTCCCAGATAAAGGCTACATCTCCCTGATAGGCTTCTGGAGGTACCCCAGAGAAGTCAAAGGTGGTTTCCTAATGTCATTAGCTTGAGTCCCCACTATTATACAACATGTTGCATACTGTTGTTGAGAATCAGTCAGTCAGCCACTAGGAGCTTTTAGAAAGAGACCTGTACTAAATGCAAGCACATAAGAATAGTGGGTACAACTCATCTTCCGCAAAATTTGTGACACACTCTTCCACAAGTATATACGAAGGAGAGGAGAAAACAGACTAGAGTTTAGAGAATAGATTTGGCAAAGGAATAACTACAACTTGTTAGAAGTCCTTTTCTCCTGTTCATGGAGTCCTCAAGAAGTTTCCCTTAGACATGGTGGTAGAGTTTGATATATATATATATATATATATACAGAGACAGAGACAGAGACAGAGACAGAGACAGAGAGACAGAGAGAGACAGAGAGACAGAGAGAGACAGAGAGACAGAGAGAGACAGAGAGAGAGATACTGCTATTAGATGATCTGAAGATACCAGTAGGACACTAAGGGGAAGATGAGAAGTCCAAAATCTTCAAGACCATCCAAAGCTTACAAGGTCCTCCTGTACCAAAGCGGGAAAGAGAGGGAGAGGGCAGGAGAGCTGGGCCAAGGTAATGCTCTCTTTCTCACCACTTGCTAGAACTCCCTGATTACAGCTTTCTATTTGATGCCTTTCTATAGGATCCAGAGGGTATGACAAAATCTTTTAGCCAGTTGGAATAGACTTCCTGTCTGGACTCATTTTACTTCATGCAATGGTTTTCAAAGACCTTTCATACTCAGTAAAAAGCCTCTAATTGAGATTGCTTGAGCATCTCATCATTTGCTTTAAGTGGGGTAGGGGGCCTTGATTGGATTACTTAATCCCCCCCAATCCTACATAAGTAAAAATGGATCATATCTTTCAAAAAAAATATGAGCGAGGAGCAGACAGGATTTCACCGACAATTTTCCATGGCTGACTACTTCACAATCAGACAACTGAATGAATACTGAAGAGAATACAAGAGTCAGCTGTGTCTACTGGTTGTGGATTAGAAAAGTAGCATTTGCACAGAAGAGAAAAAGAACTCCCTTAAATAATTTCAACAAGGTGTTGTTTATGCATATCTTAATATCTTCAAGATACCTTGAGAAATTCAATCTAGAGGCATCTTTGTGTATTGATATAAATAAGGCAGAAAATCGGGAGACATAGACTTAGCAAATGTGTTTACTAGGGCAAGGTTATTGGGGAATACTCATGTACAGAGGCCAAATCAAAGGATATTCAAATACTCCTGTTTGCAAATTAAATTGTGCTGATTGCATCAAGCCTGTCACACTAAAGTCTCGTCAATGATATTCCATGATCTTTTAAAAAATATTTGTTGTTTCAATTAAGCCCCACACTTCATGACCCCATTTGGGGTTTTCTTGGCAAAAATACTAGAATGGTGTGCCATTTCTTTATTCAGAGAATTTTACAGGTGTGGCAACTGAAGCAAACAGGCTTAAGTGATTTGCTCAGGGTCATATGGCTAATAAGTGTCTGAGACTGGATTTGAACTCGGGTCTTTCTGACTCCAGTTCCAGTACTGTATCCATTTCACCACCTAGCTGCCTGCTGTGCCACCAAGCTTCCCTAAAAGATGGGTGGGTAGAGCCAAAACAAACAAGTGATCAAAACTATCTACTGCCCAAACTATTATGCTTCTTCATGTATTCCACAGTCAAAATGACCTACTATCTCTTTCTTATTTAAGACATTCCACCTCTGATCTCCACAACCTTGCAAAGGTGGTCCCCCATGCCTAGATCATACTGTCTTCTCACCTCTGCCTTTTAGAATCCATAGCTTCCACAAAGCTCAGTTCAGATGCTACCTCCTGTATTAGATCTTTTCTGATTCTCTTAAGTGTCTCCTCAACCCCACCCCCAATTAACTTATTTTTGCTTTGAATATATTTTGTTTAATAATTTGTGTTTATGTTTCCAAGTACTATTTAAAGATTCAAATATTCTTGCATTTTAAAAATAAAATAGAAAACTATTCATGGAAAAAATTTTTGTCTCTTGTGGGGTAATACTTTTTAGTAGCAGTTGTCAATTCTACTTTAATTAAAAGTTTAATAATGAGAGCACCACTAAAAATGAAATATTTCCGTCAGGAAATACCATTGGAAAATTGGTGCATATAATGATTTGCATGAGGAATGAGGGGGAAAATCACTTTGAAATTATGATTATAACTGAGGAAGTCAGAGAGAGAAAGAAAAAACAAATCCATATCTAAAATTCCCCAAGATGCATGCTCAAAACCAAAGTTGCACAAAACATAAATCTCACCCTTTATCTAGCTCAGAGTTCCTCATATTTCAGTTTTCTCAGTTGTATTCTCTCTCCCCACTTGAGATAAGGGAAAATTCTTTTTAGAGCTGTGAGAGATACTAAAAAAAATTTTTAAGAAATTGATTAATTAGGTTGTAAGAGACAAATTCTTAGAATGTCTTTGTAGATTCTTTCCAAATGTGTAGGTGCTTAATAAATGTTTATTAATTGATTGATTCTGGCTAAAAAAGATTCCTGTTGTATGTCCCCATTTGGTTATTAGCTAAATTCATACTATGTGGATTCACAGGGTTCACAATTACATTATCCGTAGAAATCCAGCATTGTAAGAGACTCTTTGCTATGGCAAACTCTAATTATCAGTTTTTCAGTTAGTATACAGTATGATTATTCATACTGCGTCCCCATACTGTGCCATTCCTGGGTGCCCAGCATTTTCTACATGATTTAAGAAACATACAAAAGCTCAAGATACAATTTCTGTCTTCAGGAAACTTATAATGTCAGAGAAACAGAACATACATAAGAATGATTGAAGATTAATTAGCTACAAATTGATTTGATAGTGTTTCTTCATTGGTAAAATAGAGATAATAATACTTACAACTTCCAACCTCCAGAAACTTTAAAATGCTATAGAAATGTAATTTTTGTCATTGATATTAATAAATGATCATAAATATGATAGGTGTTCTGAAAAAGGGAAAATGAGTTTTAAATTTCACAATCCCTAGTTTCTCTCAAAGTCTAGCAGGGACATCACATTCTACATGATAGCTCTCCTGATCGCCCTCTAGTTCCCACCACTAGTACTCCTAATGTTGCCTTGTATTTATTTTGCATAAAATGTGTATGTATTTTATGTATACGTACTATATAAGAATGTAAGCTTCTTGAGGAAAGGAGTTGTTTTATTTTTGTCTTTGTATCCTCACTGCTCAATAAACAGTATGGCACATAGCAGGGATTTAATAATGCTTGTTAATTAGCTGGTTGGTAGATTAGACAATTCTCAACTCGCTCTGATGATAATACCCTCCTGATCCTAAACGTCACCATTTGCAGAGGTGATTTCCCATAGTTTTGAATATAAGAATCCCTTTTTAATTTCAAAAAATACAGATCCACATGTGACAGTCATTGGGCAATTGATGAAGAACATATTTGAAAACAGAAAGCTGCTATTATAGATGTACATTGAGAAGTTTCTTAACAAATTCTGGTTCATAGTAATAACAAGCTGTAAAAACAAAGAACTTTGAAAGCTCCAAGAATTGTTGACCATTCATGATTCCAGAGTACTGATGATGAAACATGCTATACAGTACAAAGATGTGGTGATGGATTTAGGAGACTGAAATATTTGTGTGAGTATACACATATATGTATGTATGAATGTATTTACACATATATGTATGTGTGAGTGTATTTACATGACTCATTCAACATTTTAAATCCATATATGGGTATTATACGTGTGTATGAAATGTGTGTGTATATATATATATATATGTAAGCAAGCAAAAAATGTTCCTCAAAGATTATAGGCAAAAATTGTATATAAACAATATACATCTGAAGAATTTTGATTTGTTTGGTTTTATATACATATTATATGTACATATGTGTATATATTGTGTATATAAACATATATCATATGTGTCTATGTACACACATAAGTATGTATATATACACATAAACATGTATATATATGTATATGTGTGTTTGTATACAGTAATTGAAGGAATTTATTTTACTTGATGCATATTTGTTACAAGAATTTTATTTTTGCTTTCAATGGAATGAGAGGGAGAAAAAATGGATTTCTGTTATTTTTTAAATAGAGAGATGGAAGAAATCCTATAGATGTGAAATGTTACATGCACTTTCAGATGAAGTCATAGGATTAATAGTTAAACTTAATTCTTTTACTTTATTAGATGAATTCTCTCAAAGAATGGGAGTTATCTATACATTTTATAATGCAAAAATCAATAAAACTTTAAAAATATTACTTTCAGCAACAATAAATATGATGATTACAGAGAAGCATAGGAATAATTATAGGAAATGATGCAAAGTAAAGTAAACAGAATCAGAAAAACAATATATGATTACTTCAACAATGTACGTGGAAAGATCAAGAAAAAACCAGATTGAAATTATAATGAGAGGGAGAGTAGAGAACAAATATTTATTAAGTAGTTATTCTGTATGCTGAGCACTGTGCAAAGCCTTTATAAATATTATTTCTTTTGATCCTCACAACAACCCTGTTCAGTAGATGCTACTATTATCCCCATTTTACAGTTAAAGGAATTGAGGTCGACAGAGGTTAAGTGACTTGCCCATGGTCAAACAGTTAGAATGTGTCTAAACTATTTGAATTCAGGTCTTAGTGTTCCATCCATTTAGCATCACCTGCTTTGACATTAAAGAGGAACTATAAGAAGACATTTCTTTAGGTTCTTTACAAATTAAAGGACTATGGATGTAAAATGGTACAGAAAATTTCAAACTTTTTTCCATGTTTTTGGTTAGTTTTACTGAAGTTGTTTTTTCTAATTTTTGTTTTTTTAAGGGCAAGCTCTTTTTAATATTCTTTGTTATAAGGGAAAGTTCTCCTAAAGAAAGAGAGGAAAGGGCACATTTTAGAGTATATGTGATATTAAAACCAAAACACATCAATAAAATTTATATTAAAAATCTACTATGAATTCAGTAATATTTTTAAGTGAATTCATATTTTATTAATCACAACTATATCTAGACACATTTGAAAAATAGTAATATATAAACCTGAGACATTTATTTGTTCTAAAGAAAATGTTTGTTTATCGAGCTATGCTCTGCATTTTGGGCACAGTATACTAAATATACTAAACATTTCACTTGCATGAATCCTTTATAGTTGTGGACCATAAGGTAGGATCCATTGTCCTATGAAATAAAGTACATACTTAACCTGGCCTTCAAGGCCCTTCATAATCTGGCCCCAATTTACCTTCTACATCTAACCTTCTACCAGCTCTCCCCTGAATAAACCCTGTACTTTCCTATGTCCATGAATTTGCTTCCTCTGTTCCATCAATTTAAGGACATTTCCTTCTCATTCCTCAATTCCTTCCTCTACTCATAAAATTCCTCAACCAACTCTGAGATTCTGGGCTCTCATTGATGAGCTTTACTTTCTCTTGCCCTATCTCAGTCCCATCTATGCTACTTCCTAGCCATCACCATGAGCTCTCCCACCCACAGCCCCTTCTCTCACTGAGAACAATTCTCAAATAAACATTACTATTTTTCATAAGGACATATCAAACAACCTTTTTATGTCTCCAATTTCTAGTCACTTTGTCTTCCCTATCAAACACACCTCCCTGGGAACAATATGATATTCCTCTACTGGTATCTTTGGGATGTCCTAAAAAGATGTCTGCCTTAATGAGAGGAAGGTAACTCAGCAAAACCTTGATGTCTCCACCAAACTGAACCATGATTAAGAAATCTAATAAAAATATCATAGTTAGTGATAGCCCCCCCTCTAGAAATATATAAAACCCATATAGAATCCCACAGGAAATAGGAAAGGGAGATCTTAAATTAAATAAGCACCAATATGAATGGAAATGGAACAGAGTAGAATGCAAGTTCTATGTCTAGAGGCAGCCAGAACAGAGCTTGCAAAAGTTCCAGAGCGATCAGAAAGCCCCAAAGTCGGGACCTTGGAAACACTGAGGAACAAAATCTGACAATGAATAGCTTGGTGTTAACCAGCACAGTCCCACAGTGCTCACACTGAGATAGTCCAAGTCCAAGGGTCCGCAGATCTCTAAAAGCTTGTTCTGTAACACCAGAGAGTACACTGAAGATCCCCTGTTTTGAACCTTAAAGATTAATAGTGAAGAACTGGGGGACTCAGGCAAGATCAAGAAAGGTTACCACTTCACCCAAAAGTACAAGGGCACAAAGTCCTAATTCAAAAACAAAAACTGGAGAGATGCCCCCCCCCCAAAAAAAGGGAAGAAAAAACCAACCATTGTCAAAGGTTATTGCAAATCTAGAAATCCCAAAGAGAAGATAGTATCTCTACAATACTTACAAGCAAAAGTTCAAAGGAAGAATGAATTTTACACAAGGACCTCATGAATGTGTGGAAACGTGAGGGAAGATACAAGAAATTAAACAAAAGTTCTTGAAGAAAAAGTTGGAAGCAGAATATATAGTTTAGAAGAGAACACGAGAAACCTTACCCAAGAAACAGAATCTCTGAAAACTAGAAGGGGCCAAATAGAAATCAATGACTCTATGAGATAGCAAGAATTTTAGAACAAAATCAAAAGATTGAAAAACAAACAAACCAAAAGGTGTGAGCTGTGTATCAGAAACAAATGACCAGTAAAACAATTCATTTAAGAATTATTGGACTCTGTAACCATGATTTTTAAAAGGGGAAGTGGGGAATGTTGAATTTTATCTGTATATCTGTGTGTGTGCGCACACCCCCACAACTCCCCCCATACACACATTATGAAAACTATGCAGATCTATTGGAGCCAGAGGAAAAAGTAAAGATAGAAAGAGTACACAAATCACCTGCTAAATGTGAACTCCAAAGGTAAAGTCCTAGAAATGTCAAATGCAAAATTTAAAGTTCTAATGTCATATAAAAAATACTGTAAGTATCCAGAAATAAGCAGCCCAGTTACCAAGCAACCACCTTCATGATTGCACAAGATATGATAGCTTTTCATCATAGTAATACATTTATATAACACTTCAAAGTTTGCAAAGCATTTACATATGTTATCTCATTTAGTCTTCACAATAACTCTGTGAGATAGATTCTATTATTACCTCCATGTGACAGATGAGGAAGCTGAGGCAGATAAAGTGACTCGCCCAGGTTCACACAGCTAGCAAATGTCTAAAGACCTGAACTCAAATCTTCCTGACTCTAAGTACCATGCTCGCATGCTGTGTCATCTAGCTGCTTCCAAAAACCACATGAGATTTTAGATTATGATATTCCAAAAAGCAAAAGATATGACTTAGAATCAAGAATAAGTTATCCCGCAAAGAACAGGTTGGGAAAGAAATGGACATTTATTTGAATAGGGGACTTGCAAGTATTTCTGATCCAAAAAAAGAACAGTGTTGAGTAGGAACTTTGAAATAGAATAATAGGAGTCCAGTGAAATCTAGAAAAGTGTAATTTGTTGATTAATTAGTAGAATCTATGGGATGATGCAATACTAACATTTTGATAGAGGAAGAAGAAACAAGTGTCCCATCAGACTCTTAATATCTTCAAAGAATACTGAAGGAATTAAATTAGACAAAGAGAAGAGGATGCAGTGAACATCAAATGATCTTCATTCTCATATGAAATGGACAGAGGAAGGTTGGTGCAAATACATCAAACTCAGCAGGAAAACAAGCAGAGATAGGGAAGAAAGAGGAAGAGGATGATACAAGGGAGAGAATAGTCACAAGCTGAACAAGCCTTCCAATCCTTAAGGTTGGATTAACAGGGATGAGGAGAGGAAAACAACTGAAATCCAGGGAGGTACCTTAGATCACCGGATAACAGCGGCACAATGGTGGTATGTGAATATAATGGAATACTATTATACTCTAAAAAATTATAAAAGAGATTATTTCAAAGAATTCTGGGTAGTATGCAAAATGAAGTGAGCAGAACCAGAAAAACAATTTATACAAGGACAATAACATTGTAAAGAAAGACAACTTTGAAAGAATTAAAAAAGAGCTAATCAAAGCAATGACCAGTCATGTCTCCAGAGGACCTAGCAAGAGGCATGTATAACACCAATGGGCTTTAGGACGGGCTTCACATATTATCTTCCTCTTGACAGGGAGACAGGATGGACTCAAAGTATAGAAACATCTTTTTGTCATGGTCACTGTGCAGATTGATTTTTCTTGGTTATATTTACTTGTTACAAGTTGTTTTGTTTGTTTGTTTTTGTTTTTGTTATCTCTGTCTCCCTCTTAAAGGAAGGGTGGTATTTCAGCAGAGGAAGTTAGCAATGGTAATCTCAAATAAGAGTGCTATTTAACTTTTTTTTTTTTAATGTAGAGGAGGAAGTTCAGGAGGAAGCATAGACAAGCAGGTTAATTTTGAAAGTAATGTGTTTTAATGAACACTTTTTGGACTGGATTAGATCATAATACTTTAAAATTTTTGCTCAAATCAAATAAGATGAAATTTAATAGCTAAAAATGTAAAATCTCACAGTTGGATCCCACAAAGTCATCTCTCCAAGTACAAGGTGGAAGAAAAGGATCTGAACAGCAGCTCCTGAGAAAGGATGTAGAGGATGCAGAGGTCTTCAGGATCAAATGAGCCAAGAGAGAGCAATATGGCAGCACCCACAAAGCTTCCCCTGAAGAGCAGCACATCAGGACCAGTGAGTCAAGGCAGCAAGCCTTTGTTAAGGGTTTGTCTTGTAAAAAAAAACAAGTCATATGAAATGGACATTCGTGGTTTCATATAGAATCCTCTCTGCATTCTTTGTATATGGAAGTTAAGAATTTTTTAATGCTTTTAAAAAATGTTTAATGTCATCTATAAGAATACCAGTAATTCCCCAATTGCTAAATGGTTAAAGGATATGAACAGGCAATTTTCCAAAGAAGAAATCATAGTCACATGAAACAAAATGCTCTAAAGCATTATTGATAAGAGAAATACAAACAATAGAAGGGGAAAGTGACAAATGTTGGAGGGGATGTGGAAAAATTGGGACACTAATTTATTGTTAGTAGAATTGTGAACTGATAGAACCATTTTGGAGGGCAATCTGGAATTGTGCCCAGAGAGTTATTAAGCTACCCTCTGATCCAGCAATACCACTGGTTGGTTCATTTCAAAAGCTAATTAGGGAAAGGGGAAAAGGACCTATGTGTTCTAAAATGTTGACAACAGCTCTCTTTGTGTGGCAAAGAATTGGAAACTGCAGGGATGCTGATCAGTTGGAGAATGGATGGTCAGATTGTGGTACGTGTTGTGAAAGAATACTAATGTGGTATAATAAATGATGAGCACAATGATTTTAGAAAACTATGGATAGACTTGAATGAAATAGTGAGATAGAAAAGTAGGATCAAGATCATTGCATAAAGTAACAGCAAAACTGTTTTAAGAAAGACTTTGAGGGAATAAGTCATTTTGACTATTATAAATACCCAAATTAACTATAAAGGACACATGAAGAAGGATGCTATCTGTATCCAGAGAAAGAACTGATGAGTAGAAATATGAACAGATAATTTTGTATCTAATAGAAACCATCTCTAGGACTGGGGGTGGGTGGAGGGAAGAAGAAAGAAGAAATTTACATGGTATTTTTGTGGTATATTTGAAAGAAAAAGCTAGTTGCAAATGGTACATTTATAATTTCATATGCAATCAATTTTTTTTATTGTACTGTTACAGAAAGGCTTGTTTTACTCTATAAATTAAAAATAAAATGTTTAATATAAATTCCTTAAACACAGAGACTGCCTTGAATGTTTGCATTTTATATCTGTCATTTAGCCCAGTGCCTGACACACAGCAAGGGCTTAATAAATGCTTTTATTGTATTCTTCCATTCAATCCACTTCAGCTGCCCACTCCTCTCTGGAACCTTCCTTAATACCCACAGACTCCTTCCTCTCACTTTCCATTGCACCTTGTAAAAATGTTATGGCCTTATGACCTTCTAACTTTTAGGGTAGTTATTCGTGTGCATATCTTATCCTTCTTGTTAAATTACAAGTTCCTTAAGGGCAGGTACTCTATCTTAGGTAGTCAATAAATGTTTGCTCCACATGTAAACAAATAGAACTGTTGTTGAGTCATTTCACTCCTGTCTGATTCTTCATAAGCCCATTTGGGGGTTTTCTTTGCAAAGATACTAGAGAGATTTGTCATTTCCTTCTCCAGTTCATTTTACAGATGAGAAAACTGAGGCAAACAAGTCAAAACTGACTTGCCCAAGGTCACATAGCTAAGTGTCTGAGGTCACATTTGAACTCAGGAAGATATATAGTATTCCTGACTTGAGGTCCTACGCTCAATCCACTGTGCCACCTACCTGCCCAAATGGGGCTAGGACTTCGCTTAACAGGAAACCATGTTGTTAAAAAGTCCCAAAAGCTAGGAGGTCAAGAGATTCTAGGTCTAACCCTTCCACTCACTTGTTGAAAGTTTCACTAAAGGAAAGTCACTGCCCCTCTCTAGGCCTGTTTTCTCAACTATAACGTGAGAAGGCTGGATTAGATGGTCTCAAGTTTCTTTCTAGAGAGGTAGGGCTATATAGAGGCAGTATAATACAACAGATGACTACTGGGTCAGAATGCTACTATTGGAATCCAGAGAAATTTGGGTGTAAAGCTAGCAATTATTAGCTATCTGATCATTCTTCCTCTGAATCTGTTTTCTCATCCATAGAATTAGGATCATAATATCTGTAATACTTACTTCATAGAGTTTTTGTAAGGATCGAATGAAGTGTTGAATATCAATGTTTTGCAAACCTTAAACTTCTACGTAAGAGTCAATTTATTACTATTCGACCCCTGAGATTCTGTGAGTAAATAGTGAGACTTGAATTCTAGTATCAGTTCTGGCATGAACTCTTTCTGTAGAAAATCACTTCCCTTAGTTTCCTTCTCTGTCAATTTAAGGAGTTGACAAAATGACCACTGAGGTCCTTTCCAGCACTGCTATTCCATGTTCTCAAATGTTTTGGTCTCAGGAAATCTTTACACTCTAAAAAGTACTGAGAGCCACAAAAAGTTTTGGTTTATGCAGGCTTATCAGTATTTGCCATATTAGAAATTAAAATGTTTTGATATTACTGTGAAAATAATTTTGTCCTCAGAGTCACCAGACAGTTCCCAGGGAGACTCAGGCATCCCCAGCTCACACTTGGAAAACTGCTAAGGGAAGGATCAGATAAATTGAAAAGAGGAGAGACACATGATCAAAATACCAGAGGAAAAAGCCCAGAAGTGAGAATGGGTCTGTTTAAGAGACCAATGAAGGGAACATGGTACCAGGAAAACAGTATTTACTGGACCTTCAGAGAACTTAGGTTCAACTTCCTTCTCTGACACTACTTTCAGCAAGTTATTTAACCTCCTTAAGCCTCATTTTCCTCATTTGTAAAATTAAAGAAGGCCCTCTAGGTTGCCTTTTAGATTTAATTTAGAAATAGTTCCATAATCCTATGATGAAATAAGAGCCATGTTCAGACAACAGACCAAACTGTCTCAGTGATGGGGGTGTAGGGGAGACAGTGAACCAGCTCACAAAGAAGGCCATGATAGACAGATTAGCCTTATACCACATTTGCCTAGTAATTCCAAAATGTTGGCACTGGAAACAACACCTTGGGGAACTGATGGGATTACTGAAAATCACCTTTTGAAAAGACAAAGGACTGAAAACAAAGTCTGGGTAAGCAGCAGCTGTTGAATATATAGCATCAGCAACCAAGATGTTGAAAAAGATTTCCCCCCCAGTACATAGCAATTAGTCCCATCATGTCTCCTCAGGGCAAGAATCTTTGTATAATGTTCTGCTTTGTAATTCCAAAAAACTTGTTTTGCTTTGGTTTTTTTGGTTGTAGTTTCTTTTTAAGTCCTAAAAATGTTCCAAATATTGCTTTCTCAGATGGGTCTCTGTGCTGTCCAAGACACAGCTGCCTTGCCAGCTTCAAAAATTAGGAGTCTGTTTTATTTTGCGTTGTTAACCATTTCTGGGGAGGAACCAAAACCAGGAAGTGAAGAGGAATGTGGCCCATCTGGAATTCTACATTCCTATAGATCACAGACAAAGAAACTGCTGTTGTTTTTGGACATGGAGTCAAGGTAGCGATCACGGGGCACTCTGCCCCAAACATTACACAAAGATGTTTCCTCATGGTCTTTGAATGTTTCAAGTCTTTGATGACTGCCTTCTTCTTTCTTTTTTTTAACTTCTAATTTCCTTCTTCTGTATGTCATGTGACTCCTCAGGGGGGTCAGAAAAGCATAGAATCATAGATTGAAGCTGAAAGGGTCCTTAAACAGTTCAACTCCCTTATTTTACAGAAGAAGAAACTGAGGAATGAAGAAGCCCAGTAACTTACCCATGTTCACAAGAGGTAGTAAGCAGCAAGCTGATGAAAGTTTTCAACTCTAGTCTTCTGCTTTCTACTCTTATACTTTTTCCACTTTCTCCGTTCTCATGTGTCTGGACCTCTCTGCAACTGCTGAAACTGTGGAATCATCCTCTTTTCCTAGATAGATAGATTCTCCTAACACAGCTCTCTCCAACTCCTCCTGCCTTTCTCACTATTCCTTTCCAGTCTCCTTTGCTGGATATTCATCCAGTCACTCCCATTAGCCTTGGTTGCTTCCCAAGCCTCTCTTTGTCTTTTAATTCCCCTATGTCACTTTGTGATCCCATCAACTCTCATGGGTTCAATGATCATCACTATGTGGATTATTACTAGATCAATATATTCAGTCCAAACAGTACTCTTGGGCTCCAACCTTACCAGCCGCCTTTCAAACATTTTGAACTAGATTTCCGGTAAACATCCCAAACTCAGCAAATCCAAAACAGAACTGATAAGTTATTTTTTTCCCCTAGTTCCTACCCTCTTATGAACTTCCTGTTGCCCAAGAACCATTTTCCCAAGTCACTTAGACTTGAAACCTTGGTGCCATTCTCTTCTCCTTACTCTTACTCATCCTACATATCTGATAGATTGTCAAATATTATTCCTACCTTCACAACATCTCTTCTATAACTCATCTTCTTTTCTCGATGCTGCCACAACCCTGGTACAGAATTTCTTTGAAGTGGGGAACCTGTGACCTTGAGGCCTGTACATGTGACCTTCTAGATCTTTGGGTGCAACATTTTGACTGAGTCCCAGTTTTACAGAATAAATCCTTTTATTGAGAGGATTTGTTCTATGAAGTGTGGATTTATTCAAAGGGCTACACTTGAGGACCTAGAGGGTCACATGTGACCCTGAGGTTGCAGGTTGCCCATTCCTGGTCCAGCAACCTTCTAATTGGTCTCCCTGCCTCAGGTCTAATGATCTCCCAACTCCAGTCCAGCTTCTCTCAGGTGCAGTTATCTTTCTAAAACCTTAAGTCTGACCATGTCACCCCTCTACTTAATTCAATCCAATGACTCCATATTACCACCATGATCACATATAAAATCCTCTCTTTGTCTTTTAAAATCCTTCACAACTTGGCTCCTTCCTGCCTTTCCAGTACTCTTAAACTTGACTCTTCTACAATCTAGTAACATTGGCCTTCCTGCCATAGCTTGAGACAATATTCTATCTTTTAATGTCCTGCGTTTTCACTGATTATGCCCTATACCTAGCAAGTTCTTCATCTTCACCTCTAGTGCCTGGTGTCCTTGGCTCCCTTCAAGTCTCAATTCAAAACCCGCCTTCCACAAAATGTCTTTTCTGGCCCAACCAACCCCTCACCATCACTCCCCACCACTCATTATTGTTGTTGACTCATTTCAGTTGTGTCCAACTCTTTGTGACCCCATTTGGGGTTTTCTTGTCAAAGATACTGAAACAGTTTGCCATTTCCTTCTCCAGCTCACTTTACAGATGAGGAATTTAGGCAAAGAGGGTTATGTATCTTGCCCAGGGTCATGTAACTTGCAAGTGTCTGAGGCCAGATTTGAACTAAGGTCCTCCTGACTCCAAAGCCAGTGCTCTATCCATTGCATCACTGAGTCGTTACCCACCGCTAGTACTTTCCCTTTGAAATTAGCTTCCCTTTACATTATTTATGCCTTGTATGTGCCGTCTGCTGGATGTTGTTTCCCCCATGACAAGGTTAGCCCCTAGACCATGTCTTTACCTGTCTTTATATTTCAGCACTTAGCACAATGCTTGGCACATAGTAATTGCTTTTGTTTTTTTTTTAACAAATGTTTGTTGATTGATGGATTGACTATACCATGCTCCTGTTGTTGTTATGGTGGTGGTTGGTTGGGAAAGGGAACCAAGTGAGTCCAGAGGTAGCTTCATCTCTGTTGTGTCTGTTCTTTCCTGTTTTTAAGTGAAGGAGATTGAAGAGCATCAAAAGGTCAGGAGAGCCAGTCCCAGAATTCATGGCAGATTTTGAAACCAGCCAGGCTTGTGGAGAGACCCAAGGGATCTAGCCCAATGGTTGCTGAGACAAGGAATAATCCCACTGGCATTTGGAAATGAATGCTATGTAGAGACTGCAGTACATTTGAACACACTCTCCCCAGGAACCAAGTTGGGATAGAGGAGTATTTGTCCCTAGGGTCAAATGGGGCCTCAAGCCAATAACAGCATTAGAAAAAGTCACACCCACTTTCTAATGGAGTACCTCTAGTACCCTGAGGGAGGTGAGATAGTCAAGTTCACACGGGCAGAGTGAGTCCAGAAACATCAATATTTATTATTCATTTCCCCCATTTTACAAATGACAGCTCCAAGGCTCCAAGAAGGGAGATGATCTGTCCATAGTTACACTGCTAATATACAATCAAGGAAAGCACTTAGGTATGGGAGAGACCTTAGATAACATGTAGTCCAACCCTTAATTTTGTAGGTAAGGAAACCAAAGCCCAGAGAGCCAAAGCGACTTATCCAAAGTCACCTTGGCATAAATGGCAAGGTTTAGACTTGAACCTGGGTCTTCTGAATTTAAATTCATTTCTTTTTCACTTGGCCAGACTTCCTCCCCAAGAAGTTCATCTTCCTTAATCAGAGAGTTTTCTAGAAAGGAATAAGCGACCTCAAAATGCATTCTGCTCCTTCCAATATTCTAATTTCAAGCTTAATTTCAGATTCATCTCCCATTTCTACTGTAGGTAAGGTTCTTTAACTTTTGGTATTTTTTTTCTCTTTTTCATACCTTTGAACTATTCAGAATTAGATCAGATAGACAAAAGTTAATACCATCTTAGCAGAGATCATTTTTTCCCTGCCAGTGTTCAGATGACTCTGTGCTGTATTTGAGTGAGCCCGAGACTGAAGAGTAATTGTTTCAGAACTCTCTTCTCAAAGGAGAAAACACCTCTGGCCTCAGAAACCCTGGGATTTCTTCTCAAGCTATCGAGGCCTGACCCAGTCTTCTAACTCTCTTGCTATGCAAAACACCAGAACCCTGCTCTGCATGGAGGCTTTTTGAATCTAAACATGTCCTCCCTCCCCTCTGCATTCCCTGAGTCTTTTACCCATGTCCATTGTGAACTGTATACACCTCCTTCTCTGCATGTTCTAACACCTCCCTGGGGTAGCTGTCATCATGAGAAGATGGATTTATATTATGAAGCTTTAATTTACTGTGGTTCAATTAACAGCCTAGGTGACTCACTTCATAGCCCCAGGAGCTCCCTTCTTTTTAAGAACCCAGAAAGCAAAGAAAGAAAGAACTCTGCAAAGCCCTCTGAGTCAGTAAAGGCACCCTATGTGGTAACCTCTATTGCAGCACATCCGTGTTTAACAAGGCCCCAGCTTGTATTAACCACGCCGACTTTGCCGAACATGCCCTGCTGCTTTTCTCCCCAAATTCCTCATTTATTGGATGATTCACCTGAAAAAAGGAAGGGGGAGTAAGGAAGGGAGTTAATAACAGTCAAAGTGTAGGGAGGATTACAAGCAGATAGTGAGCAGATGCTTTCTATTACTACTGAGGACAAGATAGGAGGCAAAAAAGTATCCAAGGCTGACAGACTAAATATTGTGACTCGAGGAGGTGAGGGAGTGGATAGAGTTCTCTGGAGCCTTTACACAGTACAGATTCTCTGTGGCCAGGGGCAGTTCAGAGCTATTCCTGCCTAGAGGGAACGAATCATGATGTTGGGAAACCACTAACTGTAACTCCCCAGCCTGGATTCAAGTCCTTCTCACCTACAGACACTAATATCCCCCTGGACCAGCTACAATGTAGATTATAAAATCCTAAAGTTTAGAGTTTAAAGGAATCTTAAAAATAATTTCCTCAGTGGCTTCCAAGCTGTGGCCTCAGTCAGGACTTGAGACTCCCATGAGCTGTTGCAGATGGCCCATGGGCCCATATACACATCCTCATTTATCAACCAAATATAAATTTGTAAAGCACTTAGTAGGTGCCAGTTACTGTGCTAACACTAGAGATACAAAGACAAAAATGAAAACGTCTGCCCTCAGGGAATTTATATTCTATTGGAAAAAAGAACATATACATATATTAGTGTAGCTTTATTTTCACCACACCTCTTCCAAGTGTCACCAAAGAGAGTGACTTCAAGTTTCAGACTCACAAAATCTACACAAAGAAAATAAAAGATAATTCTTGGGAGAGGAACTAGTGGTTAGGGAATCAAAAAAGGGCTCACTTGGGAGGCTGTGCTTGAGCTAGGCTCTCAAGTAAGCAAAGATGGTCATCAGAGGTAGTCTATGTAAAGGCACAAAAGTGGGAGATGGAGCACTGTATGTGAAAAATGGTAATATTAATTTGCCTGGACCATAGTAAAGCTTTTTAATCAATCAATTTATTAATTATGTAACTACCATCACATGAAAGTCTGTGACTTTTTTTTCATTCTCTAAAAGGTTGAGGCACTAAATTGGCCCAACCTCCTCATTTGACAGATAAGGAATCTAGCATCTAGAATCTATGCAACTTGACCAATGACATACAGGTTCATATGCTCATAGATCTAGAGTTGGAAAGAAGGTCAGAGACTAGTCTAATCCCCTCATTTTGAAAATGAGGAAACTGAGGCCCAGAGAATTTAAGTGACATGTCAAAGGTCACACTTTAGGATTTGAATTCAGCTCATCTGATGCAGGTCAAATCTAGTATGCTGTTAAGTGTACCATCCTGCCTCTTAGTGGTAACAGAACCCAAATTATTTTATCATTCATCACTAAAATAAATTCCAAATTCCTTGGCTTACCATTCAAAGCCTTCCAGAACTTGACCTTTATGTACCTTTCTAGTCTCATCTCCTACTTCTCTCCCCCATATACCCTTCACTGCAGATACATTAACCCATGCCCCAACCTTCAAATAAACCAAGATCATTCCTACAAGTCTTTGTGCCTGGAATATTCCATTCCCTTTTCTCCAGGTACCCAAATCCTACTCACTTGCTACTGGTCACTTCAATTCCCATCTTCCCTAGCCCTCAGAGATCTCCCTTTTCCTGTGAGAGTGATTATTATTATTCATTTGGTACCTAAACATACACTACATTAATACATTTATTAAGTTTTTATTTCATATGAACATGCCTCTTTTCCTTAATTAGAACAACTCTTTGAAAGACTACTCTAAGAATAATCCAAGTGTTATCTATATATGCATTGGGGGGCCAATAAACAGGATAATATTATCATAGGATTTTGAATTTAGAAGAGACCTTGGGGATCATCTTCTCTAATGCACTCATTTGACAGAGTAAATAACTGAAACCCACAAAAATAAGATGACTTGCTTGATTACAGAAATAGAAACAGCAGCTCTAGAATTCAAGCTCAGGACTTCTCAATCTAAAGAAAGCAGTCTTTTCACTATATGGTGCAGGTTCATTAATCTTTCTGGAAGGAAAGAAGAAAGGAAATAGCCACAAAGATAGAAGTTACCTCAGGTGCCATCTAGTAAATCATCTCCTTTTATAGAAAAGGAAACTGGGCCCCACACACTTGCCCTAAGTCACATTGGCATTATCCAAGGTAGTCCAGATCCTCTGACTTCAGAGCCAGCGTTCTTTGCACTGTGCTACTTTCTTTGAAAGAAAAGGAGAAAAACAAGAAGAGGGAAGGAAGAATGAGGGAGAGAGAGAAAAAGAAGAAAGAAGACTGGAATGACTGAAGGATGGAAGGAAGGGTTTCTTCAGTCACTGAGGGGGATATGAATTCACTTCCCCAGGGATCCCTATAACCCATCTTTTCTCTACTAACTTCTTCCTCACCATGGGCCTCCCTCTAGCTATTACTCTCTACCTCAAAGAAATAAGAGAGGGAGGATTAATGAGCTAAGGCTTGTAAATCACTTTGAAGGTGGAGAGTACTGTGTAGGTGCAAAACATTACTATTATTATTACATGGTATAATTAAATGAGGGTAGTCAGATTACTTTTCATCTAATTGGATTTATAAAGGGAGAGCATGGAGGCAATATAGGTAATCCGCCGCTCCTCAATGGAAAATCCAGGATTTTAGAAACAGGAAATTTAGGTGAGAAAGATAATCCCTTCCATGTTATTTAGAAAGGGAGGTAGCCCCATGGTATTCTTCAAATAATGATTTCAAAATTAATAAATCAGTTTTGAATATCCTGTGTTTCTCAACAGTTCTGTGGCTAAAGGAGAGAATTCCCCGGAAAAGACATTGGAAATCCATGTTTGTTTGAGGTTTGAGTTGGGTGAACAAATCAAAACACAAAGCAAAGAAACAGGCAATTTGTCTTTAGAGCTCCCCCTTCTGGGTTCCTCCTGACATTTCCTCTGAAGAAAAAAATGCAGGAAAATAAAACTGTGTATGTATCTATTTGACCACATTGTAACTTCTAGACACAACAATCTGGTCCTTCACTTGTTTCTTCTTTCTCTATATTTCTGCGATATTTTGGACACAAAACTGGTACAAAAAGGGTTTCTTACTCTGAAAAAAATACAATGAAAGGGAACAGAGGCAGAAAGAAAAGAGAAGGAGAAATGGAAGCAGAAGGCTAGTTAGAGAAAGAAAGAAAAGAACATAAGTGGAAAAAACATCAGTAACAAAACCGAAACTGAAAGTTGTGGAATTTTAATGACCAACTCTGCCAAAGGTGAAAAAAATATCCCTTCCTCCTTTCTTTGTAGAGAAAGGCAATCATGAATCGGGAGGATCGCTCGCACTGACAGATTTGGTTGATGTGTGTGTTGCTTACTTTTGCTGAACTTTTTATTTTTTATTACAAGTTATGGATTACTAAGTAGGAGGCGGAGGGATATTTTCAAAATGGCGGTAATAGAAAAAGAAAAGATTTTTAATTTTGTAAATTTCTGAGGTCCCTCATAGTTTTAACATTATAGGAAGTTAAGAATACTGACTGCCACGTTCTATCTAAGTGAACTGGGCAAGGCAATTGATTTCTTTGAGACTCAGTTTCAACAGCTGCAAAATGGAAGTGATATTTGCCCAAAATAACAAAGAGAATTGTTCTGAAAAAAAAAAATCCTCCTAAACCAACCTCTCCAGTCTTACCTTAGGCTTTGGATCTTCTATCTCTTCCTGGAAAAAAGAAAGGGCAATAACTCAAGCAAGAATATGAAAATTCTAAAATGGACCCTTTCTAAACATAAGAAAGTAAATTTTCTTTCTAAAATTAGAGACATTTCTTGTCCATTAATTCCAGAGTAGATATTTATTGATTAATATACACTGAATAATCCCTTACTAGATATTGTAATAGGAGTAGATTTTTTTTTTCCTTTCTGGTTCCCTTCTCTGAGAACATAATATTTAAAAATAAATTCAAATAAAATAGTCAGGTTTTTAAAAAATATGTTTTAAACTTTTAAAGGAGATAAAATGATTTCTCCATAAATCCTAAGACTGCAGGCTAATTTTGTTTACAAGTAACTCAAAAAACATTGCCTTTACCACAAAATTGTTTGGTATTTACCTTAGAGATTTTCTGCGATACACTGAGCAATGTAGTCCAGGAGGCTAAGTGATATAAATATGGCTGCTTACCAGCCTAATGAGAATTCTGGGATATGTGTTTGGGTTATTAGATAAAGCTGATATCCCTCCAGGGTAAGGGAGAGTTCTGATGCATTCCAGGTAAGAATGAACTGGAACATTAGGAGATAAGTGGCAAATGGATAGAGAGTGTGCTGGGTTTGCAATCAGCAAGATAAATTGAAATCCTACCTCAAATGCTTACTAACTGTGTGATCTGGGGCAAGTCATTCAACCTCCCTCAGTTTCACTTTCTTTATCAACAAAATGAGGATATTAATAGCAGCTACCTTCCAGAACTGTTGAGGATTAAATTAGATTGCATCTGTAAATTATTTTGTAAATCTTAACACTATACGAATACCAGCTATTATTGTTATTAATATTATTATTCAAGATAGGAAAGGCAACTGAACGAAGTCCGGAGATGCCCTGAAAAACTATACCTATTATTACAATGAAGAAAACTTGGTAGCTGAACTGTGGGACCAACAAGGCATCAGCTTGGATCAATAATCTTGAGATGGGCAACTTTCTTCCACAAAAGTACTGTCAGAAGCAAGCACCAAAAGTAGAGGAGAACCTGGTCTTTTGCTCCTAGTACTTGAGTCTACTCAATTTATACTTGCGAAGTAGAAATTTATCCTTTGGGGGATGGAAAAGAAGAAAGTGGGGAATTTATTGCAGCAGAGGGAATACACATACACACATATGTATGTAAATATGTGTGTGTAACAAGGTATATTGATGAGCTGTCCAAAGTAAGAAATACAGAAGATGCCAAGAATTAATGGTAATGAATATGTGCTTACAAACACAAACTGCTTCTTCACAATGCCTTGGAAAATCTTTACTCTTATTTAAGGTCATGCTATCTTAAAACAAGCAAGCAAAAAAATACATTTGTCACATGGGATGATTCTGGTGGAGGGGGAATGATACATGGGATACTATGGTGATGTATGAAACAGAAAACATCAATTAAAATTATTTTTTTAAAAAAGAGGTCAAGAGACTTTTCCAGTCAGATGTTAAGAGACCCTGAAAATAAGTAGTTCTTGAAATAGAGTTCTGAGAAACCAAGGAATCAAAGATTTTTAGAGTTGTAATAAACCTCAGTGGCCATTTGGTTCAAATCAAATAAGAAAAACCCAAAATACCTCTACAACACTTGTATGACAAGCAGTCACGTAGTTTTTGCTTGAAGAACTCCAGTGAGGGAAAACCCACTATCATCCAACGCAATCCATTCTACTTTCAGCTAACTAATTTTTAGGGAAGCCTTCTCCCACCTTACTTCAAGTCTAAAGTTGCCTATTTGTGACTTCCACCAGTTGCTCCTAATTCTGACCTCTGGGGCTAAAAAAAAAAGACAAATATAATTCTTCTATCACATAATAGTCATCCAAGCACCTGAAGACAAAAACCATGACCCACTTGAGTTTTCTTTTCTTCAAAGCTAAACATCCCCATGGATGGCCATAGGGAAATAGAGCAGGGTATAGAAAACTGAAACTTAAACAACAGATCTGAAGCAAGCGGCTTCAGAGATGAATATTATTGTGTTCATTGCAGCAATAGATGGATATGGCTTTCATGCCCAAGCTGAGTGTGTCCTTGAAAGCAGAGTAAAGGTCATGACAATAGGATCATAATATTAAGAGATATATCAAATCAACATAATTAGACTTACAAGAAAGCAGTTAAATTGGAGAAAATCTTTTCATGACATATATCCCTGATGAGGATCTGCTATCCAAGACATAATCTGAACTAACACAAATGTCTAACACTAAAAGCCATTCTCCAAGGTACAAGTAGTCTAAGATACAAATGAACACTTCTCAAAACACAGTCGCAAACTACTACCAACCACATAAAAGAACGTTCCAAATCACTAATAAATAGTAAGAAAAATGAAAGTCAAAGAAATTCTCGTGTTTTACCTCATACCCAACAAATTGGTCAAGATGCTAAAAAAAGAAAGATTATCAGTGTAGGAAGGATTGGAGAAAGTGATGTACATAGAGAATATACTGTTGTCGGAACTGTGAATTCTAATGTCCATTCTAGAAAACGATTTGGCATAATGCTAAGAAAGTGACTAAAATATTCAAACCTTAAGGAGTCAAAGACAGAAAAGTTCCACATATACCAAAATATTTATTGTAGCACTTTTTATAATAGCCAAGAAATGAAAACAAAGTAAATGCCCATCATTTAGTGACTAAGTAAGATGATGATAATGATGATAATGGAATATTTCTGTGCAACAAGAAATGATGAATATAATAAGTATAGAATGTGAAAACTTACGGGGATTGGTGCAAAGTACAGTAAGCAAAACTAAATAAATACAAACAATATATACACTATACAATATACACAATGGCTACAACAATGCAAATGGAAATAAGAACAACAAAAAGCTAAACTTAATGGTATGGAATTATAATGATCAATCTTGGCCCTGAATTATTGTATTTCCCTTCTTTCAGAGGTGGAAGATTATTGAGGTAGAAGTATCAATGTTGTGTAATATATCAATATTGATTGATATTGGTTATTTTGGCTGAACGTTTTTTATTCATTGGATTCTTTGTTATAAGGGATGGCTCTCACTAAAAGAGGAGTGTTATGCTGGGAAGCAATAATAACATAAAAACAAAAGATACTTTTTAAAAAGAGGTTGAAGGAATTTGATCAATAATCTAACTTATGAGTCATAGATCAAGACCCTGAGAGAGAAAGTGATTTGCCCAAGATCACACAGCTATTAAAATTACGATCACTTCAATAGCACAATGGACTCCAAGGGTAGGGAATCTGCAGCTTCAAGGCCACATGTGGCCCTTTGACTGAATCCAAACTTCACAGAACAAATGCCCTTAATTAAAGGATTTGTTCTATAAAACTTGGGCTCAGTCAAAAGGCTGCACCCAAGGACCTAGAAGGTTACATGTGGCCTTGAGGCCACAGGTTCTCCACCCCTCAGCCATTACTCTCTTTTTCATTCCCTCTGCTCTTTAATTAGAAAAATTACACTTTTTTAATTCTCTTAAGACCATTCACAGAAAGAGGTTGCCTTTCTAAAAGAAGAACTAGTCGCAAAGGCATGACTACAAAAACTTGGAACACCCCTTTTCCCTATGTCAGTTCTGCAGGTTAGCAATCAAGATCTTCAAAGCCATGTAAGACAGAAAATTCCTGATTACCTGTTCCTGCTGTATAACTAGACAGTCTTTCAAAACTCAAGTCATTATTTTCTGTGCTACCCATGAATGGTCATGTGATCTTGTACTACACTGAGAAAGGCCTGATGTCCTGAACGAGATCTGTATCACTTCTGGGCACCGCATCTTCATTCAGTGGAATGGCAAGATGGAGCATGTCCAGGAGAGGGTAACCAGATTAGGAAAAGTCTGAGTACCATGCTATGGGAAAGAGTTTAGCATTGAGGACAGAAAAAAAGTCCTCAAACATTTAAAGGTCCATATTACAAGAGAGGCATTAGATTTATTCTGTAGCAATGCAAAAAGATAGATTTCAAATCAAAGTAAGAAAAATGTCCATAATTATTAGAATTGTTCAAAAGTGGAATGACTGACTCATTAGACAGTCATTACAGGAAGTCTTCCTTCAAAGGCTGGATAACCACTTCTCAGGGATGTTATGGAGGATATAGCTCTTTAGTTATGGATAGGATTCCATTTTCTATATAGATTCTTTCTAGTCTGAGACTATATAATTTGATACAGGTGATATTTTACTCAATGTGAGTTTGAGGCAATTTTTGTTAAAGTACATGAACTTTGTGTTTGTAATTTCTGCCTTCTCCTTTTATAGCCTTTTTTGTTGTTGTTCAGTCATTTCTTTCAATCACATCCAACTATTCATGATCCCATTTGGGGTTATCTTGGCAAAGATACTAGAGTGGTTTTCCATTTCCTTCTCCAGCCCATTTTTCAAGAGAATGAACTAGGCAAATAGGGTTAGGTGACTTGTCCAGGTTACACAGTTAGTAAGTACCTAAGACCATATTTGAACTCAGGAGGATGAGTCTTCCTAACTTCAGGCCCAACATTCAATATACTGTGGCACCTAGCTGCCCATTATAGCCTTTTACTCTCCTTTTAAAGGTGTACAGTTTACTAAAACCACCCATACATTCCTACAAAAAATGGTCTTAGAAAAATATGCTGTATACATTCATACCGGGGCTAGTGTGCTATAGAAGTGGGAGAGGATTTAAATGTGTATCAGGAGCCCTGGGTTCTAAAACCAGATGTGCTAGTGATTCAACCAGTAAACTTGTGGCATCACTTGGCCTCCCTGGGCCTTGGCTCTATCTTATGAAAAATTGTGAGTATTAATCAGTGAGGTCTCTCCCAGATACAATGATCTAATGAATAACAAATGATCTGAAGACCCCCCAAAAAAAAAAAATTCCAGTGAGGACCAAGAAAAGGGAGTTGTCTGAATAGATCAATGTGAATTCACAGGACTCAAACAGATTTTAGAAAGATGTGCACAGAAGATAGAAGCAATAGGAACTAACAGATAATAAGCATAAAAGTAAGGTATAATCCTTTAAGAATTAATGTCAAATCTGTTAAAATTTGGAAAGAACTAAGGCTGGTGCTGGAAGCCAAATGCAAATAAAGGAGTGTTTTGTTTTGTTTTTAAGTTAGGGTAGGGGAAAAAGAAGATAATCAAAGAAGGGATAGGACCACTCAGTTTGGATGGGGCCATGATAAAGGATGACAGGAACAGAAAGCAGAGCTACTCAGTTTTTATTTTGCTTCTCTTTTTTTTCTGCCAAGGAGAATGACTTCTGGACTGAAAAATAGGGGACAAAGATGGCTAATAAGGAGCTGACACCGAGACAGAGTACTTAGTTGTTCCTCATAAATTCAAGTCACCTGACCCCACTGTACTACCCACGTCCAGAGCAGGATGACTAGACATGAAATCAGATTGTTCCCCCCACACACACACCCTACACTGAATACTGAAAGATTTGTTAGATGTGATTGCTTATCTACTTTCTGTGATACTGAAAAGTGTTATGCACATATATGTATGTGTGTGTACATATATGTATGTATATATGTGTGTGTGTACATATACACATATATACATATATATACACATATGATTTTCAAAGCACCTTACAAATATTATTTATCACAATCCTGGGAGGTAGGTGATATTATTATCCCTTTCTTATAGGAGATAAAATGAGGCAAAAAGAGGATGACTTGTCCAGGCTCACACAGCTAGCAACTGAAGATTTGAACTCAGATCTTCCTGACTCTAGGTCCAGCTCTAGGGAAAAATCTAGAATATATTACTAAATATATATATCAGAGTTCACAAGGAGCTACAGCATAGATTTAGCAAGAGATCACCATACCTTAATAACTTAATTTCTTTCTTTCTTTATTTTTTAGACTGTTACTAAATGGATAGTTTAAAGGAATGGAATTAGCCCTTATTTTAGCTAAGCATTTTATAAAATATCTTATGCAATTCTTATGAAAAATACGTGGGCTACTTGACAGAACAATATAAATGGCTAAAGAAATGGGTTGAATGGCTAAACTTGAGGAGAAGATAGGAATGATTCAAGGTCAAAATGGCAGGAGGTATCCACTAGAATAATCCAGGAACCCCTGCTTGACCCTGAGCTATTTAACATTTTTGTCAATAATTTAAATACAGGTTTGAATAATATCCTTATGAAGAGTTGGGAGGGATAACATATACACTGGATGATAGAAGGAATCTCCATAGGATAAAACATTACTCTTCCTCTAATAAGATGATATTTAAAAATGATCCAGAAATCAATTTTAAAAAAGGACTAAGGAAGAAAGGACTAAGATATCAACTTTCTTATTGCCTCCGGGAGTAAATACAAAATGCTTTCTTTGACATTAAGAGCCCTTCATAACCTAGCCCCACCCCCCCACCTTTCCAATATTCTTATACCTAACTCCCTGACATTTACTCTTTAATTCCATAAAACTGATCTCCTCCTGGCTATTCCATAAACAAGACACTCCATCTCTTGGCTCTGAATATTCTCTCTGGCTGTTCCCCCATGCCTAGAGTGTTCTACTCTGATACTCCAACTACTGAACTCCCTGGCTTCTTTTAAGTCTCTACTAAAATCTCACCTTCTATACCTTTTAATTTTACTGCCTTTCTTCTAGTAACTACTTCTTATTTATCCTGTATATAGCTTGCTTTGTATATATCTGTTTGAATGTTATCTCTCCCATTAGATTGTAAGGTCTTTGAAGGCAGAGACTATCTTTTGGCTCTTTTGTATCCTCACTGCTTAGCACAGTACCTGGCACATAGTAAGAGTTTAACAAATATTTATTGACTCGTAGGTTGATTGCTCTTGCTTTGGGAATATTCCTTTCAATACTTCCATTGCTACTGGAAAAGGTATGACAATCTATTGCATTATGGCTCCACTCAAATTCCTCTTGATCAAATTTTGCTCCTTTGACTTCTACTTCCTTATGTAGTCTCTTCCTAATAAAATATAAGGAGAGCAGAAATTATCTCACTTTTGCCTTTGTATCCCCACCATCTAGCACACTGAGCAGTGAACAAATGCCCAGCACTTAAAGTAAATGCTTGTTCATTCAGTTATTTGCTGGGTGTATTATAGCAGTGATTCTTGTTTTGGTTTGTGTGTTATTCTAGATGGTCGCTAAAGACCCTACCAACTCTGAAATTCTGCAGTTCTCTGATCTAGGAAGTCTATGATAGTCTACAACAGACTATGAACTGAGATGTTTTTATTTTTCCTGAGGACAAAGCCTCTGTCCAATTTAAGTCAAAATAATGGAATATCAGAGGTGGAATTTCAAGCAAAGTATTTGTGGGACACAGAGCCTTTTGGAACACCCATGTAATTATATCATTCTACTGATTCTGACCTTTCTTTCTCTGCTGGCTTTTAAGACAGAGTCATGGATGCATATTTCAGAGAATTGGGCTTAGAGTAATTTATTCCTAAAGGAGAAAAGAGAAGCAAGGAAAATAGGACCTGGGGGTTAGATAATGACTATGTCCAGCATCCAAAGATCACCAGAATAATGATTCAACTTCAAGGTATTAACAGTGATAGAGGAAATTGTGAAAAGCAGAGTGACTGTGTTTTGTAGAAATCTAAATAGCCTTCTTTCACAGGTAACTGTTGTTTATTTTCCACTCCTATGCACATTTCAATCCCCTAAAGGTATCCTTTATAACTGCATACTCAAGAAATGTACTTCAGACCTAAAGAAATAAATTATTGCTTCTATTTTCTCTCATTTAAAATTAACATTCATTCAATTTAGCTGTCAGCTTAACAGTTACTGTGCAATATATATTGTGTAAAATTGGGAATCACATTTTCCCTCTAAATTTCTTATATTCCAGGTAATTCTGCATGGCATGAACAGCCTCACTATATGCCATTTCATTAAAAGGGAAGACAGAATTTTCTATTTGACTGATGGAGAAGATTATGGAACTTCATTCTCAGGTAAAAGGGAGTTCATTGTATTGGGAAAACAAAACAAAACATCAGACTTTAGACAGGAGGCCTAGATTTAAATATTAGCTTGGGCACTTAACAGCTGTGCGATGTAGAGTCTGTCACCTAACTCCTTTAATTCTCAGTTTCTGTATCTATAGATCAGGAATGATAATATCTACTCTATCTCACAGGGTTGTTGTGAGCATCTAATGAGTATGTGTATGTGAAAGAGCTTTGTAACTGCAAGTGGTTCTGTAAATGTGAGTTTGTGGCACACTTTTTTGTCTGCTTTATGTGTCATTTTTTTCCAGAGAGGTAACAGTTGGAGAGTCCCAAAGCTTTCAATCAACATTAAAAGAATCTCGATGCATAAGTGGTCAAAGAATATAGAGATTTTTCAAAATAAGAATTACAAAATATCAACCACTTGCTCCATACCACTAATAAATGCTATTTTTAGCAGTTAGAGAAATACAAATCAAACTCTGAGGTTTCATCTCATACCCAGTAAATTAGCAAAGAACATAAAAAAGACAGAGAACAGAGTCAACATTGTAGAAAAATGAACACATTAGTGCACTATTAGCAGATCTATATATTGATCCTACCATTCTGAAAAGCAATTTGGAACCATGAAAAGAAAGTGACTAAAATATCTGTGCCCTCTGACCCAGAGATTCCACTGATAGACCATATGTTCAAAAGAGGGTCACATTAGAAAGATACCACATGCATCAAAATATTTACAGCAATACCTTCTGTGATAGAAAAGAACTCAAAACAAAGCAGATGTTGATTGATTAGGGAATCACTAAATAAGTTGTGGTAAACAAATGTAGTGGAAGAAGTATGTTATACAGTAAGGAACTACAAACATGCTGAATATAGAGAAGCAAGGGTAGATCTATAGAAGTGATGAAAAGTGAAATTAAGCAGAGCCAGAAAAAAAATATACACAATGACTGTAATAATTAAAATTAATTAGAAAGAGTAACAAATAACACTGAATACCATGAAACTAATGACCCAAGCTTGACCACCAAGAATAGATGTGAGAGGATACTTCCCTTCTTCCTTTGCAAAGGTGTGGGTACTCTTGTGTAATGTTGCAGATAATGTTAGACATTTTGTGCATTGGTTAGTCTTGTTCTTTTTTTTGTTATAAATGTAGCTTCCCAGAAGGTGAAAGGGGCACAATGGGAAATATAGGTGACAACTTTTAATATGCCAAGCATTGTGCTAAACACTAGGAATCCAAAAAAGGCAAAAAATAGTTCTTGCTTTCAAGGAGCTCATACTCTAATGACAAGATAGCATAAAAATGTTTTTAAAAAGGTATAGACAGAAAAAGTTGATAGGAATCTCATATGGAAGCCTTTAGTATTAAGAGATCTGAAAAGGCTTCTTACAGAAATTGGGATTTTAGCCTGATAAGGAAAGTGGGGAAGCCAGCATGCAGAACAGAGAAGGGAGAGGATTTCAGGCATGGGGGATAGCTAGAGAAAATGTATGGTCAAGAGATGGAGAGGAACAGCCAGGGGACCAGTGTCACTGTATCAGGAGCACATATGTATGTCAGGGGATGTAAGATTTAAGAAGACAAAAAAGGTAGAAGGGGACAAGTTATGAAGGCTTTAAAAGCCAAACAATGAATTTTAAATTTGGTCCTGGATATAATAGGCAGCCTTTGGAGTTTATTGAATAAAGTCAGACCTATGCTTTAAGATTACTTTGAGTGTAGGATATAGTGGAAAGGTAGAGACTTCAGGCAGGGGAACATCTCCGCTAAAATCCCACCTCCAGCCGGAAGCCTTTCCTAATTCTCCTCAATCTTAATGCCTTTCCTTTGAGACTTATTCTGTATGTATATCTTGTTTGTATATAGTTCATGCAATATAGTTAACACAGTGCCTGGAACATCATAGGTACTTAATAAATGCTTGTCTTTTTACCACCCCATTAGACTTTAATTCTTTGAGGGCAATGACTTGAGAGTAGTGTATGTATTTGTACATGTATGTGTGTGTGTGTTTTGCTTTTATCTCTATCCTTAGTGCTACCTGACACATAGTAGGTACTTAATAAATGATAGTTGGCTCACTAAGAGAGACTATCCAGAAGGCTATCACAATAGTCCATCTTTTAAAATGGTGTTCATTCTGACCTTTATTATAACTACTCAATGATCTAACTGTACACATAGCTGATTTTATAAAGAGTCTATGTTAGTAACCAGTTATGTCATATCTCTTAAGACAGACCGGATTCTATTTTTTATGTTTATTTATTTGGCAGTATTAGATGCTTTTCTTGTCTAGGACATTCTTTTGGAGGAAATTTTTTATGATGTAAAGAAGTAACAGTCTGCCCCTTTGAGATTTGATTACAAGATTGGGAAGGGCAAAAACAGAAATTCAAATGTAAAAGGGAATAAATGAATGCCTTTCAGATGCAAAGGAAACATTTTTCACATTAGAAAAGGTCTAAAAATTGAATTAATTCAATTTCATAAGAAGAGTCCAGCAGGCCAATAAACTTGCATGGTTTACTTTAGTAAGTAAACTCATAAGACCTAAGAGGAGTCTGGGAATATAACTTAGAGAAGCGCCATAAATAAAAGTGGAGTCCCTCATTAAGTGAAGCTTCCTCTGAACCAGGAACAGTTGTCAAGTGGAAGAAACTAGGCTTCTCTCACCTCCTACTTGGAGGTGACAAACATTAAGCAGTAAAAGAGAAGAGTCTTTCTCCATTCTTAGCTTGCATGTTGTTGATCTCCCTGAGAGGAGTTGGTAACAGTAGAGCTGAAAAATAACTCTGTAATACCTGAACAAATCAGAGGCTGCAGGTGATGAAGACTGCAAATGTACATTAAAAGTGAGTCCATCCATCAGACACTACTCTGGGAAGGGCCCAGTGTCTGAATAATCTGTCTATTCTAGTCCATAACAGCCCAGCACTCAAATAATCTTCCCGGTCCTGACAACAGCTGAGCAACCAGCTTGATACAGCCTAGCAATGAGTCAACTCATCCAGCTGTCATTCCATGTCCTTAGAGGAGTCCCATTGAACCAATCGATCACACCACATCCTTCAATGAACTCTGAGTTGATCCTCTAGAGAAGGAAAGTATGTAGGGGTCTTACAGGGCCCAACTTTTCAATTGCCTTGATCGTGTGTTCCCTTTAAATGAAGCCTCCTACCATTGTCCTTTAAGGTAGCACCTACGCTTACTCCAAGAATTTATGTATATTTGTGGGTTTTTTGGCTGATCAATAGACTCATTTCTTAACAAAGGCATTTATTCAGAAGGTATAACAAGAGGACAAGTTACAAAGTACTGCCAAAATCTGGGATGCTCTCTCAGTGTTATCTTTAGAATTCTGAGAGTAGCCCCTCCTCTCAGTGGTCCTAACTAACTGTCAGGGATCCCACTTATCAGTATCAGTGTGAATTTGGAGAATGAGTCCAGAATGAGGGTTATACAGGTTTAAAGCCTGAGAAGCACATACTGGGGATACATTCACCAAGCAAAAAGAAAGACAATCCTTGTCCTAAAGTTTGGCAGTTTGGAAACCAGGAAAAAGAACAGAAGGAGAATTAAGGCCAGCCTGGACCCTTCCACAAAATAGAGGCTTCAGAAGGAATGTACTGATAGGAAAAGTGAGCAGACCTTTCAGAGGGATGTTCCAAGTCAAGAAGGTCACAGGATACTTGGATATTCCAGGCCAAGAAAGCTTCCAAACAGAATAGTCTGAAAGTCTGGGAGCCAGTAATAGGGCCAGAAGTACTTGTATTATGTGCACATGTGTACATACATATGTGCATACATAGATGCATATATGTATATGTTTCTCAAATTTATAAAGAACTCAGAGTCCCTGCTTCTCCTCCCCCTGACTCACCACTATTCACCATCAGTGAGGAATGTCTGTCAGAAGCCACTCCACTGCCATGGCATTCAAAGACACCAGCATGACATTTGTGGAGCCCAAAGTAGCCATTCACCGGATTTGGATCATCCTCACCAGCTACAACATGAAATCACTCAAGAAAGTGTGTGCTGACCTAATTAGAGGAGCCAAAGAAAAGAACTTGAAAGGAAAAGAGACCTGTTTCAATGCCCACTAAGACATTTTGAATCACAACTAGAAAAATACCTTGTGGTGAAAGTTCAAAGACTTGGGATCAGTTCCAGATGAGAATCTACAAAAACCTTATTGATTTGCACATTCCTGAAATTGTTAAACAGGTCACTTCTATCAGCATTTAACCAGGTGTAGAAGTTGAAGTCACTATCACAGATGCCTAACCAATCATCTCTTTCAATAAATTGATTGCAACTATAAAAATATTCTCAAAAGATATAACATTCAGTTGGTATTATTATTGATAATATTCATTAAACGTCAGATGCTTAACATGTCTGAACCTCTGATTCCTCCTCTACATAATGAAGAGATCGGACTGATGATACTTCAGGTCCATCCAAATCTGGCATTCCATCTTCTATGTTTTAAAGTGTTCTAATAACTTGTCATGCGGTCGATAAATGTTCAAAATAGGATTTGATCCCAGGTCTCTCCTGACTTCAGTTCTAGCATTTGGCATCACATTGACTCATGAGACAAGGGAGAGGATGTAATTAGAAAGAGTGCTGGATTTGAAGTCAGAAGATCTGCTTCCAACTCTGCCACTTACTATCTGGGTGACCTTGAGCAAATCATTGACATCATTAGGCCCTAGTTTCCTACTTTCTTATATGAAAAAGTTGGACTCTAGATCACAGAGGTCAGACATACAACCCAGGGACCACATGTGGCCACAACACATCCAAGTACAGCTCCCAAAAGATTAAAAAAAAGTAGTTCTTATCTGATTTTAATCTGTTGATAAAATAAAAAAGGAAATCTATAAACACATATGATTTTTTAAGTCAATATGCTGCCTATAAGAGTCCTTATGTAAAATTTTGTTTCTCCCCCACCAGTTCTATTTTAGTTTGATACCACTGGACTAGATTATCTCTAAATCCATTTCCCTCTCTAAATCTTATATGATAACAAGAATTTATTAAGCACCTACCACGTGCAAGGCAATGAGCTAAGAGCTTTTCCAAATATTATATTATTTAATCCTCACAATAACTCTGTGAGGTAAATGTTACTATTATCTGCATTTTACAATTGAGGAAACTGAGGTTAAGAAATTTGCCACAGCTATTTAGGTGGCACAGTGGATGGCGTGCCAGGCCTAAAAACAGAAAGACCTGAGTTCAAATGTGACCTCAGACACTAGCTATGTAACCCTGGGCAAGTCACTTAACCCTCAATTGTTTGTCTCAATTTCCTCATCTGTAAGATGAGCCGGAAAAGGAAATGGCAAATCTTTTCAGTATCTTTGCCAAGAAAACTACCAAAGGGGGTCACAAAGGGTTGGACACAACTGAAAGACTCAATAATGATAACAACCCACAGCTCATAGGTACCTGAGGATGTGATTGAACTCAAGTTCTTACGACCCCAGGCCCAGTATGCTTTCTATTCACCCTGCTGCTCAGCTGCCTCTGTATAGAGCTTTCAGCATTCCATCAATTTTTCCTATAAGATCAGTGCAGTCATCGTGCCACCTGGAGTTGTTCAATCATTATCATGGCGAACTGTATGTGACCTTGTTTTCTTGGCAAAGATATTGGAGTGGTTTGCCATTTCATTCTCCAGTGTGTCCCTGATTTACAGATAAAGAACTGAGGCAAATAAGGGTTGCCCAGGGTCTCACAGCTAGTAAATGTCTGAGACCAGATTCAAACTCAGATTTTCCTGGCTCCAGGCCCAGCACTCTATCCATTGAGCACCTAGCTGCCCCTAGTGACACCAGGTGGTACCACCTAAAAGTTGCCCTCCATACCCAGGGGGAAAAGCCTACTTCTTTCCTTTATATGCCTTAAACACTTTGCTAGCCACTCTTCCATTGAGATTTCTATAATAGTAAATCATATATGTGTTTTCCCCCCATTAGACCATAAGCCCCTTGAGGGCAAACATAACCTTATCAAGAAGACAAAAATCTAGTAGAAAAAAAAAATACTTGGAGTCCTGAAGTCAGGAGACTTGAGTTCCAGTCTATGCTGTATTAACCATATGATTTCAGGCAAATTACTTAACATTTCCAAGCTTGTTTTCTTGTCTGTGAAAATATCTACTTCAATTGTATGAAATGAGAAAACATCTTAAAATGTTGCCTATGCATAAAATATTAACAATATTTATTGCTGGAAACTTATTTCGCATAGTAGAGAGAGAATTGGCTTTGAGGTTAGGAAGACATAAATTCAAATCAGGCCTCAGATGTTTATCGTCTGGGTGGCCCTAGACAAGTCCTTTAACTGCTCTCAGCCTCATTTTTCTGCTCTGTAACATGAGAATACTAATAGCACAGATTTTACAGGGTTGTTGTAAGGATCTAATGAGGTAAATGTGTTAAGTACTTTGCAAAATTTAAAATGCTACGTAAAGAGCACTTAATAACTTCTAGGCAGCTAAGTAGTAAGGTAGATATAACCTTGGACCTGTAGTCAGGAAGAGCTAATCTCAAATTTGACCTCTGACAATCACTGCGTGACCCTGAACAAGTCACCCAACTTTCCTCCATCTCTGTTTCTTCATTTGTCAAATGAGGGTTGTTGGCAGAATAAAATGAAATGATATTTGTAAAGCATTTTGCAAACCCCAAATGATAGTCATTATTGTTATAAACAGCTGGGGTTATTATAATTATAATACTTATCTATCCCCAACAGTATCCAGCCCAATAGGGTAGGTAAACTTTCAACAAATGTCTTAAACTGAATTGAATGTTCCCCTTGCTCCATCCTTAACTGTGCCCACCAATCTCCTACCAATCATTTGCCACTTGATTTGAAGAAAGTAAAGGGGAAAAAGAAGAGGAAAAGAAGATGAAAGAGGAAGGTTCCAGAATAATTTATACCTTTCTAAAAGTGAAGCATAAAAAAGTGAGGGATTATCCCCTAACAGATAAATAGTCAAAAGATATGAAGAAACAGTTTTATTTTCAAAAAAATTATTTTCATTAGTGCATTTGTGCATACCTTTATTTGTGAATATATCACTCCTTCCCTACCCTTCCTTGTAATTAACTTTAAGATAGAGAAAACCAGTCCAGCAAAACTAATATATCAACCGTGCCTGACAATATATGAAATAGTTCCCATTCACAGTGCCCCTCTTCTGCAATGAAGGAAGTTAAATACATTTTTTTCCAGTTCTTTTCTTGGGTCAAGTTTCATCATGTTCTCGCCATTGTTACTGCCGCTGTTGAATTCATTTTCATTGTTAGAGTTACATTTTATATTCTGTTTTCCTGGATCTCTTTGTGTCACTCCTTGTCATTTCATTTAAGTCTCACTTCTCTGAATTCTTCATGTTCATTGTTTCTTATATGATGTTCTTCTATATTCACGTGCCACAATTTCTTTAGTCATTCCCTGATTGATGGGTCTGTCCTTGAATAGTTTTCAAAAGGATAATTACAAACTGTAAATGACTACATGAGAATATGTTCCAATTCACAGAGAAGAAATAAAGATAAAAGCAGTCTGATATTTCATCACACGCTATGCTGTTGGCAAAGGTTTGGGTTTTTTTTAAATGATTTTAAAATATGAATATTCAGTGTTGGATGGACAGTGGGAAGATAGGCATATTGTGATATTAGTAGCTTGGTGAAGCTGTCAAGTAGTCCAACCTCTCTGGATATCATTTGGGAATAATGCAAGGAAATGCTAAATTGTGTCTAGCCTAAGTATAGATAATCTGACTCCTGAACACATACGTGAAAGAAGTTTAAGAGAAAAACAAAAAGATCAAAAATATGCCAACAAAACAAGTTCTGATCAACTGAGGAATGACTGGGGGGAGGGGAGAAGACTCAAACTATGCTATATGAATGCAGTAGAGTAGTATTACACATTGAGAATTTATGAATTCTCAAAAAAAATTATGAATTCTCAAAAAAATTCAGAAAAAATCATGGGAAATGTGTATGGATAACAAGGAAAGAAATAGAACCAAAATGACAATATGTGCAAAATATTATAAATTAATTACAGTGACAAGTAAATCATCAGTTGAATTCTAGGAATTTCTTTTGCTTCATTATGTTTATTTTTTATACGGATTTGGGGTTGTTTTCCTCTCTTCCTCCCCCTCCCCCCCACTGACGAAGTTAGGAGGGAGAGAAAATAGATTTTTGTTAATTAAAAAAAATAAAATTTAATAAAAAGAAAAGAAAAGCACATAGGTAACTATAATACAAATTAGAATATTTGAAGCGACTCTACTAATTAATTCAGGTAGACATCACCTGAACGGACAAATTAGACCATAAATTTGAGAGCTGGGCTAACACAGCTTTAATCCTTCCCTCTTCGCCCAGGATTCCCCCGATCTCTTTCCCAATAAGCCTTCTTTCTCAAAGATGTTACCAGGGTCTCTGCTCAGTATCCTTCTTGACAAGGAGGCCTCCTGCGTCAGGCATGGCCAGTGATAGGCCATCTCCAGATTTTATGAGTTACTAATTTTTATTGTTTATCTCTACTTTCTTTGCACACAAATTATTGCTAGTCAGTATGAAACACCTGGCACCGACTGCCTATCAGGGGATGTCTGCCATGCAATATGAGCTTGGGCAAGCTTCCAAAGTCCCAGCATTTATATCTTTTATTAGTTTATGGATATATTACCTTACTCCTTCTGCTTTGTTGTTTTATTTTTCATTTTCTTTTCCTAATTGTGTGTGATAATTAAAAATCATGAACAAAATGTAACATTCTTCCTTTTTCCTTACCACAAACTTCTAATTTTTAAAACTTTAAAATAGGAAGATTTAAAGAAAAATCCTCAGCCATTATCCTTTCTTCTAAGGCTACACTGCAGTGATCAAAATCCTTTCCTCCTTGCTGGGAGCTATATCCGATGTCCTCAAGGTTCAACAGAGCTGTGACTCTGAAGCCATTTCTGGCTGTGCATGAAGCTAGTCGTACTTTTGAACCCATTAGGAGATAGCACAGTATGGTAGGAAAAGGCCTAAATTAAGGCAGGACATTGGAATCTTAGTTTCAGCTGTGTAACCTTGGATAAGGTCATAGAACCCCTGATTTAGAGAGTTCTGGGCTCCAACCACCTTAGTTTACAGGTAAGAAATTTGAAGGTAAGAGATATTTGCAGGCCATAGATTAGAACTAGAAGGTGTCACAGAAGTTATCTCATCCAACCCCCTCATTTTAAAGATGAGGAGACAGAGATTCAAAGATTCAAAGGTAAATTGTCTGAGATCAGTCTTATAGGGAGTAAGATGCAGAGACAAAATTTGAAACCCAGTTCACTGATTCCAGATTGACAACTTTTTCAGTGGAACCAATGACAACTTACATTTCCTAGCATTCATGGTTCATAAAGTGCTATTCCTAGTTTAAAAGAATCATTGACTCAGGGGGCTGGGAAAAACAACAACCTTTTGCTACTAAGATTTAGATTCAATTAGAGAGAAGCCAGTCCTCTAAAGAAAGAGGTCAGGGTTTTTATTTTCTGGTTCTTTACACCTCTAGCTCAGAAGAGAACGTATAGGAAAATCTCTTAAAGTTTAATCTTTAAGCTCTAAGGATAACTAGAATATTACTAGGGCACAGGGAAAATACAAAGCAGAAAATGCTATTATTATACTAAGAGCTAGTTTCAGGCACAACTGGACAAATACATGTCCTCACTGCCGTGTGTGAGCAGCCAGCATTTAGGGGGGAGGGGGGAGGGAATGGTGATGTTCATAGTTTAAATAATAATAAATTCTGAAGGAGAGTTATCAAGAGTCCCAAGATGCATTTTCAGAAGAGGTGGAGGAGAAGCTATCTGTCCCCTTTTGAGTCTACTCCATGGGTAGCTTTTCTTGCTTGGTGACTAATCCATTTCGATGCATGGGAGGAACAGGAGGGTTGGAGAAGAGTAGGAGTAGTACAGGATGATCCAGTGAAGCCTCTGGTTGTATATATCCCTTAATAAGGGACACCAAGACCAAACATACGCTCAGCTCCCAGGGATAATTCCCAACCCCTTTCAGTTGACAGAGGTGGAGGGAAGAGGCAGGAGTGTGGGAAAAGAGTGGGTGGGAAAGAGAGTCTTCTAACTATCTCAATTATACCCACTATAATGCTATAAATATCCATTGCAATTATTTAACAGATGACTGATCTCAAGCTGGAACAGACTTCAGATGTCTCTCATCCCCATTGTATCAACTGAGATAGTTTGTAAAGTGCTTAGTACAGTGCCTGGCACATAGTAGGCACTTAATACATGCTTTTTTCCTTCCTTCCTTCCTTCATTCCTCCAGACTCATTATACAGATAGATTAACTGAGGTCAAGGAAGATAAGTAACTCACGCTAGGTCACAGAGGCAATAAACATCAGAGATGGTATTTGAATCCAGGTTCTCTCATTACTGATCCAGAAATTTTACTACTATACCATGCTGCCTCATTGATATGTCAAGATCAGAGAAAGCAAATGACTTGTCCAAAGTCTTACAAACTGTAAGTGGTAGAGCCAGGATTATGGCTCAGTTCTCCAGACTCCAAGTCTATATATCTTTCAACTATATCTACAGTGGTGCCTCTTTAAGCTGCCTCCCCTCTCTGGTCTGCATTTTCTCCCATTTATAAAAAATAAGGGATTAACCTAGAATAGGGCTCCTGAACTTGGGATCTGTGATCTTGTTTTTCATTTTTTTTAATAACTGCATTTCAATACAATAGGTTTCTGTAATGCTATGTATTTTATTTTATGTATTAAAAAATCATTCTGAAAAGGAGTCCATAGGCTTACCATACTGCCAAAGATGTACATAACAAAAAAAGTTAAAAAAAAAACAAAACCCTGGTCTAGATGATCTTTAATGCCCCTTCCATCTCTAACACTCTATGAGATGAGATTTCAAAGGTCTACTTCTGTTCTTTGCCTTTAAGCACACTCTTAGGCAGTAGACTCAAAACTAAGTGCTAATTAGTGATCACTAGCTCTTGTCCTTTTGCTTAATATGGCCTCTCTAAGGGAGAAAATGTTTGAAAAGAGCTCTAAATTCCCATGGATCCCTACTGTAAAGCATATTCTTTTTATCATCATTGTGCCTGATCAGGGAGTTTGTGACAGGAAAAACCCTAATTAGCTGTAATTAGATAAAGATGATCTTACTGCAGAATCACCCATTTTGATCCTCACCTCCCATTTCAATACTTTTCTTGTGCTAATCAGGACAAAAAATGTATGTTCTTACCTGGCTAGCCTATCTACAAATGAGATGCTAACACCATCACCTTGAAAAAAGAGGGGCAAAAACTGGTCCACCATTTAAAATGAAGTCAGTACACAATACAAACATGTCTCCAAATCTAGAACTTTCAAAGAGAAACAGAAAAATAGCCAGTAGCCAAAAGAGGGCTGACTTTCTGAGATAACAAATTATACTATTTCATTTTTATGTGAATCTTGAAAAGTGGGGGAGAGGGGGACACCTACAACCTCAAGGACACATATGGCCTTCTAGATCCCTGGGTGCAGCCTTTAGACTGAGTCCAAGGTTTACAGAACAAATCCTTTTATTAAGGGGATTTTTTCTGTGAAATTTTGATTCAGTCAAAGGGCCATACTTGAGGGCCTAGAGGGCCATATATGGTCTCAAGGCTGCAGCCCAAACCGCTTGTTTTTCAGAAGAAACAACTTAGGTGTCCACAGTAACATAAGTAATAAATGACAAGGCTGGGATTTGAGCCCAGATATTTTATCCTCAAAGAAAGTGCAGTCTCCCATAAATCTGAGGCCTATGTTGTGATAAGAAGTGAAATTAGTCACTTCTTCCTGTCAATTTCACTTCCTCTTTCTCCCTACTTCTAATTTGGCAACGGGCAAATTATAAGAAAGAGATCTTATGTACTTTTCACATACCTATCACAATCCTTGTTAGTCACTAAGCAGCCTTGGAACAGAATAAAGGAAGTATGTGTATGTATATACACACACACACACATACATATATACACATATACATACATACACATACACACACACACAAAAATACACAAATAAGGCTGGATGGGGATGGGGAAAGCACTCTGAAATCAATATCCAACACTCAATATTCAAGAAATATTTATTAAACACTATAGATTCTATTAAGATGGATGAAAAAGAGTGAAGTGAAGGGACAGAAAGTTAAATAAGACTTAATCCTTGCCCCAATGAAATTTATAATCTAATGATGCTGGAGGATAAGACAGTACACAAAGAGCTTCAACATTAATTATACTCTATATACTAAAGAGAAATATAGAGTGACATAGGTGAGGCAATATGGTTTTATAGAAGATTGGATTTAGATTTGGGAAACCTAGGTTCAAGTCTGAACTCCAGTAATTAGTTTTGTGACTGTTGGAAAGTTTCTTATGAGCCTCCAAATATATAAAATGGGAAGAAATATATTGATTTATGGGGTAATTGTTAGGAAAATACATTAAAATATTATTGTAATGAGAGTCTAAGGAGAGGGGAAAAGAGAGAAGGCGTCATGGACCTTGAACAAAAGTTAAGATCTCAACAAATAGAGAGTATGGTAGGGTAAGGGTTATCCAAGAGCTGGGTATGAAAAATAAAGGTTTAGATACAAGAGAACATGAACATGTTTAGAGGCTGGCCAATGTTCTGAGTTGGCAGCACCATCAAGATCTATATAAATAAGGCTATAAAATATCACAGAATATCTCCTTTACAAGGTACCTCAGAGATTGCGCACTTTATCGGTTTCCAACTTTTTTTTTTTTGGTCTCTTATGTCTTCCCTTCTGAAAACCTTTCTGTTCTCCCTATTCAATATGAAAGGAAATAAATTCTAGATTTTTCCATAAATATACACATAAGAAATTAGAGGGTTTTTTGCATGCAGAAAATTTTACTCATAACATTAAAAAATTGATATCATAAAGTTGTTAAATATTTATCAGAACAGAGTCAAAATAAAATTAGCAAGGTCTTTGATCCTATTTCTTGTCATTCTTGCTATTTTTTCAAATATACATCTCTTGATTTTAACTATTTTCAATTAACAAGCATTTATTTCCCTTTATCCTCCTACCTCCACACATATACATTCATAAAAAGAAAAACAAAACCCATGTTACATATCCATAGTCAAGCAAAAAATATTCCCACATTGACTATGTCCAAAAATGTCTTTCTTACTCTGTACCCTCAGACTATCATGTCTCTATCAGGAGATGGGTGATATTCTTCTTTGTTGGTACTTTATAATCATGGTCAGTCATCTCATTAATCAGAGTTCTTAAATCTTTTAAAGTTGTTTGTATTTACTGGTTTCTGCTCACTTCCCTCTGCATCACTTGATACAAGTCTTCCCAGGTTTCTCTGAAACTGTACTTTTTTGTAATGGCTTTAATATTATTATTTTTGTTAAATAAATGTCTTTGTATAAAATACTAAAGTGTAATTTCTGTGAATATCTGGTTGTATGAATGTATCATGAGCTGGAGTGATGAGGAGGAGTGTATTCTCTTCAGGACCCTAAGAGAATCTGAGCATAACTACATGGTGGTAAGTCTGTCTCTGGGAACCTAGACCTACCAGTGTGAGAGCAGTAGGTTAAAGTGACTGAGCCCAAAGTGAGTACTTTTTGACATATCTATGTGAAGGATGACATTGTGGGGGTTCACATCAAGGGCAACCCAAGGCATACACCACCAGTATCATACGTTAGTGTTTCTCTTGTCCTCCTCTTTATCAGAGAATCTAAGAGGGAGTGGGCTGCTTTCTCCAATTTTCTCATCATTTCTACTTCATTAACCAGATCTTCTAGTTAATGAATCTAAATCAAGTCCAGATGAGAAGTTTTCATCATTCTCCTACACATTTGAAAGAATAAAATTATAATTGCAGGAAGCAAAAATTTTTTTTTTGCTTTAACACCATGTAAGATCTAGAGAGTTGAATCCCATTACCACTGTTATGCCATGCCTTGATGCCAAGTTTACCCAAATTTCTCATCTATTTCCTCATTCTGAATGTAGAATCTCTAGTATATACCCACAATAATATTTCTGTTTCTCCCACTTATTGAACCTCACTTAAATTCTCTCTAAAATACTTTTCAGATATATGAATAGGTACTGGATTGGAGAGGCCCAGAAATTCCAGACTAAAGAGCTATGACATCATTTTTTAGACAATGGGGATCTATTGAAGATTTTTTAAATAGTTGAATAGTATGATCAGAGCTATATTAGGAATATTATTCTGACACTAACAAGAGTAGTCATTCCTGGTGTGGAAGAGAGTTTTATACCTGCTTGAATCACAAAGTTATATATCTTGTACCTAGAGGGTTCTTAACAATAAAATAGCTCACATTTATATAGCACTTATTATGTGTCAGCCACAAAGCTAAGTGCTTTACAATTATTATCTTATTTGACCCTCACAACAACTCTGAGAGGCAGGTACTGTTATTATCCTTACTTTACAGAAGAGGAACCTGAGGGAAATGGAGGTTAAGTCACTTGCCCAAGGTCACACAACTAATAAGTATCTGAGGTTGGATTTTAACTCATTTCCCTAACTCCAGGTCCAATGCCCTATTCATTGTGTCACCTTGCTGTTCCATTAAGAATAGCAACGATAATGAATTATAACTGACAATTATTACATAATCATTAATAGTGAAATAATTCATAGTAATTAACTAATGATGATAATAACCATTGTTATCTCCTGAAGCAACTAGGCAATCTTGAGCTGGGCTTGGAGTCAGGAAGACCTAAATTCAAATGCAGCCTCAGAAAGTAGCTGTGTGACCCTGGACAGGTCACTTAACCCTGTTTGCCTCAGTTTTCCCTTCTGTAAAATGAACTATAGAAGGAAATGGCAAATCACTCCAATATTTTTGCCAAGGAAAGTCCAAAGTGGGTCATGAAGAGTCAGACACATTTGAAATAACTGAACTATAAAACAATAGTAAAAATAATGCTTTAAGATCTGTCAATTGCTTTACAAAGATTATCTCCATTGATCCCCACAATAACCCCTAGCAGTAAGTACTATTATTATCCTCATTTTTACATATGAGGAAACTGAGGCAGAAGGAGATTAAGTGGCTTACCCAGTGTCACATAGCTAGTAAGTATCTGAGCCTAGATTTGAACTCAAGGCTTCCTGACTCCAAATCCAGGCTCTATTTATTCATTGTGCTACCTACTTGGGTTTACTGGGCTATCTGAAGGCAAACTCTGCCTAACTCCTCAACACCTGATCAGTTGCCAACTTATATTGTTTCTAAGTCTGCAACATTTTATCACTTCCATTCCTCTCTCCATTCACATTGTTACCACCTAATAGAGACCCTCATCACCTCCCACCCAAATTATGGTAATCCTAAGTAGCAAAATCATTGTTTTGAAGCCAAGATCTCTGACTCCAATCCAGCATTTTTCCACTGTACCATATTGCCTTATCTTTGGGCAAAAATAACAACTCGTTCAGCCTGTCATTTAAGGCCCTCCACAAAATGGATCCATTCTACATTTCTAGTCTCATTTCAGACTATTTTCTCTTTTTGTACTCTACAATCCAGTCAAACTAAACTACCCACTAGCTGTCTGCCAAGCTTATCTTGTTCTCATCTTCCTCCATGCCTTCATGGAGGCCATCTGTTATGCTTGGAATGCCTTTCCTCATAATCTTGCCTCTTCCAAATTCATTTATTAAATATCTATTAAGAACCTACTATGTGATAATGGTCATCAAAATCTTTCTCTTCCTTCAAAGCATAATTCAAGCACCACTTCTTTCATCCCCACAGGTAAATGTAATTGACCCCCTCTTTAATCGGGGTGATTTGTATCTCCCCTATCCCTATTCTGGTAGTCTTTGCAACAAATTTCATCTGTATGCATGTCATAACCCCCCACCTAATGACTACAACCTCTTTAAAGGCAAAGAGTGTGACTTTTTAATTCTTTTATTCTTGGCACTCAATTAAGGGCTTTTCTAATAGCTGGTGCTTACTTATTTGTTGAACCAATTACACATGAGAGCAGCTATCAACTCCATTAACTCAGTTCAACCAAGTAATTCAGAGGAAGTCAGCCAAACCCCTGATCTGACTGCTCTAGACCATCAATTTAGTTGAAACGACCACTTTATTGACCCCTCCCTCTCATGTAGACAGAACATAAATGAAGAAAGAAATAAAATATGACACAAGGAAAATACAGAATATAAGGAAATCAATAGATCATTTTTACTAAATATTGCCATTATTAAACTGTCCATACAGATGTTTACCACTATTTAGTTTGTTAATTTGATATTCAATCCAACAAACATTTATTAAACATCTACTAATTTCAGACATCATTGCTAAGCATTTAGTGAGATACAAAAATTAAATTGCATTCTCTTGGTCCTTAAGCATCTGTGAACTTTGGAGCACGTGAAGAATGGTTAGAAAAGGGGTCATGTGGAGGGGAGGTATTTTTCCATTTTTGTCTGCATCCATAAGTACACACACTAATTATTTTCCCTCCTCTAGATTCTAGGGTTATTAATTATTCATATAACTTACATTTATATAGCATGTTAAAATCTCCAAAGAACTTTCTTTCTATGTATAATGTATATATGTATGTAGATACATACATATATACATATGTATGCAGATACACATATTCATTTGATATTATAATAAATCGGTGAGTCAGATGTAATTTTGCAAATGAGAAATGAGCATATTAAGAAGTAGAGACATTAAGGGACTTGATTTTGGTCAAAAAGCTAGTGAGTGAGTTTCAAATCCAGATTTTTCTGCCTCTGGATCTTAGCACTATCCTTGCTACTAATCAATCAATCAATGAGCTTTTATTCATTACCCAATATATGCTAAGCGCTGTGCTCAGAAAAGGAAGACAAAGACAAAAAATGAAAAATTCTATGAAGGAGCTTCCACCACCTTTGTCAGAAATCATCAAAGATGAGTCCAAAAATCAAGGCTGTCTTGAGACAAAGATATCTTCAGGAACACTTCAAAGTGTGCTGAAAGCATGTTTTATAAAATCATTTGAGGACACATTTCTAGCATGTTTCATAAAGACAGTTGCCTAACCAGATTCTGCCTCATTCAAGACTTGAACCATTAAATAAGTCAGTTAGAAAGGGAAACAGTGGACACTAAAGACAATGGAAAAGAGAGAGGTTTTATGGCAAAATTAAAACAAAACCAAAAACACCTTAGTTAGAGGGGTAGATATCAAAATATTTGATTAAGGTTAAAGTTGAGAAGCCTTCAGAGTAAAAAGGGGAGAATTTTGTGAATAAACAGAAGAAAAGAAAGATACCGCTTTCAAGAAGGGTCTCCAGACTAAGCCATGGAGTTTGTCTTCCTTTCAATAGACTGGAAATATTAAGAATAGGAGACAAGATATATTCACATGATCAATTACAAAACCCAAACATGAAACCACGAGTTGTTGAATTTAGTACTGAAAAGAAACTCAAAGGTCATCCAACCTTCTAATTTTATAGATGAGGAAACTGGGCACAGAAAGACTAAGTAATTTCCCCACAGTCACACAGGTATGTCATTTGTCTTTCCTTCTCAAAGAGGGCAAATGATATTGGGATGGGAATGTCTTGACTTGCAAAGAACTGGACTTCAGTGAGGTGGAGTTGTGCAAAGTCACCAACCCCATTCTCTCCTCCAGGGTCATCTGAGTCCAGTGCCAAGACATAGGTCAGGATGACTGGTGATGGCCCAGGATGCAGTGGGAGAACTTGCCCTTTTTAAGCTAAGGTCTTTCCCAGGTCTCAGTTTGTCTGAGGCAATACCCATTCAGTAATTAAAGGCCAGTAAGAATTGAGGCAAAAGATACTCCAGTTTGCCTTCACAGAAGAATCAGTCTAGGGAGCGAAGACTTTCAGAGTTTCTGGCTAAAACAGAAAAAATTGCTATTTATACATGGAGCCATCAAAACCCAAACAAGGAGCAAGGGAGGCTTGGTCTGGGATATATTATGATTTGTCCAAAGTCACAGAGATAATAAGAAACCAGACCTCCTGACTTCCAATGCAGAGTTCTTTCCACTGAATACTACCTTATTTTGAGCCAGCAGCAAAATTGTTAAGGGATTAAGAAATGAGATCACTTTGAAGTGAAACAGTTAAAGGTTTTACAAAGAAGCTGAGAATTGAGCTAAGCCTTGAAGAACTGATAGTGTTTGTGTAACAAGAAAGGGAGGAGCAAGGGATTGGACCTGACCAAAAGTCTGTGCCGGGAAGTAATGAAAATAATATCAGATAGACTGACTATGTTTGTGATTGGTTTTGAATGACAGGCTATTGTCAGGAATTGAGACTTGAACGATGAGGCACTGTCATTCTTTCAGTCATCCAAATTTACAACTTCAGAGTTATTTTTGACTCTCTCTTCCCCTTTACCTTTGCAAGATATCTCTTGCAATTATATTTCAACTCACATGGCATCTGCCCTGATTCAGCATGGCACTTTACATTACATACTACATTACGTACTCTATTGTAATAAACTCCTAATTGGACTTCGTGCTTCCAGTTTCCACACAGGTTCCAAAACAATCTTCCTAGAGAACAAGTCTGAATATATACAGTAGGGTTTGACCAGGCTCAGCTATACCCAGCCATTGAAATATATATTCTGAGGGAAGTAAACATAGTGAATGTTTAACTAGGTGCAGTGTTGGAGTGTGGGGGGTGGAGGTTTCCAAAACATGTGGTTGTAGAAGAGTAAGAAAAGCAAAGTTGTAAAGAGTAAAATAGATCTGCTTCAAGTCCCATAGACCCTGTCTTAACAATTGTCTGAGCAACTCCTGGACTGATGCAGCATTTGTGAATACAAACAAGGAGAGGACTACTTGCTGTTCTCCCAAAAGAGACACTCACCTCCAACAAGTTTCTGTGAGATTTGGACTGGGGACCAGCCTCACTATGAGAGAACAGAAAGAGCCAATGAAAGTCTTTCCATTGACCACGACTGAGTTCAATCTTGCATCAAACATCCTTGCCCTGTGCTCAAGAACTGTATCTTTATGAGCTAAGCAAATGCTCTTTGCTTGAACTGGGTCAATCATTTTCCAAATCTAAATACCTAAGTTTGGAGGACTTCTTCAGTCTCCTAGAATAATGTCATTCTTCTAATCAAAAACTTGCAGGCATTCCCTATTTCCTCTAGCCCCAAATATAAATTCTTTATCTTCATTTTTAATGGCCCTGGCAATTTTGTTCCAGGCTATCAATACAATTTTACATTACCCCATTTTAAGTATTCTGAAGTTCAGCCAAACTGGCCAATTTACTGTCCTTTCACAATTCCATTTCTTGCCTTTGTGTCTTTTCAGAATTGTCCCATGGAATGGAACACATTGCTTCCTCCCACTTTTTAGAGTCCTTAGCTTCCTTCAAAACTCAGTTGAGCTACCACTTTCTCTGCAAAGCTTTCCTTACTTCCCTACCTGTTAGAACTCTCACCTCAAATAATCTTATATTTACTTAACTATTTACGGTAACCTCCTCAAAATCAGGGAATTTTGGTTTTTGTATTTATGCTCTCAACATCTAGCATGGAGTCTTACACAGAGTAGGTACTTAATAAATATTTGGGGGAATGGTTGGAGGGATTACACACATTAATGATATCATAGATACACTGAAGTCTAGAAATGTTTATTTCCCTTTAGAACATAATAGAAATACGATTTGAAAAGGCCCCAGAGACAACAATAGGAGTACCGGGTTGCTGAGGTGTTGAAGTCTGAAAAGTCAGAAGCATAGGTGGGAGGGGAAGGAAGGCTGGCCAGTCTGAACCTCTCCTCAAAATGCCCATGATTTAACTTTCACATTCACTGTACAAATAGTCCTTTTTTCAGTATGATCTTTTCTGGTCATACTTTTTTTTCATAATAGCTTTTGTCCTTTCTCCAAAATAGTTCTTCTCAAGACTTTGTCCTTAACTATCCTCACCAAAAACCAAAGTGAATGGAACAAATGCATATTATCAAGACTACCTATGATGTGCAGTTGGATGGATGGGATGGAAAGATCATCCTTTAGCAATGCATCTAAGATAGACACCCCAGATGGACAATAATCTGCATCCAAAATTGATACGCAACAATAGAGTGGGCTGGGTTACTTTTGGGAAATTTCAGTGTTTAAAATGGCATTAAGGTTTCTCCTTAAAGGAAAGGTCAAATGCATAGCATTAAAAATGGGGGTTTCCTTTGCCTCCTTCTTCCACAACAAACCCTACACTTTGGTCAAACAAACTAGTTTCTTTGTTTGGTGCATAGTCCTATTTCTCCAAACTCTGAGGCTTTATTCAGTCTGTATGCAAAAAATAGCTTTCTTTCTCCCAGTTATCTCATCATAGTATTTTTATTCTTTTAAAACACAGCTCAAGCAAATAAATGACCAAGAGCCATTTCCCAATGGATAAGTGGTCAAAGGATATGAAATAATTTTCTTTTTAAAATAAAAATTTTTTTTTTGGTTTTCAATATTCACTTCCATAAGTTTTTGAGTTTTATATTTTCTCCCCCTCCCTGCCCTTAGCCCTCCCCATGACTATATGAAATCTGATGTAGGCTATATGTATGCATTCATAATAAACATATTTTCACATTGTCATGTTGTAAAGAAGAATTAGAATCAACGAGAGAAACCATGGAAAAGAAGAAACAACAGTAACAAAAAAGAGCACAAATAGTATGTTTCTATCTCCATTCAGACTCAATAGTTCTTTTTCCAGATGTGGATTGCATTTTCCATGATGAGTCTTTTGGAGTTGTCTTACTGCATTGCTGAGAAGAGCTCAGTCTACCAAAATTAGTCATCACATAATGTTGTGTACAATGTTCTCCTGGTTCTGCTCACTTCACTTAGCATCAGTTCCTGCAAGTCTTTCCAGGTTTTTCTGAAGTCCACCTGCTCATCATTTCTTATGGAACAATAGTATTCCGCTATATCCATATACCACAACTTGTTCAACCATTCCCCAATTGATGAGCATCTCTTCAGTTTCCAATTCTTTGCTACCACAGAAAGAGCTGCTATAAATATTTTTATACATGTGAGTCCTTTTCCCATTTTTATGATTTCTTTGGGATACAGACCTAGAAGTGGTATTGCTGAATCAAAGGATATACAGTTTTATAGGTCTTTGGCCATGGTTCCAAATTGCTTTCCAGAATGGTTGGATCAGTTCACAACACCAATTTTCCCACATATTTTCCAACATTTGTCCTTTACCTTTTTTTCATGTTTGCCAATCTGATAGATGTGATGCAGTACCTCAAAACTGGTTTAATTTTCATTTCTTTAATCAATAGGGAGTTAGAGCATTTTTTCATATGACTGTAGATAGCTTTAATTTCTTCCTCTGAAAACTGACTGTTCATATCCTTTGACAATTTATTAACTGGGGAATAACTTGTAGTCTTAAAATTTGACTCAGTTCTCTATATATTTTAGAAATGAAGCTTGTATCAGAGACACTGGCTGTAAAAATTGCTTCCCAGTTTTCTGGTTCCCTTCTAATCTTGGTTGCATTGGCTTTGTTTGTGCAAAAACTTTTCAATTTAATGTAATCAAAATTATCCATTTTGAATTTCATAATGTTTTCTACTTCTTGTTTGGTCATAAATTCTTCTCTTCTCTATTGATCTGAGAGGTAAACTATTTCTTCTTTCCTATTGCTTATAGTATTACCATTGATGTCTAAATCACATTCATTTGGACCTTATCTTGGTATATGGTGTAAGATGTTGATCTATGCCTAGTTTCTGCCATACCATTTTCCAATTTTCCCAGTAGTTTTTGTCAAATAGTGAGTTCTTATACTAGAAGCTGGAGTCTTTGGGCTTATCAAACAGTAGATTAATATAGTCATTGATTACTGTGTTTTGTGTACCTAACCTATTCCGCTGATTCACCACTCTTTTTCTTAGCCAGGATCAAGAAGTTTTGATGATTGCTACTTTATGATACAGTTTTAGATCTGGTACAGGTGGGCCATGTTCCCTTGATGCTCTGGATCTTTTGTTCTTTCAGATGAATTTTGCTATTATTTTTTTCTAGCTCTATAAAATAATGTTTTGGTAGTTTGGCATGGCACTGAATAAGTTAATTTAGGTAGCATTATCATTTTGCTATATTAGCTCAGCCTATCATGAGTAACCGATATTTTTCAAATTATTTAGATCTGACTTTGTATGTATGAAAAGTGTATTGTAATTGTTGAACAAATAATTTTCAAAAAAATTTCAGACTATTAACAATTACATGAAATATTGCTTCAGATAGAATAATACAATGAGAAACATAAATCAAAACAACTCTGAGAAATTTACTCCCAAAAATTGACAAAAAAAAACCTAAACAAAATGAAAGATGAAAATAGTCAACGCTGGAAGGGTTACTTTCTACAGTTTGCTTGCTGTTTGTCCTTTGTTCAGGAGATGGACCATGATATCAGAGAGGTGATACAATGACATGCAATGAATTGGATTTGAGTGAGGAAGGGGTGTGTAAAGCCACCAGCCAAACTTTTACCTCCAGAGCCATCTGGGTCCAGTGGCTAGATATAGATCAGGACAACAGGAGATGACCCACAGTGCAGTAGGGAACCTTGACCTTTTCAAGCTAAGGTCTTTAACAGGTCTCAGTTTAACTGAGGCAACCCCTATTCACTGATAATGGCTTAATAAGAAATGAGGCAAATCATGTCCTCCTTAAAAAAAAAAAAAGATCAGGAAGAGGAAGATCATCAGGGTTTCTGGCCAAAACAGAAACAAGTATTTACATTCATTTTGAGCCAACTAGGGCCCAAACAATGACCAAGTAGGACTTGGCCTGGGACCTATCATTGGCCAACAAAGCCAGAATGATTTGGGGTCAAGGCTGGTCTTTAAGAGAAAAGAAAAAAGACTTTCAGAGGTTAAAAATCTGCATTCCCTTTGGGCAGAGGACCAGTAGGTAAGGATATGATACCCTATGTAGACAGAAACATAGAAAAGAAAGAAAGGAAGGAATAGAGGGAGGGAGGAAAGGAGGAAGGAAAGAAGGAAGGAAGGAAGGAAGGAAGGAAGGAAGGAAGGAAGGAAGGAAGGAAGGAAGGAAGGAAGGAAGGAAGGGCTATTGGAAGATAGGCACCTTAGCATGTAGTAGGTGGAGCTGTGAATAAGTAGTCTAACCATTCTGGACAGTAATTTGGAACTATGCTTTTTTTAAGGTGATTTTAATGTCCATCCCCTTTGACCCAGAGATTCCATTGCTAGGCATATACCACAAAGATGTAAAAGAAAGACAGGTATCATATGTCAAAATGTTCATAACAGAGTTTTTTGTTTTTGTTTTTCATAGTAGCAATAACCCTAGAAGCAAAGTAACTGCCCATCAACTTGGAAATGACTGAACAAGTTATGGTACACAAGGGGAAAGGGAGCAAGTATTTATTAAGCACCTACCATGTGCCAGGGTCTATGCAAACTGCTTTACAAATATTTCTCTTTACATACATATGATGAAATATGATTATATTTTTAAAATGACAAATATTAAGAACTTAGACATGAGAAAACTTACATGGATTGATGTGAATAAACTAAGGAAAGCCAAGAAAATTATATACAATGGAATATATGTATATATGTATTACTACAACAATGTAAATAGGAAAAATAACAAAATAAAATTGAACAATGTGTAATCATAATGATAAAGAAGTTTGGCCCTGAAGAATAAATGAGGAACTGCACTTACTTCCTTGCCTTCTTTGCCAGTGTGGGGGGCAATGGAGATGGAGTGCAGTGTATAAAATCAGACACTGTCAGTGTGTTGGTTGTTTTTACTAAAATTATTTTTTCCTCTATTTTTAAAAAAATTTGTTATAAAGTATGGCTGGCTGGGTAGAGGATAGTGGAGGTACATATTTGAAAATAAATACAAGTCATAAATATGAAAGAAAAATAAAATTTTTTAAAATCTCAAAAGGTTCCTTATGCCCAAAACTTGTCTAAGTCAAATACAATCGGTATGTAGGATTATAAGAAGTTAGAGCTGGAACAAAAAAGAAAATCTTAGGGATCATCTAGTCCAACCCTTTCATTTTACAGATTAGGAAACTGTTGACTTAGTAAAGTAGCAGGTCCTATGGCTCCATATTCAGTCATCTTTGCTTTATCTATAATCCTCCACATTGACATGATTGGCACACTTAACATTAACATGCAGAAATCTCTAGACTTGCCCATATATGTTTCAATTGTCTCAGCTAGTTTGACCACAGGGCTTTTGAGGTCTGGATCATGTGTTCCCACTCTGCGTAAGCTAGTCCCTTAGCTGCCTTCCCTACCTTCAGACTGCCTTCCTGTCTGAGGATGTACCATTTAAGGGAAAGGATACTACCTGTGGATGGGTTGGTGCCAATCCATTCAGAAAATAGCCTCAAGCTCATTATCTGCATCCTGGGACAGTAGGATCCTGAGTCATACAGGTATTTGTACTAATGAGGACCCATGAAATAGCCATGAAATAGTCTGCTATTTTCTGTAGATGTACCTAATTTCTAGTGTGGAAGTTACACTTATTTTGTTGTTATTTCTATTCAAGGCTGAAACTGGCAAATGTCTATATGGTCTCATACTTCAGTGTCTTTGGTCACACTGTCCCATATGAAGGAATCACCTTCTTTTTCTTTTCTTTACCTGCTGAATTCCTACCCATCCTTTAAAATCCAACTCAAATGCCACATTCTGCATAAAGCCTTTCTTGATATGCCTGGTAGACAGTATGACCTCTCTCAGATCTCACATATTACTTAACTATACATGTCACTAATACACTTCATATGTGGTTTTATATGTAAACCATGTTTGTTTTAGCCACTACTAGACGTAAGCACCATGGCCGCCAGAGAGTACATTTTAATTGAGTTTAATCTCTCCTCCAGCATAGAATACGGTGCATTACACACAGTAGAAGCTAAACAGATGTTTTTTTATTCTTATCCTAGTGCTTATTGATAATTCAGTCAGTAAGGTCAGGGCTAGGAATTCTAGAAGATTTTAAATATTTCTTTTCCCTTATCCCTCTTCTTGTGATTGAAATTGAGGGGAGGGTCCTAACCAGGCAGCAGTGTGAAGATTCACATTTATCTACACTATGCCCCCTAAAACCAGAGCAGTAGTAAATACAATAGAATTCTCAAATTCATTATCTCACATGTGATTGACTGAGGAAGGGAAGGACTTCCAACTACATCCAGGACACATTTCACATGAAGCAAGGTCATTCATTCACTCACTCACTCACTCAATCATTCATTCACTCACTCACCCACTCATTCATTCATTCATTCATTCAATAAGCATTTATCAAACAAAACTGAGCAGAGATGACTGTTCTGATACAACATGGTTTATCTTCAAGTAGGTCACCATAGGGCAGTTAGGTGGCAAAATGGATTGAGAGCCAAGACTGGAATCAGTAAAACCTGAGTTGAAATCTGGCCTCAGACACTTAATAGCTGTGTGACCCTGGGTAAGTCTCTTAGTCCTTCAGTTTCCTCATTTGTAAAATGAGCTGGAGACGGAAATGACAAAGCACTCCAGTATCTTCGCCAAGAAAACCCCAAATGGAGTCAGGAAGAGTCAGACACAACTGAAATGACCAAACAAGAAAAAACTCACCATAGAAGAAGGAGATAAGATAAAGGTAATTGTATTACTATAATTCTGAGGCAGACCACACTTGTGATTTCTTCAGCAGACAAAACTTTAAATGAGAAAGCTATATCTACCAATGTAGGTGGATACTTGTTCTATAAGTTAAAGTATTAGAGTTACTTGGGGCACTGGGATGTTTAGTAATTTGCCCAAGGTCACACAGTCTGTCACCCAAGATTTTTCTGATCCTAAGAAGGGATCTTTATCCAGTCAGCCAATTAGCATTTATTAAGTACCTCCTATGAGCTGGGCGCTGAGGATACAAAGAAAGGCAAAAAAAAAATTCCCTGTTCTCAAGGAGCTCACAGTCTAATAAGGCAACCAATAAGCAAGCAGTTATGTGCAAACAGGATGTACACACGATAAATTGGAGGTCGTCTCAGAGAGAAGACTCTAAGACACTAAGGACAGGGAAGACTTCTTGCAGAAGGTGAAACTCCAGCTGAGACTTAAAGGAAGCTAGGAAGTAGAGATATCATCCACTATCCCAGAGTACTTCTGTTACACCACAGAACACAATAGATTCTTTACTGAAGTTCGAAACAAACTACTACAGGGAGTCAGAGGAAGACTAATTCAATTTAGCAAGCATTTTTTTATCTGCTTACTATGTGCCAAGCACTGTGCCAGGCACTGTAGATACAGAGGTAAAAATGAAGCAGTTCTTGAAACTAGTCATGTCCAACTAAAAACAAAAGAAAGAAAAGACTTCAGTCTGCACGCTGAGTCTACCATTTCTCTATGTGGAGGTGGATAGCATGTTTCATCATGAATGCTCTGAATCTGTGGTTAGTCACAGTGCTGATCAGAGCTCTTAAGTCTTTCAAAGTTGTTTACCTTTACAATATTGTTATTATTGGATGTATTATTCTGATGATTCTGCTTACTTCAGTTTGCATCCGTTGATACAAGTTTTCCCATGCTTTTTCTTTTTCTGAAACTATCTCTTTTATCATTTCTAACAGCACTATAGTATTCCATCATCTTCATATAGCATAACTTGTTCATTCATCCCCCAATTGTTGGATATTCCTCAGGTTTTAATTCTTTGCCATCACAAAAAGAGCTACTATAAATATTTTTGTACATATAGGATCTTTTCCTTTTTTCTTTGATCTTTTTGATGTATAGATATAGGAGAACTATCATTGAACCAAAGTGTAAGCATAGTTTAATAGCTTTGGGGGCATAGTTCCAAGTTGCTTTCTGGATTGGCTAGACCAGTTCACAGGTTCACCAACAGTACTTTAAAGTATCTGTTTTCCTACAATTCCTCTAGCATTTGTCATTTTGTCTTTTCATCAGCTTTGTCTGATGGGCATGAGATGGTACTTCAGAGTTGTTTTGAATTTGCATTTCTCTAATTATTAGTCATTTACATCATTTTTCATATGATTATTGATAGCTAAGATTTTTTTTCCCTCAGAAAACTGCTTACTATTATCCCTTAACTATTTTATCATTTGGGGAATGGCTATGAGTCTCTTTTTATTTTACTTGGCTGGTCCTCAGAAAGCAGATACTATATAGTCTTTTTGTTGAGACAATACTTGAAGCCTTTCTATCACAGGAGAACCTAACAAAGCATGTAGCCTACTGGCACAGCCTTTGAGAACCAGAGAGCTAATTGAATACTAAGATGTTATACTGAGGCAAAACTATTGAGAATTGAGTTCTCTTAGTTGACCTATGCATGCCCATCTTAGAAAGAACAAGGAATCAATACAAGATAAAAATTTTCATCCTAATGCTAAAAGCCAGAACTAATAGTCAATAGTAGTATGGTACAGGTTGAAAAAAAAACCAGCAAAAGCACTGTTCTCTACACTAAAAACTTTCATATCAATTTCCAGCCCTATCACTTGCTACTTGCTTGACCTTGAACATCTTCCTTAAGCTCTTTACATGTGCATAAAATTAAAGAGTTGGAGTAGATGCATCCAAGGTTTCTTCTATCTTAGACCTTTTTTCTTAAGCTGAACTTTTAGATATGGCAAACATTTGAGATAATTACACACTCAAGTAGATTTTATTTTTTATTTTAGACTTGTGATTTCATCAATATGGGCAACTCCCATTTTCTGAAATTGGTCCTAGAGAATTGACTGGGGTATTATTAGGTTAAGTGACCATAATTTAAATGGTATTTAAATAAATAAGTACTGTGGTCTGATATTATATATACTAATAATTAATATATAATATTATAATAATAAAATTAAAATAACTAAATAAATATAAATAAAATACCTAATTGCCCATAACCATACTTCTCCAATGTGTCAGAAGCAAGACAAGGGCTTTCTCCAGGGCTGGCCTTTTATTTGCTACAACATACTGCCTCTCTAATGAACTCCCTTGGTTGGATTATTTAAACAAGTACAATGAAAACATTCTTCAAATTCTACGATATCAGGGATGATAATAAATATACAATACCTTCTTGGAGGCAAAAAAAAAAAAAAAACCAAACCAGGATTGTTAACATTTCCTAATCAGAGCAGCCAAATTGCTCTTTATAAAAAAAAGCAGACAAGCCCCCAAACGTGTTGGAGACAGTGAAATCATATTCCCTCTAAGCTTTAAATGTGATCATTATGTTTGATATTACAGAATGAAACTGTTACCTGGCTCTTAGCCCTCCCTCAGACTGTTGTTTGCGGTTTAAGAAACAAGTAAAGTTGATTCCCAGCTAAAAGACAGCTTTGTTCTGAACCAGATGTCTCATTTCCCCCTCCCCCTCCCACCATCCATTTGTCAGAACTGCAGGTAAGACAGGCAGACTGAAACAAAACAAAAAAAAAAGAGCCATCGTTTTGGAGCAGCTTCCAAAGCACAATTCAGCGTCAAGTAATTATTTAACCAAAATCACTTAATAGCACATTCACTTTTCTGTCTGAAATGTACATTTTTTTTCCCAGACAAGATAAAACTAGTCTATCTTTGAAGATACTTGTCACTTTTTTACACAGTGCCTTTGCTACCTTCACACCTTTAAATACGATAATAACAGCTTGAAGCTGGGAATTTAGAGATCACCTAAGCCAACCTCCTTAATTTTACAGCTGAGGAAATGGAGAACTGGAGAGGTGATGTAATCTACCAAAGCTACGTGGCTAATGAGTGGAATGGGGGGTTATTTGAAACCAGGTCTTCTCATTACAAGCCTATTGATTTTTACCACTATTTCATGAAAACTCTCATGTCCTTCGTCTGAATTTTCCCTTCTCCAGACTGAACACGCCCATTTCCTTCAACCAATCCTCACATGACATGTTCTCAAGACCCCTTACCATCCTGATCTTCATTCCTTTATCAGTGTCCTTCGGTGTCCTCTCACCAGGACAAAACCCAGTAGTCAAGATATGATCTGACTAGAGCAGAGTCCAGAAGCACTGCCACCTTCTTATTCCTGAATGTTATACCTGAAGGTCACATTAGCTTTTTTCTGTGGTCACACAATACTCTTGATTCATATTTAATTTATGGTCCACTAAAATCCCCAGATCTTTTTCAGACAAATTGTTATAGAACCATGCCATGCCACTTATTTATGTATATATTGATTTTTTTAATCCAAGTGAAAGTCTTTATTTTTATCCCTATTAAATCTTATCTTATTGGATTCAGCTCTGGCCTCTAGTCTGGAAAGATCTTTTAGGCTTTTGATTCAGCAGGTATGCTATCCATTCCCAGTGTTATGATACCTGCGAAGTTGATAAGATGGAAAAATAAACTTTCCCTTACTCACACCAAGGCAAGCTAACTACACTGGGAGCTGTCCAGTCCCTGTAGTTAGGTAAGTATGGTTCTATTTGCCTCCCCCATGGATCTCTAAGGGAAAAACTGAAGCAAGAGACCATTCCTTTTTGTAGTTTTACATCTGCTCCCTAGTGGGTATCTTGAGATAGAAGGAGACACAGTATAGAAAGGCATGACCCCAGGCAGATCATAGGAGAGAATCATATCATAGAATAACTCCAGAGCCACCTAGTACAATCCTTTCATTTTACAAATGGAACATCTGAGGAGTTTAAGTGAGTTGCCTGATACCACACAGAAAGCTGATCTTAGTGTCAGTAAAGACATGTTTTCAAGACAGAAACCAGCTGTGTGGCCTTGCACAGATCTTTGAACTATTCATTGTCCTTAGGAAGCTCTTTCTGATCTGCATAGTAGAGAAAGCTTCTCCACTTAAAGCACTCTACACAAATGAAATCATAGGTCTAAACTCTACACCTACCCTAGAACCCCCAAAACCAAACTGTTGATTAGGGGAAAGTCATCTTTATTAACTGGAGTCCTATCAAGTTTAGTCTACATAGAGAAATATTCATAGGGAAGGGGGAATTGGTTAGTATTTTGAAGATGGAGGGCACATAGTACAGAAGATGGGAAAACAGACCAAAAGATTGAAAAAGCTACAGATCACCTCAAGGATCTCCTAGCCAAGGAAGAAAAACACAGAAAACTGAAAATGTGAAAACCTTTTTCCTTCAAAAATAGTAAAGCAATTCAGAAAACTATGACAGATTTTTAAGTCAAGCCATATGATATTATGATCTAAAAAAGCCAAATACCTTTTATTAAAAAAAAAAAAAGGCCTACTGCTTTCCTCAGTTTTAAGCTTTTGCCCATTTCTTCAAAGATTCAAACAGTTTCTCCAAGAGTCTCTGAAATAGACAGCTAGCTCTCTCCATTCATTCCATAGAATATAAGCTCTTTGAGGGCAAAAACTGTTTCCTTTTTTCAGTTTGTTTTTGTATCCCCTGGGCCTAGTACAACACCTAACACATAGTAGGTGCTTCATAAATGCTTCTTTAATTTCTTGAGTGATGAGGAATTACTAAAGTATGCATGGTGAAACAATGGTGTCAATTCCTCAGGCACTGATCAATAAGAAAACAAACATTTAAAATTGCAGATTTGTCCATGAGATATGAAGCATTTTTCATATAGAGTTGTTCTGAAGCAGGCTGAAAAGTTTGATTCTTATTGGAAGAGAATCTCAATCACAGCCTTCATGGATTCCATATCACTCCTTCATGTACAACCTCCATTTCAAGGAAACGAAAATCGGGGATGTAGGTATTTAACTTTTCCCTGTACTCTCTCGCTCCTCTCATGCCCAAGGCAAAAATTGATTCCACTAGATTTTCTTAAATCTCCCTTTGGGGAACCAAACTACAGTTTCTACCTGGTCATAAGCTCAAACAGAGCTAGAGACATGCAAACCCAGTCACTGCTTAGCCAAGCCTAATAGTATAGTCACTCCTGCTTATTGCCCAAGAGTCAATGCAACCATGGGCTGAGGCAGATTTTTTTAGATATGAAAGCCGCTCAATCAGAAAATGAAATGGATGGTTATATACATAGTGTTTATATTCATGAGATGTTTTCACTTACTTCAAAAAATGCAGAATAGGATGATACAAAGACAGCAGTGCTGCAGATAGAAGGCTGGATGTGGAATCTGGAAGACCTAATCAGTGAAAATAGATGTAAAAGGCTTTACTTAGCAATCCAATTCCATTTGTTAGGCACCTACTATTTGTACATAGCACTAAATGTTTGGGGGTGGGTGTCGTAGAAACTTGTTCCTACTTTGAGAAGTTTTCCAAAGGCATCTTAAACAATTTTGAATTTTAGAAAGAAAAAACAGTCACACTAAAGCTAGCATGGTAAGAGGAAAAGGACAGGCCCTGGAGGCAGAGGCCCTGGGATCATATATTGCCTAAAACCTTGGACTAATCTCTTACTTTCCCTAGGCCTCAGTTTCCACATATGTAAAATGAGAGGGTTGGATTGGATGGCCTTGGAGGTTTTTGCCAGCTCTAGATCTATGATCATATAGTCCTAATACCATGTACACACCAGAAGTTCAATGATCAGTTACTAAACAATTGCTGAGTATCACTAACCTAGATGATCCACCACAAAACAATGAGTTGTTTGGGTTTTTTAATCAAATCAATCCAGTCAGGGGTTGGACTGAAGAGAACACTAGCTAAAGGAATTCCAGATCCTGCAGTTCTAGAATTTTGTTTTGGCTGATGTGTTTACCAAACGTATCTCACTACAATCATATTGTATGCACCTTTTTTTCCACAAGCACTATTTGTTTGTGTAAGTGTGTACAAATTCTGATGTAGACAGGAATATTTTGTAGTTATTGTTCTTACTATGCCATCTTAGCAAATACCTTTGCTAAGAACCAATGGATCTGTGACTACTAATGGGAAGTTCACCTATTAGAACTTAGAACCAAGCATAACTGCCACTCTCTGGGACCTAGATTGTGGATGTGAATGTATTATTGGAGAGGAAAGCAAAAAAAAGTTTGTAACACAAAGGGATTAGACTAGATTATATTTAATACTTCATTTAACTTCATTAGAAAGATCTCAAAGTTGTATCTTAGAACCTGATAACTAGAGAGAAGACTTATACCAAGAAAATGTAAGCATTGATTCAAGTGATTTGTTTTTAAATCCAACTGGTCAGAAACTAATGGATAATCAAAATAGAAATTTCATTTAACTGAACAAACATCTATTGAGCATTTTAGGCAAGGGAAATAAAGTATTGATGATAAAATATTAAACCGGGAAGTTATCAAACAAGTCATGGTGCCCAAATCTAAAAACAGAGACCCAGACAAGTGACTTGCCCAAGATCAAGGTGTTCGTAAATGGCAAGCCAGGATTCAGGCCCATTTTTACTTAGCCTCTGCTTAACACCTCCAATGACAATGATCCTTCATTATTTCTTATTAATAAGGAAAATAAATATTTTTCCACATCCTTAAGGTTTTCAAAATGCTTTTCTAACAACACTGAGGAAGATAAGAGAGACAGAGATTAGATTTAGGATTTCATTAGCATAAGGAAATTTAGGGGGAATTAATGCCCTCCAAAAATGCAGGTGGGCCACTTCTCTGAACCTTAAAGTCTTAGAAATTTGCTTAGACTCCAGGGGATTAAACAACTTCCCCAGGGTCACATGACCAGGATGTATCAGAAGCAGGACATGAACCCAGGTCTTTATGGCTATTAAATTTGGCTTTCTATCCATCATACCTGCAGCTTCTCAGGAAGATAGTACAAAGATTAAGATCCCCTCTTTACAGATGATTAAGGTGAAATTCCCATAGGCTATGAATTCCCCATGTTCCCACAGGTAGGAAATGTTAGAGCTGGTATCCAAACTCACACCTCTCCTCATTACAAATCCAGTCCCTTATTCCCTGCTGCCCTTCTGGCCCTTTACAGCAGCTGACATTTATACAATATTTTATGGCCTGCAAAGCATTTTTTACATATGTTGTCTCATTTGATCCTGACACTAGTCGCATGAGGAAAGCAGGGAAGGATTTAGGCTATTTTCTTTGATCCCCAAATAATGGAAATCCAAGCAAAGACCCTTCTCCCTCCTGAAACTGCAGTACACAAACACAGCACAGTAGGAACTCACAAAGCCTTTTATGGATTCTCCGTGTGAAACATTCAGCAGACTACTGAGAATTTTAGAGTTTCTGAGGATGCCCAGGGCTGCTCCATTCCTTTAGACTATACTTGTAGGCACCACGTTGGGCTTCTCCACACAAGCCTCCAGCTCAGCTTGGCTGTAAAGCCTCTTAGATCAAGTGTATATGCCTGTATTCAGTATGGCCTCTGCAAACACAGGCACAGACAGGTACAAGGTAAGTGCTTTTCATTTTAGCACCAGGAGACAACTAAAGAAGAAAATCATCCACAGAATATGAAATGGACCAGTAAGAGAAAAATACAGAAAGGAGGTATTGTCTTCCTCCCAATGTAAGAAGAATTAAGATATGAAATCATGGGAAAGAATTACTGAAAACCAGAACAAGTGGTCTTGGGAATTACAAACAAGTGAATGATATTAAAATATAACCAACCACACCTGTGTTCATGTCTGATATTTTGGGTGAGTTCAAAAAAAGAATACCCTACTGAAAAATCAACTTTCACTTCTCTTCACCAACGATCAGATCAGAAAGATAGAAACGTTATCTAAACAACAATTTGCATTTAGCTTTGGAAGCTGTTTCAATTCTACAATTCCTTATGAATGTGCTTGATCTAAAAATTCACTTTTGACAAGGTAAAGGCATGACAATCAACAAGTATTTATTGCATTCTTACTATGTGTGTCAAGGTGCTGAGGACGGAAGATAGAGAGAAAAGGCAAAAATAGTCCCTACCCTCAAGGATAATATATTTTAATGATAAAGCTAAGGAGGTATGGTGATGCCAGATGGAGGAGGGCCTGCAATGAAGAGTTAAACTTTATACAGTTAATATTGGAAATCATCGAAGAGTTTAGAGCTCAGGAGTGACACAAGATTTATAGTAAACCTGAAAAAAATATATTTGGTATTTCTATGGAGAATAAGCTAGTCTGTCACCATCCCAGGACCTCAGGAGAGGGAAGTGAAAGTCAAAATGGGAAAACCTGTTATGAGCCTTTTTCAGTAGTTCAGGTGAGTAGTAAAATAGAGATATTAATATTTGCCCTGCCTATTTGAGAATCAAATGAAAATATATATATAGAAGTGCTATGCAAACTATTAGGCACTAGATAAATTTAAGCTGCTGATATTATCATATGTCCACTTTGGGCAAGGTTTTGACATTTGATTCTCCTAATTAAACTTTTGTCTTGAATTTGATAGTTGGTATTTGACAGATGGGGCAGCTAGATTCAGGAAGGTTCATTTTTCTGAGTTCAAATCCAGCCTCAGATACTTACTAGCTGTGTGACCCTAGGCAACTCACTTAACCCTGTTTGCCTCAGTTCCTCATCTATAAAATGAACTGGAGAAGAAAATGACTAATCACGGAAGTAGCTTTGACAAGAAAATCTCAAATGGTGTCACAGAACATTTGAAACAACTAAACAACAAAAAATTTGACAGATGGCCACTCTCTTCCAGCTTACTTTTGTGAAAGTGGTAAAATCATCTCTTGCAGTAAATGTTTACCTAGTGGTTCTATGAAAATATAAAATCTAAGCCTAAAGTGTTTGTATAAAGGTGGTATTTCAAAATTTCAACAAAATGGCATATAACCAAATAAAGAAATAGCAGAGTAACCTAAAAACTAATCAAATGTGTGGATTAATTATTTTACTAGCTCAATGGAAAGAATGATGCAAACATACATGTGCACACACAGATGGATCTATTTCTGTAGCATTTTTGCTACTGGGATAATTTGTTTTTAAATGAGAAAAGCCAGCACTGAAGTATTCATCTTCTTTTTTTGTGCAAAAATTCTAGAACTCTTTTTTAAAAGCTTGGAAAAAGACAGAACTTTTAGCTTACCAACTCTGTGTCCCTTTAACCCTGTCCAAAAGGATAGGACTCAGAGAATGTTATCTGAGTCCCTGACAGTAGACTTATCATTATTTAATATTCCACTTATAGATATGTAAACTGCTTTGGAAAAGCAAAAACTGGCATAAAAATGAAATTTCTTCAATTGTTAAGACTCAAACAATCATTCTCTGGGACTGTTGAGGTGACCCTGGGATCTCAGCAGCTGAAATAATGGAACAGAGATCCTATCTGTAGGATCCTAATCAGTAAGACAAAGTAGCATGAAAAGAATCTTCTAAGGAGCAAATTTAGAGAGACCTCAGGTCTTATGTCCCAACTCCAGTAAAGGAACTGATCTCAGGATTCCCTCTTGTTGGGAGGGGAATAGGACACTGGAACATTGGGAAGCTCAGGACTGAAGTAGGGGGTAACAAGTAAAAGGAATCTCATTTTTGTCTTTATTTGTTTTATTGATAATGTTTGTACTTGTAGCAAAATCATCATATATTACCTTACCCAATAAAACTTCCCTTATAAGAAAAAAGAAAAAAATCAGTTAAGAAAAATCAACCACCCTATCAACCACATCTGACAGTATATTTCATATTCCAAACCTATAGTGTCTCACTTCTCCAACAAAAGGAGAGATGTGCATTTTTTTAAACCTCTCTTAGATTTGGAAAAGATTCAAATAAAAAAGTAGGTATGATCCTATAAACAACAACTGCATAAGGGAAGTGAACCCAGGAACAATAGGGAAACTCTCAAGAATGGCATTCTGAAGACACCAAGGGAAATGAATTTTAATCAGAAAAAAGACTGAAGAGATTAATGTGGATGCATAGGGAATTTGTCAAACAACTTAGATATTTTTTTGAAAGATGTGAATAGAAAATAGAAAGGCAAGTAAAAAAAGGATGGGATAAGACATGACCACATCCTACAAAGTTTCAGGAGTGCTAAGGTTCAGGAGGCATTGAGGGAGGAAGTTAAAGTCAACAGGGCAGGTAGGATTGGGATTTCCTGGGACTATTGCTACATGGAAGAGAAAAGGAGGATAAGCAAGGGTGTTGAACCATTGTGTGGGGTAGATGGGAAGGTGATCTTATAAGTAATAACACATGGAGAAGGCTCAGTTGCTGTTATTGTTACTGCATCATTTGCAATGGAAATTATTGAACAAAGATGGTTCATATGGATCAATAACTAAAGAGAGATAAAGAGCTCCCAATAATTCTTGATGAATTCAGGTTACTGGGATCAGAAGAACTTATTTTCTCAGGAACTTAAAGAATTGGCGGGGGTGGAGCCAAGATGGCGGAGTAGAAACACACAAATACGCTAGCTCCGAACCCACAGCCCATGAAATATCTGTAGAAAAGAGCTGCCAATAAATTTGGGAGCAGGAAAAGCCACAGAACAGTGCAGCGGACAAGATTTCTGTTCCAGAGATCCTGAAAACCTCTCGCAAAAGGTTCTTCGCGCTGCAGTCGCAGAACAGAGCCCAGCCCTGCGTTGGCCGCCCAGCACTGAGAGGAGTGGATCTGAGCAGGCTTCAGGGACAGAATCTCCAGCAGCCACGCGGGTCCCTCCACCCACAGGTGGCAAGGGTGGGTGAGAGGGTCTCTTTGGTGGGTCGAGGGGGGATTGGGGTGCCCCCGTGGCTCGGACCCCCTCGGGAGGCAACAGCGGAGGCGGGAGCAGACCAGGGCTCCCCAAGCAGGCAGGAGCCTGGATCCATTGTTGAAGGTCTCTGCATAAACCCCCTGAGGGAACTAAGCCCATGAGGCGGCCCTGCCCCCACCCAGGCAGCTGAACTTGATCTCACACTGACTAGCAGCCCTGCCCTCGCCCAAAGCCCTGAGGCTGGGAAGCAGCATTTGAATCTCAGACCCCAAGTGCTGGCTGGGAGGATCCGGAGGCAAGGTGGGTGTGAGGAGAATATTCAGAGGTCAAGTCACTGGCTGGGAAAATGCCCAGAAAAGGGAAAAAAACCAAGACTATAGAGGGTTACTTTCTTGGTGAACAGGTTTCTCCTCCCCTCCTTTCTGATGAGGAAGAGCGGTGTTCACCATCAGGGAAAGACATGGAAGTCAGGGCTTCTGTATCCCAGCCCACTCAATGGGATCAGACCATGGAAAAGCTCAAAAAGAGCTCAGAAAATTTTGAAAATTATGTTAGAGAGATGGAGGAAAAACTGGGAAGAGCAATAAAAGACATGCAAGCAAAGTATGAACAGCAGATCAGCACCCTGCTAAAGGAGACCCAAAAAAATGCTGAAGAAAATAACACCCTGAAAAATAGGCTAACTCAATTGGCAAAGGAGGTTCAAGAAGCCAATGAGGAGAAGAATGCTTTCAAAAACAGAATTAGCCAAATGGAAAAGGAGATTCAAAAACTCACTGAAGAAAATAGTTCTTTCAAAATTAGAATGGAAAAGATGGAGGCTAATGACTTTATGAGAAACCAAGAAATTACAAAACAAAACCAAAAGAATGAAAAAATCGAAGATAATGTGAAATATCTCACTGGAAAAACAACTGACCTGGAAAATAGATCCAGGAGAGACAATTTAAAAATTATGGGATTACCTGAAAGCCATGATCAAAAAAAGAGCCTAGACATAATCTTTCATGAAATTATCAAGGAAAACTGACCTGACATTCTAGAACCAGAGGGCAAAATAAATATTGAAAGAATCCACCGATCACCACCTGAAAAAGATCCCAAAAGAGAAACTCCTAGGAATATTGTGGCCAAATTCCAGAGTTCCCAGGTAAAGGAGAAAATATTGCAAGCAGCTAGAAAGAAACAATTCAAGTATTGTGGAAATACAATCAGGATAACACAAGATCTAGCAGTTTCTACATTAAGGGATCGAAGGGCATGGAATAGGATATTCCAGAAGTCAAAGGAACTAGGACTAAAACCAAGAATCACCTACCCAGCAAAACTGAGCATAATACTTCAGGGGAAAAATTGGTCTTTCAATGAAATAGAGGACTTTCAAGCATTCTTGATGAAAAGACCAGAGCTGAAAAGAAAATTTGACTTTCAGACACAAGAATGAAGAGAAGCATGAAAAGGTAAACAGCAAAGAGAAGTCATAAGGGACTTATAAAAGTTGAACTGTTTACATTCCTACATGGAAAGACAATATTAGTAACTCTTGAAACTATTCAGTATCTGGGTACCGGGTGGGATTACACACACACACATGCCCACACACACACACATAGAGACAGAGTGCGCAGAGTGAATTGAATAGGATGGGATCATATCTAAAAAAAAATGAAATCAAGCAGTGAGAGAGAAATATATGGGAGGAGAAAGGGAGAAATGGAATGGGGCAAATTATCTCTCATAAAAGAGGCAAGCAAAAGACTTTTTTAGTTTGGGGAAAAAGAGGGGAGGTGAGAGAAAAACATGAAGTTTACTCTCATCACATTCCACTAAAGAAAGAATAAAATGCACACTCATTTTGGTATGAAAACCTATCTTACAATACAGGAAAGAGGGGGATAAGGGGATAAGCAGGGTGGGGGGGGGGATGATGGAAGGGAGGGCATGGGGAGGAGGGTGCAATTTGAGGTCGACACTCATGGGGAGGGACAGGATCAAAAGAGAGAATAGAAGTAATTGGGGGCAGGATAGGATGGAGGGAAATATAGTTAGTCTTATACAACACGACTATTATGGAAGTCATTTTCAAAACTACACAGATTTGGCCTATATTGAATTGCTTGCCTTCCAAAGGGAGGGGGTGGAGAGGGAGGGAGGAAAAGAAGTTGGAACTCAAAGTTTTAGGAACAACTGTCGAGTACTGTTCTTGCCGCTAGGAAATAAGAAATACAGGTAAAGGGATATAGAAAGTTATTTGGCCCAACAGGACAGAGGAGAGGATGGAGACAAGGGCAGAGAGGAATGATGGAGGAGAGAGCAGATTGGTGATGGGGGCAATTGGAATGCTCGGTGTTTTGGGGTGGGGGAGGGGACAAGGGGGGAGAAAATTTGGAGCCCGAAATTCTGTGAAAATGAATGTTAAAAGTTAAATAAATAAATAAATTTAAAAAAATAATAAGAATTGGCAAGTGTGATTGTTAAGTTACTAATAGTGATATTTTTAAAATCATGGGAAGCAGGAGAGGTACCACAGAAGTAGAGAAGAGGAAATGTTCCAATTGAAAAGGTAATGTGGGCAGGGAAGAGAATAGAATCTGCACATTATAAGCCAATGAGCATGGGAAAGTTCTAGAACAAATTATTAAAGAGATATTTAGTGAACATCTAGCAAAAGGAGCAGTGATTATAAAAACTCATCACAACTTCATCAAATAATACCAATCTCATTTCCTTTTTTGTCAGGGTTACTAAACTGATAGTTGAGGGCAATGATAGATCAGGGCACCTTTGGGAGCATATGGATCCCACTGGAAACCTAATGAAACCTGTGGATTCAACCTCTTCTCAGACTGATATTTTAAATGAATGAAATATAATAATGAAATATGGTCATCAATCAATGCACTATCAACCATATATTAAAATATTTGTTGTTATTGTGTCCAGTTGTTTCAATCATGTCTGACCCTTTGTGATACCATTTGGGGTTTTCTTGGCAAAGGTGTTGGAGTGGTTTACCATTTCCTTCTCCAACCCATTTTACAGATGAGGAAACTGAGGCAAACAGGGCTAAGTGACTTGCCCAAGGTCAAACAGATTGTAAGTGGCAGATGCCAGATCTGAACTCAAGTCATCCTGACTCCAGACCTAGTGCTTTATCCACTGTACCATTTACCTGTCCCTATACTGAAATATAGTTATAAAAATATTTTTAAAGTTCAAAGACCCCATGTAGAACACTCGCTATAGATATAATTCACCTGGATTTTATTAAAGCACTTGCTAGGAGAATCTGTTACTATTCTTGTGGAAAGATGGCAAGAGATGGTGACTAGACAGCAATATAATTAGACAGTTTCATAACTGGTTGAATGGCCAGACTCAAAGAGTAGTTAATGGTTCACTGTCAACTGAACAGGTGATCTACAGAATACCCCAGTGCTTGGCCTTGTTCTGATTAACATTTTTGTCACTCTTTTAGATAAAAGGATAGATGGCATGATCTTCAAATTTGAAAGTGATATAAAGTTGGGAGAGATAGCTGACACTAACAGAGTCATGACCTAAAAAGATCTTTCCAGACTAGAGCCTTGGGCTGAATCTAGCAGGACAGGATCAGAAAATCATCTTCACAAGTACAGGATGGAGGAAGCATCGTTAAACAATAGTTTATCTGAAAGAATTTGAGGGCTTTAGTGGATCTATACTCAATATGAATCCTCCCAAAAAGCTAATGCAATTTAGGTTGCATTAAGAAAGGAAAAGCTTCTACATCTAAGGAGGTGAGGGTCCCACTGTACTCTGCCTTCATCAGATCACATCAAGAACATCATATTTAGTTTTGGAAAACAGAGTTTAAGAAGGATATTGATAATCTGGATGGTAAGGAGAGAGGGGCAGCCAGTATGACACAGGGACCATGTCATATGATTATTAATGGAAGCAATTGGGGCTATTTGGCCTGTGAAAGAGAAGAAGAATCTATATTTCTATCATGTGGAAGAGATACTAGAATTATTCTCTGTGGCTCCAGAAGTCAGAACTAAGGGCAACAGATGGAAGCTGGAAAGTGAGAACTTTAGGCTTGATGACAGGAAAACTTGAACAATTAGAGCTGTCCAAAAGTGAAAGAAGTTGCTTTTGGTAAAGGGTCCCATCCTCATTGAAAGTCTTCCAGCAAATACTGCGTGAACAACCATTTGTCAGGTATCTACATGCTAGCAGAAATTCCTTCCATGTATGGTTTGGTTTACATAGTCTCTAAGGTCTTTTCTAACTCAAAAATTCAGTGCTTTTATGATTCTACCATTCTCTGAGCTATGGACAAGGTTAGTCATTATGATTACACCATTTTTGGTTTTGTTTTATCTAACTTTCATTAACATTGCGTAACTTTGTTGATGTTATTGAGGGAGGATATTTTAGCTAATTTTTCATAGTAACTTTACTAGCTCCAATACCAACCTGCCAATTAAGCAAAATTTTATTATTCTAGAAGTGCCTTGGGACAAAACCTAGACCATGCTCAGACTAATTATAGCCTGGTCTATCTACCTAGAAAAGCTAGTAAGATCCTAGTGACAGACTGTGTCTTGTTGAGACATTGAGAGACTCATCACTGGAGACTGAAAATAAAGTATGTGGTTGGCACCATTTACATTCAGCTACTACAATTTAGCGTTCTAAAAAACCTTTAAAAACTCAAAGACCTCCTGTTGGATATTATATAGAGAGAATATTTGTTCAGGTATAGGTTTAACTAAAGGACACCTTTTACCACTGAGAACCTATAATCAGAGAAATTATCTATGCTGTATCTTCTGTCCTCCTTTATTTTCTCAATATCCCCAGCAATTAGCACAGTGTCTAGCATATAGTATGTGCTTAAAAATGCTTGTTAGTTGATTTGACCTCCTCATTTTAAGAAGATGGAAACAAACCCACAGATGGGAAGTGATTTATCCAAGGTAACATGGACAATAAATATCAGAGCTGGGATTCGAACTCCATTTGTCTGACTCCTGAATCAGTGGTCTTTTCATTATGGATTATACCAGAGCATCTCTGAGGTCTCTCTTGACTCTCAAGTTCAATGATTTTATGACATTTTTAGTAGTGCCCCTCTTCTTTCTCTATTTTTTCCTCTTTCTTGGTTGGTAGACTGCTGAGTGTACAGAGGTAAAGGATACTCTTGTCTTTCATTCTCTTCTACCTACGTAGTAAGCATAAGTAGCAAGATCTAATTCTCTGAACCCAGACAGATCCATGTGGTAGCTTGAAGGAACTGGAAATTTGTAATACATCTCTTCTCATTTCTTCCTCTTACTCTCTTAAGCAATATACTCCAGACTACATGAATGTGCTCTCTTTTTCTCTGACTTCCTAGTTCTATATCTCTCCTTTTCCACATTAGGTATACATTCACTTGGCAACAGGGAAAGGAGGCTCAATTTTGGACAGGGTATGAGTTAGTTGAACACTTGAGCTGAACACCATAATCTAATTGCTTTTATGCCTTAAAGACTGGCATCTAAACATTGACCTCTTGGTGAGATACAATTCAATTCCATTCTTTCAAGATGTGTTTTAAAACTTCATCTTAGAATTTAGATTTTCCCCATTTATAGAAGCTATTTTGATAGATATACTTATTTGGATTAAGCTAATACTTCCCTAAAGTAATCAATAAGATTTTTTTTTCTTTTACCTTTGGGTATAGGTAGTGAATGCTGCACCTATTCTTCATAGATATATATGTATAAAATTCATTTTCAGTAAGTTTATGAGTGAATTAATCAATCACCAAACATATGGTAAGCACTTACTATATGCCAGGCAGCTGGTAAATGTTTAACAATCAACTCCCTGAAATGAAAAAATGCATGCATGACACACACTTTTAAGTTTAATTTGCATTGTAACAATTTTCTCCAACACATTAAGTGTAGAAAATCAGCAAAACAATAAATCAAGCCCTAATCTGTACTGCTTGCAAATTTTCAAGTTGTAAATGCTCATACTGAAAATTTAACAATTGGCTTAGCTAACTAACTCCCACACACCCCTGGGCACTAAGAATATAAAAACAAAAATAAAGCAGTTCCTTTCCCCAAGGAGCTTACATTCAATTGGAGGTTGAAATATATATATATATATATATATATATATATATATATATATATATATATATATATATATATGTACAAACTAAATAAATTTGGTGGGAGGTGGAGGCAGGAGAAGGTAGAAACATTCAAAGATGAAGGGGTATCAGATTTGCTATCAATGATGCTATCAAAGATGACTCAGGGTAGCATCATGGGAAATTGGCCACAATTTATAAGTGAAAATGACCCTCTTCAAAATTTAGTATACTAAATTTTTTTAAATCAACATAATGTATCTAGAATCAATGAAGTTTTAAAAAACATTTATTAAGCTTTTACTGTGTTCCAAGAACTATGCCAAGCAGTGGTATAGTGGCATACAAATGCAAATATGAGACAGTCCCTTCCTTCAAGGAGTTCATATTCTAATCATGAAGATAACCAGGGCAGCTAGGTGGTGCAGTAGATAGAGCACCAGTATAGGAATCAGGAGGACCTGAGTTCAAATCTCACTTCAGACACTTAACACTCACTAGCTATGTGACCTTGGGCAAGTCACTTAACCCCAGTTGACTCATCCTGGGTCATCTCCAGTCATCCTGATGAATATCTGGTCACTGGATTCAGATGGCTCTGGAGAAGTGAGGCTGGTGACCTGTACAGCCCTCCCTCACTCAAAACAAAGCCAAGTGCAAGTCACGTCATTATTTCTCTGATGGCATGGTCTTTTTCGGCAACAAAGGATGAACACACACAAGAAGATAATACAAATGGAGGAGTTGTTCCTAAAGAAGAGTATTTGATTTGGAAAGACACAGGGATAGCAAGCTGAGCTATTGGAAAACTGATGATGCACTCTTTCCAGTAATGATGGCAATACTGGCATGGTCTCTAGTTTGGAAGATGTAGACAGACAAGATGTGGTATGAAGCAAGCATTGCTGATGTGAGCTTACACATCATAGGTCATGTAAGACTCACAAATTAGGATAGCGCAGGCCCCACGGAAGACAGTCCAGAGTTTAAAGAATTAAGTTTTCTATGTCTATGTCCTTTCTTCTGTCCATATAATATTTCACAGCATTGAAGTTACTTAAACAGGTCAGGGTGGAATTGTTTTAACTGTATATCCTATCTTTTTCTCATTCTTATTCTTTTAGTCTAATACTTATATTCATCTTTGCTCTAACAAGTCAATGCTATGACATGCAAAGATAGCTAAGTTAGTAATGAAAGACTCCCATATGTGTAGCAAGTTATTTCCTGTCTGTATTAAAAGCTCCTCTGGTTGTTTTCATTCTACATGTTTGTATTTCCAGCACCTAGTACAGTGAATTCCTGGCACATAGTAAGTACTTAATGAATACTTGTTGATTGATTATTCAAATATAATCAATTTCCTTTTTTGTGGGATTTCATTTAGTATTCCCCATATTCAACACCTTTCCATTCTTTCTCAAAGAATGTATTAATAATGTGCAATTTCCAAGTATTCTGCAAGTTTCTGACCTCTTTTATTCCTGAGACACATTTCTTGCATTCCTGCCTGTTCCCATATTTTCATCAAAGTCTCTGAGTATCCAAGAACATGTTGATTGAATTTGAAGGGTCTTATTGAGAAAAGTCTGGAATTTCTCCATATCTTTATTCTGGACAACAGATGTGATACATAAGCTGCAATTATTTTATAGAGTTTTTGCAATAGTTATCATAAACATTGCATAAAAGATTACCATATGTCCCAAGAAATGGTGCTTTTTTTTTAGTTTGCAAGTCCTTTATTTGTCTCACCAAGGAGAACTATGAGCCACTATTCCTTTCAGATGAAACTTCCTTCTTCCAATGTCATTTATAGCAACAACGTCAAGACTGGTATGGTTCGGTTGATCTAGTAATATATCCCCTCACAGTAATCACTGGAAAAAGATAGCATTTTGAGAGTTCCATGAGTAGATTCAAAGTTGTCAGTTTAAAAATATAATTCTTATCAACCTCCTCCCCATTTTTTGTCTTTCAGCTACCATCACTGCAGAATCAGTAAGGATCACACAGCACTGAGGGTTATTTTATATTTTGCTTTGTCCCATGGGTTGTCATAGCCAAAGAATTTATTACCCCAAAACAACCCACTGGTGATGAATCTCTCTCTACTTACATAGAATGCTCCTCAGTAAAAAAAATTCTGTCTGTTGTCAAGACCATATTAGAAGCATTAGTAGATCTTGCCAGGGCTCATACTTTGTTGGCATAGTCTTTGAGAACTCAAGATCACCTTCATACAACAATGACATATCAATATAGGATGTTGTAGAGGCTTAACTTATGTATTTTTAAAAGTTAATTAAGATCACCTAAATTCACAAGCTATAAGGAGAGGGCAGCCTGCAATAAGTAAAATAATGTCTGTAAAACCCACTGAGCATTAACATTTTGCCATAGATAATCAAATTTTGAAATATATTCTAACATACAAAGTTTGTCTTCTTTTCAATCTACATATCTGTCTATGTTTTATTGATATACGTAGATAAATATTAATATATAGATCTATCTACATCAATATTTATAGCTATATTTACATCTTTATGTTACATAACATAAAGATATAGATGTATCTTGAATACTGTAAATGGAAAATGAAATTAGCTCAGAATTGAGTAGAAAGAGAAAATTGGGTTGGTTTGCCTTTGGAAAGCTGCAAAGTTCTTTTAAAGATCTCAAATTTCTTCCTAAAACAAAGACCCATCTTTTTAATAGCAAGAGTTTTTTGATGATATGTGGAACCCTATGAAAAGTGGAACCCTATAGTCTAAATACTAAAGTTAAGGATCACCCACAGAAGAATTGAGTGGTGCATTGTGGGAAACATCAGTTTTTGCTGGTTTCAAGAAGTATAGAATTATATTTTACTATCCCCAACAAGACCCATAGCCTGAATGGCATATTTATTGGCATGTTAGCAACAATAAGATTAGAACAAAACTTTAAACAGAGCTAACATGTCACTTCCCCAGTACAAGTATATAACCCCACCCCAAATAATGTGCAATTCTATCAAAAATAATGCTACCACCTTGACATCCAACCTGTGAGAGTCATACCTGCCTATCAATCTATCCTTGGGAATCTCTGAGAATGGAGAGACAAGATATTCACAATCAGTAGATCTCTCAGCTAAGAAAAAAGCTTAAGGAAGCTGGTTATGTAGCAACAACTTCAGTTCAGAAGAGGGCTGACAAAATCAAACGATAGTAAGATGCCCAAGTTTATTTTTTATCAAGGTACCAGTTTTGTTATGAAATCTTTGTGTTTGTAGGACACGTGAGTTCCAGACACATGGAAAACTACTCCACACCTGGTTGTGGTAAGACTAAGCAACTTGTCTATCGATAAAACTGCCCCAGAGACTAGCAAAGAAATTGCAGACAATTGATTCATCGCAACCACTCATTGCCTATAGTTGAGTTGGTTGTGCTCCCTGATGATCAGGCAATGACCGATGGACCTCATCAGTCTCAAAATAAAAAAAGACTATCTATTACTCATGCAGAGACTGGCTGATGCCAACTGTGGTTCATAAACAGACATTTCAAATGAGGAAGACTATGTACTGTGACCCAGTTCAGTAATAGGCAGGGACAGAAATCAAGGACAACATTCATCTGTAGATAAGACATGCTCTGAAGAGTGTATTCTCACTATTGGTCAGAGTGGGCCTTCTACAAACAATTTCAGGGTCAGGATCACAGGACCATAATTCTGATAAAGTGAGGATTATGATCAGATCATACCATCAACTATCTCCAGTATAGGAGTGGACAATTCAACAGGTCATAGGAGAGTTAGGCCTCTTCTGTGGGTGACCAGCTACATATTACATCATATAGAAATGGTTTTACTAGAAGAAAATTCTAATATTGACCCATATAATGTATGCTTTGCATTTAGATGCATATGTTCATTGATACACCTATTAATTACTAAATTATTTGAATATGCTTCAGTTTTATTATTTTCTTATTTATGTTTATTTGATTTTACTATTTATGTATTATGTATATATCATAGCTATATTAATCTGTTGACTATGCATAGTTTTGCTGTTTATCGGTACATAAGTTGCTGTTTCTATATATTTTATAATTAGGCAAACTAATGTTATAATTACCTTACTTTTGTTATTCATATTTGTGTTCTATGGATACATGTACATTTCCATGACATGTTGTATATGTTGGGTACTCAATTTAGATATGTAGAAACTCAAGTAACTTGTGGTGTATACTTTGTTATGTCTAGTGTATATGATATTGTTGATATACAGTTGCCATGTATAACACCTGGGATAATTACCTGAGATACTGGGTTTTTCATCCTTGTTCTGTTGTCTTGGTATTGATGCTCTGATGTTTTATTCCAGATGTCAAGTGCATCATAGCTAATTTGCAAGAGAATGAAAACTTTCTAATCCCAGGGAGGAATGTAGTGGTTCATTGAAGACCTATTCTCTGAGTAAGAAAGAGAAGATCCTTAGCATTTGGCTATGTGGGTCTCTGGGAGATGTAGAAGTGAAATGAGTCTTAAAAAGATGTTGTTATTTCTCTTCTCCTAGAGAAGAATCTATTGTAAGAGGTGGTATCATACCTCATACAAGAAAGGACTGAGAAAGCCCAGACTGTGATTGGGTAAAAGAGTTCAAGAAGACAATTCAAGAAAGGTGGTGAGAGAGAAGAGTGATATATAATGGATTAGAGGTTACTAGCAGCCTCTGCTACTAATTCCACCATCATCTTGTTGGACTCTTGAGGAGTAGTGTAGTTAGAGCAGACTAACACTTGTTAGAACTTCTGTCTCTAGAAGATCTGATAAAAATCAGTGGCCTGTTCTCTGTCTCCCCATTCCACCTCTATTTCTACACTCCTCAGTTCTTAATTGCCTATGTGGGGAGATATTAACTTCAAAGATTTCCCTTTTTTTAAATTTACATTTATGCTTTCTGTTTTCATTAGTACTAATGCCAACTTGTATGAAATATTCGATCAATAAAATCTCTAATCTGTATCCTTCATTGTAGTGAGAAATTCCCCTGGAGGAGATAGAGCCAACTGAGATGACTAGGTAGCATGCCACCCTTGGTGAGAGATGGAGAGTGGAGGAACAAGGCCAGTGATACCCACATTCCAAGGGTAAAGTCTAATTCCTATTATCATCTAACAGCTAAAATTTTCCACCTTATACAAACAACCATCACAAGTCACTGGTTATAAAGTAAACATAGCCACCCCTAAATGAGTCATAGAGTGTCAGAATGGAAGTGGCCTTAGATATGAAATCTGACTCTCAGTAGAAATATTCCATACATGTTGTTTCCCCCATAAGAATTAATGAGATCCTTGAGAGTAAGGTCTACTTTGCTGTTTTATTTGTATCTGCTGTGCTTTGTCCATGGTTGGCACTGTTTGTCCTTTATTCTCAAAGAAGACCAGGACACATGCAAACATAATCACAACCACACAATCGCAAAGCATAACCACAATCTGCCCTAATCATTCTGTTTTACCTGTGAAAAACGAAACCCAGGAGCTTTGTGGACTAGCTCAAGATCACACAGAATTAGTTAGGCAAGAGCTGGGACCAAGACTTGTATCTTTTCTCTACACCACAAGACTCGATTCTTATTATTACTTTTTGGGGAGGGACAAAGGGAAAAAAGGATTAATCATCATCACAGATCTCTATTTTGCTGTGGAACTGAGAGGAGTGTGATTATTTCTAAATCAATTCTATTCTTGTTGCTTTGATTCTGAAATAATGACCTGGATGCATCTCTCAGCATTGCCAGGCCACCTGGAGAGTCACCCTGAAGCCACGACAACTCACCCAAGGATAAGGACAAAATTCTGTAAGCACTCTCCATTTTTGATTATGCCACCCTGGGGAGTTTTTGACACAGGAGAGCAAGCTGGCAGAATGCGATGATAAATCAAAGCCCAGACACTTTTATTGGAATCCTTTAAATTGTTTTATCTGTTTCTACAATACATGAGTGAGAGAAGCATATAAAACTTTTAAAAGCAAAGCCATAAATAAATGTCACTTGTCTTTCCTTTGAAACCATTAAGGAAGAAATTCCTTCACTCCGTTGTTTCCTTTAGTAAAACATCTGTGAGAGGGTTATCTATAGTGATTATTCATCATTTCAACTCCACTTAAATCCAGCTCAGGTGGTCTTTAGGTTTTCAAAATGTTCATCTCAGAAGAATTCATCATAAGCAATCTCGTATACAAAACTGACTTTAAAATACCTTAGGGATAATCCATTTCCTTCTTGTATTAATTTTAAATATATACATATACATATCTGTATGCATAAATTTTGTGTATATATATGTATATATATATATATATACATTCAATTCAACTGTGTTAACATTTATTAGTTAATACAACTGTATATTAAGCATTGAGGGAAATATAAAGTTTAGATAAAATATGGTACCTGTCTTCATAGAACTTATAGTCAAGCAGGGAATAATGCAAGTACAGACCACCATAATATACAATATCATGATATAAGTGCATTAGAAAGTTATAAGCAAAGGGCTACCATGCAAGGTCTAAGGGGGGAAAGATTCTATCATGACTGGAGGGATCATGCAATGAGTATAAATTTAAAATTAGAAGGAACCTAGAGGCCATCTAATCTGAACAACTCCCCACCCCACCAAAACTGAGGTCCTAAGAGTTTAAGGAACTTATCCAAGCACATACACTTGGTAAATGAGATAACCAGGATTGGAATTCAGTTCTGCTGACCCTCCAAGATCAGGATATTTTTTCAATGGACCATAGGAGGAGGTAGCATTTGAGTTGGGATAATAGATAAAGCTGGATACCCTAGCCTTTCAGTTCTTCTACCTCCTTAATTCCTGTATCCTACATCTCAACTCTGAATAAGCTACAGAAAGAGATCCATAAGAAATAGCTCAATCAATTAATTAACATTTATTAAATGCAACTGTTCCAGGCACTGTGCTAAGTACTGGGAAAACAAAAAGAGACAAAAGACAGTACCTGTGCTCAAGGAACTTGAGAGAGACAACATGTAAAGAAATACATACAGATAAAGGTGCATAAATGATACATAGGAAATTATTAACAGTGGAAAGACACTAGAATGAAGAGGTTTGGGAAGTTTCCTGTAAAAGATGATATTTTAGTTGGGAAGTAACAGGCAGAGTTGAGGAGGGAGAACATTTGGCAGAGGGGACAACAAGAGAAGTGTCCAACGCCAGATGATGAAGTGTTGTGTTCCTAGAACAATCAGCAGGCAAGTGTCACTGGATCAAAGAGTATGTTGGACATGAGGGATAAGAAAACATTTAAAGAAAGGAAGGGGGCAGGTTGTTAAGAGATGTAAATGCCAAACAGGGCATTTTGTATTTGGAATATACTGTTGGAAACTATAAGCATTCACTTGCATTTATTGAGTCGGAAAGTAACATGGTAAAATCTGTGCTTTGGGAAGATCACTTTAGTGGCTGAATGAAGGACTGATTGAAGTAGGGATGGACTTGAGGTGAGCAGACCTAACAACATGTTATTGCAATAGTCCAAGTAATAGGTGATGAGAGTGCCCTAGAATGGTGGTGGTGGTGGCAGAGGAGAGCAAGGGGTATATGAAAGAGATGTTGCAAATGTGAAATTTACAGGTGTTGGCAATGGATTGGACATGAGAGAGAGACAGAGAGAGGAGTCTGATGACTTCTAGGTTTAGGCCTGAAGGATGGACTAAGAGGGATAGCATTGTCCTCTTCTGTGATAGGGAAGGTAAGAGTCAGGGAGGCCTTGGTGAAAAGATGATGAATTCTGTTTTGGACATGTTAAGATTAAGATATTTACAGGACATCCAGTTGGAGACGTCTGAAAAGCAGTCAAAGATTAAGACTAGAGGTCATCAGAGAGGTTAGAGCAGAGTAGGTAGATTTTAGAATCATCAGCAAAGAGATGGTAATTAAATCCATGGGAGCTGATGACATCATCAAGTAAAGTAGCATAGAGGGAAAAAAGAAGAGGGCTCAGGATAGCACCTTGTGGGAATTCTACAGTAAAAGGACATGGTCTGGAAGAGGATCCAGCAACAGAAACAGAACCTGAGAGGAATGATCAGATAGAAAGGAAGAAAATCAGGAGAGGACAGTGGCCCCAAAATCTAGAGAGTATCAAGTTGGTGAGGGTGATTGACAGTATTAAAGGTTACAGAGAGGTTAAGGAGAATGAGGACTGAGAAATGGCCATTGGATTTGGTGACTATCTGCTATGGTCAGTCAGCCCACATATGCAGTGTAACATTTAGTACTGGGTACCACATTTTGGAAAGGATGGATTCTGGACAATGTCCAGAGGAAGACAACCAGAATGATGAAGGACCTTGAATCTACACATATGAAAACCACTTGAAAGAACATAGAATGTTTAGCTTAGAAAAGAAAAAACTCAGTGGGGCATATGACAAGAATTTGAAGGATCCCAGAAGACAGAACCAAGAGAATGAGAAGTTAACCTCCTTGTGGTAGGCAAGATCTCCCTTTTGAATTAATATTCCCAGGTATCTTGTGCACTGAGTTCACCCCTGACACATAATAGGCATTTAATAAATGCTTATTGTTTGGGTGAAATTGCAACGAGCCAAATTAAAGCTTAATGTGAGAAAAATCTTGCTAATTAATAGAACTATCCAAAAGTAGAATTTGCTGTCTTGGAAGGAAATGGTTTCCCCTTTATTGATTATCTTTAGCAGAGACTCTACAATCACTTGTCAGATAGGGTGGAGCAAGAGATTCCATTTTGCTAATGGATTGGACTAGATGGATATTGAGGAACATTTCAGCTTTGAGGTTCTGTTATTCCCTTCTTTGGTCACAACAGCATAATCAGCCTTCTCTTGGCCCTATCATCCAAGCCAATTATTATCCCATCTTTCTCCTCCTCTTCACTGCCAAATTTCAGAAAAGCATAGAATACATCACACTCACTACCTACATTTCCTCACTAACCTTTCATTCTCCAACTTGTTAAAATGTGTCCTTCTACTGCACTATGCTGCAACAAATATCTCTCTCAAAAATTACTTATGGCTTCTTAATTGTAACATCTCTTTTTTTTCCATTAGTCCTAATTTGACATTAGGTATTTGACATTTGACACTCCTGAGCATCTTTTTCTGGATAATTATTGCTCCCTGGGCTCCCAGGACACTGCTTTATTGGTTTTCTTACCTGTATGACTACCCCTTCTTAATCTCCTTCAGTGATTTCTTGTCCTCTTACTATTCTCTGAGTGCAAAGATCCCCTGGGACTCTATCCTCAACCCTATTTTTTTCTCTTCTTTCTATACTCTCCTCATTTGCATTTTCAGTTCCTTATTATTCCTTCTCTGACAAGGATTTTTAACATAGGGTTCATAATTTCAAAAAAATTTCTGCATAATATAATTAGTTTTCTTTTAATCCTATGTATTTCATTTTAAGGTTTAAAGATTTATCTAGACTGCCAAAGGGGTCCAAGATATACATACACACATGCACATGCACATACACACACACACACACACACACACATTTAGAATATGCTCTACCCAGAGAATGTCACAGTGTATATATGTAGTTCCAATCTTTTTTCTTGAGTTCCAATATTTCCATTCTACTGAACATTTTCATCTAGGTGCCCTCAAGCTCAACATGTCCTGATCTGAATTAATCATTTTCCCTTCAAACCTTCCCCACTCCAAATTTCCTTCTTCCTTTTAACGGTACCACCACCCTCCCAGTCATCCAGGGTCAAGCTGTCTTTAGTTCTCATTCACCATCTCCCACATCCAACAAGTTGCCAAATCTATTGATTTTGCCTTAGGAATATTTTTCAGGCAGATCCCCTCTACTCCTCTGTTCAAACAACTTCAATGATTTCCTATTACCTCCAGAATCCAAACTAAAACTCTAACTTGGAAAGCATCCTTAACTTGCCCCCTCCTGTTGATCTAGTCTTACATATTACACCTCTGCTCTCTTCAGTCCTGGGACATTGGCCTCCTTGATGTTCTCCAAACATAAAACTCCATCAGCCAGCTCTAGGCATTTTCACGGACTGTTCCCTGTGCCTAGAATGCCTTTCCTTCTCATCTTCACCTCCCAGCTTCCTTGGCTTCTTTCAAGTTTCAGCTAAAATTCTATCTTCTACAAGAAGCTTTTCCCAATCTTCCTTAATGTTAATGCCTTCCCTCTGAGATCTGCTCTAATTTACCCTGCATAAATTCTATCTGTACATCCTGGGGCATGTTGTCTCTCCCATTAGATTGTGAGCTCCCTGAGGGCAAGGTCTTTTGTTTGCTTTTCTTCATATCTCTAATGCCTGGCATATACTTGGCATTTAATAAAGGCTTACCAACTGATAAAGAAACCACCTTTATTTAGACTTTTATCACTTCCTCCTATGTTGTTACAATTGCCTCCTGATTATTCTCTCTCCCTATAGTAGAAAAGAAAAGATAGTAAGAGGGGAAAGAAAGATAAGGAGAATTGGTGAGAAGAGGAAGGAAGAAAGGAGGGAGAGATACAACACTGGGGAGAGGAAATGAAGAGAGAATGAATTAGGAAGGAAGGAGGGAGAAGAAGAGGAAAAAAGAAATGAGAACAGAGAAGGAAATATGAAGTGATTTTCTCCAGTGCTTAGCACAGTGCAGGCACTTAATAAATATTTATTCAATGAATAAATGACATTAGGGCAAAGATGAGAAGAGAGGAAAAGAAAGGATAGAGAAATAGAGGAAAACAAAGTAGAAATTTTTTTTCAGAATACCTTAGAAAATTCCAGGGAGGGGGGAATAAATGGAATACAATAATTTCCTATTCTAATCTTCCCCTAGATATTTCTTTTTGATTATGTAAACCCTATATTCAACTATCCCTTTAAACTCTCACCCTTTTCATGGAAGTCTTTTCACATGCCAAATAGAGAGTGCCAGCAAAGGAAAGCTGAAGCTTTGGTAGATTTCTATGCACTGGATAATATGTTGGAAACCTACCATTTTAAATAGCTGGGAACAACAAAAGGACAATCCATTCCATGGTTATTTCTGTGGGAGCAACAAGTTAGGAAGCCATTTGATTACACAGTCTTTCCATGGGATTTTTATGAGTGTCTGAGGTGGAAAGATTCATGGTGTATAGCAACCGATGATGGAGACAAAAGATCAGATTTTTGTATTAGTGATAAACAACATTTTTAGACCTTGAACATTAGAAATTATTGAGTGCAATTGTCCGATTTTACAAGAGAAGTACGTTGAGGTCGAAAGAAGGGGAATGACCTGCCCCTTGTTTAATTTTAAAGCTCTTCACCGCTTGGCACCCCCACTCCTTTTTAAACTTTATTATCCTTCTGTTGTCCCAGGGTTTCCTCACACATGATGCTTCATTTCTCAATACTGCACCTTTACACTGGTTGTCCCCAATGCTTGAAACATAACTCTCATATCATATTCTCCTCCTTGGAATCCCTGGTTTCCCTCAAAATTCTTCCTATGTGTCTTTTTCTAAATGAAACTTTTCTTTCCCCATCTCCATAGCTATTAGTTGTACTCCCTACACACACACACACACACACACACTCACAATTGCCTTATAATCATTTGGTAGATGTATGGTACTTCTCCTTTTGTGCGTGGACATTTTATTTAGTAAAAAGGGTAGAAAAGACAATTGTGTGAGGAGCACAGAGAGAAACACTTGAGGAACCCAGCCTCTTAGATACAAATATTTAAGGAGAGACACAGTCAGCTTGAGAACACCTGAGTGAAAGTATGCCCCTCAAAGACTCAAGTACTGACTGAAATTGGGAATGATTACAATGCATATTTGTAAAACAGCTTATTTACATATAATTTGCTTTCAAGGATTTGAAGATAAGAAACAATAAATTTAAAGAAATACTTGATAACTATGAAAAATGTGCTTTTTGTTTGTTTGGGTCATAGGTATTGAGTTTTGGATTTTTGTTTCTCAGCCTAATTTAGAGATGGGTCACTTCTCATGAGGAGGCCCTGACTGTGTTAAAATTGCATCTTGTTCTGGTCCCCCTTCTACCACCCCCCTCTAGTTAGTATAGTCAATAAGTAGCAACCACAGCAGGGACTTAGAAGTCACTTACAGACCATCCCATAGATTAAGGGAGCATAACAGTTACTTGCAAAGTGTTTCATAAATTAGCTAAAACCAATCCTAGGCTTATATGCTAAATCAAGAGAAGTCAGCTAGGCTTTACTGTATGTAAGGGCCCCTCCATCCTGCTAATTGAGGATGGTTGCAAGCCTAAGATAAACTCTAGAAATCTGCAATAAGAGCAGCAGAACATCAGGTGTTGCTGATAACTTTGAAATGATATGGATATGTCAATGAATTAAGCCTAAAATGGCATATGGATAGGAGTTAATCCATCCTCTACCAAAACCTTATCAAAGGAGACCCCAAACTCCAGCCCCCCAAATACTCCCACATCTATTTTGGGTCCATGCTACCCAAGTCCCCTCAACTCTAATCCATGGTTACTTTGGTGATTTTGTGCATCTTCCTCTCTTATTCTCTTCTTCATGCTGCCTGCCTGCCTCCTTCTACCACCCCATTCTCTATCCTCATACCATCTGCCTCTGTACCCTATGCCTTTGTACCCTCCAAACCTCTTGCCACTGTACTTTCTATATCCTATTAAAATATGATTGAAGCATTAACTCCTGGTGAGTATCAAAGAACTGAGCATGCCTGCCCCCACCATTCCCTTAGTCACAATTAATAATTCTGTAATCAATTTACTGACCATTTACAATGAAAAGACAGATGAGAGAAGAGAAAGTCAAAGATCAAAAAAAGAAGAAGACATCCTAGCAACCTGAAATGGAGGAGAAAAAGAGAAGAGAGGAGAAAGAGAAAGAGAGAGAGAAGACTGCCTCCTATTGCTTGAAAGAAATAGAGTGTAGGGGCAGAGTCAAGATGGTAGAGTGAGAGCAACTACTCACCTAAGCTCTTAGACAAACTCCTTCAGATACCTCTAAAAAGAGAATCTGACCAAATTTTGCAGGTGTAGAATCCAATAGGAGACAGACTGTGGCAGATTCACAGACCAAAACAGACTGGAAGGTCGACAGGAAGGATCTGTTCCCAGGGGTGAGCCCACAGCACACAGCCCAGCTTGTCCCTCCATGGCACCATTGAGCAGGAAAACCCCAGGGCAGCCTGAGGCAGCAGAAGCATGGAAGAATGGCAGAGTGGCAACCCAGGGCTGGAGACCAGCAGAAGCCAAGCAAGTGACAGTCACTGAGCCCCAGGTATCAGCCACAGTCACTCCTGAGACTTTCAGCCCGCAGATTAAACATCTGAAAAATAATTCCATAAAAGGAATAATTGGACAGATAGAAAAGGAGATGGAAAAGTTAACTGAAGAGAATGATCTGATGAAAATTAGAATTGGACAAGTAGAAGCTAATGACTCTATGAGACATCAAGAATCAGTCAAACAAAATCTAAAGAATGAAAAGATAGAAGAAAATGTAAAATATCTAACTGGAAAAACAATTGACCTGAAAAATAGATGCTGGAGAGAAAATATAAGACTTATTGGCCTACCAGAAAACCATGATGAAAAAGAGTCTGGACAACATCTTCCAAGAAATCATCAAGGGAAACAGCCCAGAAGTGCTAGATCCAGAGGGCAAAATAGTCACTGAAATAATCTACAGTTCACCTCCTGAAAGGGATCCCAAACTAAAAACTGCCAGGCCTAGAGGCCTGTGGGCTACCCGAGCCTTCCCTTACCTCACCTCCCGAGGTCTTCAGTTGGCCAAACCGGATGCTCGTATGAGAGCAAGGACGTTCCAGAGTCGAACAAGGGTTGAGCTTTATTACAGGGTTCTGGTTACAAGTGCAGGGGAATTCTTCCTTAGGAGGGAAAGAGAAAGATCTCCCAAGGAGGCAAAGATCTTACAATAAGAGATTGGAAGTAGAAGTATAAGCGGGGAGAGAGGGGGAGGGGAGAGAGGAGAGAGGAAAAGCGGAGCCTTGTTGTCCTCACCGCTCCGCGCCCCTCCGCCCAAGAGAGCTTTCAGGCTTCCTGATCCTACTTAAACTCTTCAGCAGCATAGTTTGCATCTGAATACCGTGCTGTTAGATAACAATAGTGTGCCCAGATCCGGGACAATCTCAAGGGCGGGGAGATCTCTCTCCCATCATGATTCTCACGGGAAGAGGCGGAAATACACGAGATAGCTCGGTTCACCTCGATTCCCAGCCATTTCCTGGGGGGTCTCGTGAGAACTCTAAGATTTAGAAGTTCCCACCTTTACCCGCCCGAGACTGTCCACATGGAATTGAGCTTCCAACCCTAGCAAAAAACATCAAGAAATATTTTTGCCAAATTCCAGAACTATCAAATGAAGGAGAAAATACTATAGGCAGCCAGAAAGAAACCATTCAAATATTGAGGAGCTACAGTCAGAATCACACAGGACCTTGCAGCTTCTACATTAAAAGACTGAAGGAATTGGAATATGATACTCCGTAAGGCATAGGAGCTGGGTCTACAACCAAAGATGAGTTACCCAGCAAATTTCAGCATAACATTTCAGACAAAGAGATGGACATTCAACAAAATAAGCATTTTCCAGATCTTCCTGACCAAAAAAGCCAAAATTCAATAGGAAATTTGATCTTCAAATGCAGGTCACAAGAGAGGCATAAAAAGGTAAACAGGGGGAAAAAAACTTGTTATTCAATTTGGGCAAACTGTTTACTTCCCTATCAAGGAAGATGATACTTGTTAATCTTGAGAATTTTACATCTATTATGAAGTATAAAAGGGATATACATAGATTGAGGGAACAGGTATAAAGTAAATGATGTGATGATAAAAATGTGATTCAAGCATGCAAAGGGATTGTAACAGGAGATGTGAAAAGGAGGAAGCAGAAAATGATAAATTACATCACAGGAAGAAGTACAAAATTATATTATAGTAGAGGGAAAGAGGGGAGGGAAATGAGCATCATTTGAGAGGTACTCTCATCTTATTAGGCTCAAGGAGGGAACAATAAGCTTAAGTAAATAAATCTAACTAGTTCTATAGGCAGTAGGAGGGGAAGGGGGAAGAAAGGGGAAGGGAAGCTAAGAGGGAGGGAAGAAGCAGTAAGGGTAAAGGGGAGAAAAGGGAGTGGGGCTGAAAGAAAGAAAAGAAGACTGCAGGAGGTGGTGGTCAAAAGTGAACACTTTATGGAGGAGGAGAAGGGAGACAGGAGAACTAAAAACACAAATGGTGGGAAAGAGGATGGAAGGAAAGACATAGATTGTAATCATAACTGTGAATATGAATGTAATAAACTCTCCCATAAAACGGAGATGGATAGCAGAATGGATTAAAAGCCATAATCCAACAATATGTTGTTTACAAGAAGCACATTTGAAATGGGGGGGATACACACAGGGTAAAGATAAAAGTCTGGAGCAGAATATATTGGGTTTCAGCTGATGTAAGAAAAGCAGGGGAAGCAATTCTAATCTCAGACAAAGCAAAAGCAGAAATAGTTCTAATCAAAAGAGATAAGGAAGGAAACTATATCCTGCTAAAAGGCACCATAGACAATGAAGCAATATAATTACTAAACATGTATGCTCTAAGTGGTATGGCATCCAAATTCTTAGAGGAGAGGTTGGGGGAGTTGCAGGAAGAAACAGACAGCAAAACTATACTAGTGGGGGACTTCAAGCTCCCCCTCTCTGAACTTGATAAATCTAACCTTAAAATAAGCAAGAAAGAAGTTAAGGAGGTGAATAAAACTCTGAATAAGGTAGACACCATACATCTCTGGAGAAAATTGAATGGGAATAGAAAGGAATATATGTTTTTCTCAGTGGTACATGGCACATATACAAAAATTAACCATGTTCTAGGTCATAAAAACCTCACAATCCAGTACAGAAAGGCAGAGATAGTGAATGCATCCTTCTAAGATCATCATGCAATAAAAATTTTATGTAATAAAAGGACATGGAAAGATAAACCAAAAATTAATTGAAAACTAAATAATCTAATCCTAAAGAAGGAGTTGGTCAAACAACAAATCATAGAAACAATCAACAACTTCATTCAAGAGAATGACAATAATGAGACAACCTACCAAATCTTATGGGATACTGCAAAAGCAGTTCTTAGGGGAAGTTTTATATCTTTGAATGCCTACATGAATAAAATAGAGAAAGAGGAGGATCAATGACTTGGGCATGCAGCTAAAAAAAAAAGCTAGAAAAAGAACAAATTGAAAATTCTCAAGTAAATACCAAATTAGAAATACTGAAAACCAAAGGAGATCAATAAAATTGAAATTAAGAAAACTATTGAACTAATAAATAAAACTAATAGTTGGTTTTATGAAAAAAACTAATAAAATTGATAAACTTTTGGTCAATTTGATTAAAAAAAGAAAGAAGAAAACCAAATTACCAATACCAAAAATGAAAGAGGTGAACTCACCTTCCATGAGGAGGAAATTAAAACAATAATTAGAAATTACTTTGCCAAACTTTATGCCCATAAATTCGACAATCTAAATGAGATGAATGAGTATTTTAAAAATATAAATTGCCCAGATTAACAGAAGAGGAAGTTGAATACTTAACCCAATCTCAGAAAAAGAAACTGAACAAGCCATCAATGAACTCCCTAGGAAAAAATCTCCAGGACCAGATGGATTTACAAGTCTCTACAAACATTTAAAGAACATTTAATTCCAATATTATATAGACTATTTGAGAAAATTGGGGAAGAAGGAGTACTCCCAAATTCTTTTTATGATACAAATATGGTTTTGATGCCTAAACCAGGAACAGACAAAACAGAAAGAAAATTATAGACCAATTTCGTTAATGAATATAGATGCAAAAATTTTAAACAAGATTTTAGGAAAAAGAATACAACAACTTATCATGAGAAAAACACATTATGATCAGGTAGGATTCATGCCAGGAATGCAGGGCTGGTTCAATATTAGGAAAACAAACAGAAACTACTTGATTATCTCAATGGATGCAGAAAAAGCTTTTGACAAAATACAACACCCATTCCTATTAAAAACACTGGAAAGCATAGAAATAAAGGGAACTTTCCATAAAATAATAAGCAGTATCTACCTGAAACCTTCAGCAAGAATTATATGCAACAGAGATAAGCTAGATACATTTCCAATAAGATCAGGGGTGAAATAAGGGTGTCCATTACCACCACTGTTATTCAATATGGTACTAGAAATGTTAGCTATAACAATTAGAGAAGATAAAGAAACTGAAGGAATTAGAATAGGCAATAAAGAAACTAAATGATCACTTTGCAGATGATATGATGATATACTTAGAGAATCACAGAGATTCAAGTAAAAAACTACTTGAAATAATAAACAACTTTGGCAAAGTTTCAGGTTACAAAATAAAGCCGCACAAATCTTCTGCATTTCTACATATTATTAACAAAGCCCAACAGTAAGAGATAGAAAGAGAAATCCCATTTAAAGCTAGTGTAGACACTATAAAATATTTGGGAATTTACCTGCCCAAACAAACCCAGGGACAATTACAAACACAATTACAAGAAGCTTTTTGCATAAATAAAGTCAGATCTAAGTGGAAAAACATCAGTTGCTTGTGGGTAGGCCGAGCCAATATAATAAAAATGACAATTCTACCTAAATTAATTTACTTATTTAGTGCCATAACAATCAAACTATCAGATAATTATTTTCTAGAGCTGGAAAAAATAATATCAAAATTCATCTGGAAGAACAAGAGGTCCAAAATCTCAAGGGGACTAATGAAAATAAATGCTAAGGAAGGCAGCCTAGTGCTACCAGATCTCAAACTGTATTATAAAGCAGCAATTATCAAAACCACTTGATATTGGCTAAGAAACAGAAGGGTAGACAAGTGCAATATGCTAGGTATTCAGGACACGGTAGGCAATGAATATAGCAATCTACTGTTTGATAAACCCAAGGACCTCAGCTTCTGGGATAAGAACTCATTGTTTCACAAAAATTCCTGGGAAAACTGGATAACAGTGTGGCAGAAACTAGGCAGACCAATGCCTGACACCATGTACAAGAATAAAGTCCAAATGGGTACATGATCTAGGTATAAAGATTGATACTATGGACAAACTGATTGAACAAGGAATAGTGTATTTATCAGATTTATGGAGAAGGGAAGAATTTTTGACTAAAGAAGAGATAGAAAGCATTATGAAGTGTGAGATGGATAGTTTTGATTACATTAAACAGAGGTCTTTGCATAACCAAATTCAATGCAACCACATTTCGGAGGGATGCAGAAAACTGGGAAAGAATTTTTGCAGCTAGTGTCTGTGATAAAGGCCTTATTTCTAGACTATATAGAGAAATGAGTCAAATGTACAAAAATGCAAGTCATTCCCCAATTGATAAATGGTCAAAGGATATGAACAGGCAGTTTTCAGAGGAAGAAATTAAAGATATCTATAGTCATATGAAAAAATGCTCTAAATCACTATTGATTAGAGAGATGCAAACCAAAACAACTCTGAGGTACCACATCACACCTATCAGATTGGCTAACATGACAGAACAGGAAGATGATAAGTGTTGGATAGGATGTGGGAGAGTTGGAACACTAATTCATTGTTGGTGGAGCTGTGAGCTGTTCCAACCATTCTGGAGGGCAGTTTGGAACTATGCCCAAAGAGCTACAAAAATATGCATACCCTTTGACCCAGCAATATTGTTTCTAGGACTGTATCCTCAAGAGGTCATAAAAGTGGGAAAGGGTCCCACATGTACAAAAATATTTATAGCAGCACTTTGGTGGTCAAAAACTGGAAATCAAGGGGATGCCCATCAATTGGGGAATGGCTGAATAAATTATGGTATATGAATGTAACTACTATTGCACTATAAGAAATGATGAACAGGAAGACTTCAGAGAGGCCTGGAAAGACTTATGTGATCTGATGTTGAGTGAAAGGAGTAGAACCAGGAGAACTTTGTGCACAGCAATGACCACAGTGTGCAAGAGTTTTTTTCTGGTAGACTTGGAACTTCATTGTAATGCAAGGGCTTAAAAAGTTCCCAATGGTCTTTTAAGGCAAAATGCCTTTCTAATCCAGAGAAAGAAGTATGGGATTCAATCACAGAATGTAGCAAATCATTTTTATTACATTTTGGCCATTTTAATTCTTCTATACAGTCCGACTATGGTGAAAATATATGTATATATATATATATATATACATATATATGTATGTATGTGTATATAATAGAAATGTATGTGTAGAACCTATATAAAATTGTATGCCATCTTGGGGAGGGAAGGGAAAAGCAATCTAAGTTACATGGTAGTGATTGTAGAAGACTAATAATAAATAAAATTAATATAAAAAAAAGAAATAGAATATAAGAGAATCAGAAAATTAGAGCAGCTGTCTCTGGCTGAACCCCATGACTGCTTCTTGTCAGGTTCTGTCTAATTTCTACTGAGAGCTCATTGAAGAAAAGAGAATGCCACTGTGAAAAAAACTGGCTGGGCTTATCTATATTGCTACTGAGTGCCACCTACACCTTGAGAGCTAGCTGAGGACAGACATGCCCTGTAGACAGTGTGGGATCTGTTTTGAAGCTGATGAGAACTCATTAATGAAAGCAGAATATTTCTGCCATATAGAGCTGGCTGGGCTTGTCAATACTGCTCTTTAGCACCACCTATAGATTGAAATAAGTAAATTCCTTAGGGTCCAGAGAATAGATGAGTGCTTTTTGGTTCTCCAGCTTAAGAGAAATAGACACTTAAATAGCTTCTGACCCTAACCAAAGACACAGATCTAAAAATCTATAGACTCCAGTTTTAGCCTTGTGTTTCACTGAAAGACTCCAATGCTGCTGCTTTACTGAAAGAATAGAGCACTGCATCCATGACCCCAGAGTAGCAGGAAAGAAACTTTGGTCAGCTACAGAATAGTCTCATAAAAATGAAGTTAATGTACAGTATAGATTATTCCATATGAGAGACTAGGCTTGCAGTACAAAGTCATGAGTTTCCTGAGCACTTAGGTTTCCATATTCATGCGTCTTACTGCTAGGTTTCTGCAAGTAAAGAGGAAGGGAAGGGCATTTATTAAGCATACCAGAATTACTCCTAGGTCCCTTGGAGTAAGCAACATGGATCATGGCTGTCTCCCTTTGACAATGCTCCCCACCATCACCCACCCCCCCCAAGAGCTGTCAGAGTAAGAACAGGTTAATCTGAGTAAGCCATCCCAGAGAGAGTAAAAGGAAGTATAGGTACCATGTCTGATGCCATGACTATACTGCCAGAATGGTTGGTTCCACACATATCCTGCATATATATTTTATATCTACTTAAATACATGTTGTCTCCCCAAATAGAATATAAGTTCCTTGAGGGAATTAAATGCTTCATTTTTTTCTGTCTCCAGTGCCTGTTACATAGTTGGTTGGTTGGTTGGTTGCTGTCCATTCTCAGAGTACCAAAATGACATCACTGTGCTAGAGTCAAGTTTTAATGTATCTGGCTGTGACTGCTCAGACCAATATGAGCCCAGAATGCTCTACAACAGGTCTGGCACAAATAGTCTGCATGAACATTTGGGGTGGTTACACTAAATCTTCACATCCTGTGTTTTCTCTGAGCTGTTTCAATTTTGTTTTGCTCATAGAGCATAGCACCTTCTCTGAAGTGTGTACACCATACTGAGCAGTCCTGTGCCAATGTCTCCCATGTCACACAATCAATTCCAAAGTTCTTAAGTGAGACCTTGAGAATGTCCTTGTGTCACTTCTTCTGACCACCATGTGAACACCTACCTTGTATGAGTTCTTCATAAAACAGTCTTTTTGGCAAGTGTATGTGTTGCATTCGTCCAACATGGCCAGCCCATCAAAATTGTGCTCTCTGAAGCAGAGTGTAAATGCTTGGCATTTTAGTTCATGTAAGAACCTCACTGTCTGGTACCTTATTCTGCCATGTGGTATTCAGAATCTTCCTAAGACAATTCAAATTGTTAAATTTGAGAAAACCCAGTAGAACTGAAAGACAAAAAGCTCTTGTTGCAAGAGAGCTCAGCAGATATCACACCCAAATAGCAGCACTGAGTGAAACAAAACTGGCCAGCTTACTAAAGTTGAAGCTGGATACATGTTTTTCTGGAGTGGTCACAGTGAAGGTGAGAACCTTGAAGCTGGTGGAGATTTTGCAATCAAAACTAATCCAGTCAACAAGCTTGTGTACCTACCCAAAGGAATGAACAATAGGCTCATTACAATGAGATTGCCACTTGCAGGAAAACGCCATGCCACCATCATCAGTGCCTATGCTCCCACAATGAAGAAACCTGATGATGTCAAAGAAAAATTTTATGAAGACCTGGAGACCCTAATCATCAATGTGCCAAAAGAAGATAAGCTTATAACTCTGGGTGACTTTAATGCTAAAGGAGGTTCAGACTACCAGACTTGGCAGGGATTCCCAGGGAGGAATGAGATTGGCAACAGCAACAGCAAAGGTCACTTACTACTGAAGACTTGTGCATCTCATGACTTACTCATCAGCAATAGTGTTTTCTGTTTACCTAAATGCAATAAAACTTCATGGATGCAACCTTGCAGCAAACATCGGCATTTAATAGATTATGTGATTGTAGGGAGAAGAGACAGACATGATGTGAGAGTGACAAAGAAATGTGCGGTGCAGAGTGCTGGACTGATCATAGACTTATCTTTTTCATGCTGAGTATTTGCATTCAAGAAAAGTAATGTCTCCAAGACAAAATGACTACCAGAACAATTATAAACACCAAGACTGGTCTGATGAAATTCAAAAGCTGCTAAATGAAAAACCAGAACTATGCAGGGTTTACCACAGGATAGTTCATCTGTCTCTTAGAAGACAGCATTTAATTCTATCAAAAGTAAAGGACAAGCAAAGCTTAGAGAGATGTAGGATTCTTGACTCTGTAAGGAAGCAGATGAAATTCAGTTTTATGCTGATAGTTACAACCCAAAGTATTTTCATGATACCCTGAAGGTTATTTATGGGTCAAAGACCCATGGTGCTTCTCAACTACTCAGTGCTGACAGAGCCACATGGATTAGTGATAAGGATATGATCCTAGAGAGATGGGCTGAACACTTACATAGTATTCTCAAGAGACCATCATCAATCAAAACTGAGGCCACTGACCATTTCCCTCAGGTTGAAGTCAATCCTTCCCTAGCTGAGATTTACAACATAAAGAGTCCACTGCTCATACAAAAGCTGACTGAAATTTTCCAGGTTATGTGGCAAGAGGAGGTTATTCCCCAAGAGTTTAAGGATGCCTCCTAAGTTCTCAATAAATACATGTTGATTGATTGGTTGTTTAATTTCCCAGTCACATAAGTAATAAATGGCATAACTGAGATGGGTGATTAGGTCTTCTAATCAAAATCCTATACTTTTTCCATTTATAGCACACCATTCCCACAGCAAGATCTCCCTGGTGGTAGCAACACCTAGCATGTGAAAACAGTGACTCACAGAACCAAATGCCAATTGCACTAACCTTCCCTTAGTTGTTTTTATGCACTGCAGCTAATCAGCAATAACAAGGATGTGAGTGGGCTGGGCCTTACTGTTGTTGTGTGTCTTTTATTCTCCAAGAAGACCATGACATCAGGAAGGTGACCTCATGACTTACAAATGAATTGGATCTAAGTGAGACAAACCTATGCAAAGTCATCAGCTTCACTCTCTCCTTCCAGAGCCTTTTGGGTCCAGGGTCAAGATATAGATCAGAATGACTAGAGATGGCCCTGGATGCAATGGTAGACCTTGGCCATTTTGGGAGCAGGGCCTAGAAACCAAGTGTAAAGAAAGGAGTCCCTATTGCCACCTCAATTCATGTAATCACAAAAGACCTAGAGTAAATACACAAGGTATTAATGCTTTATTAAACTGTCTGTAAAGATTTCTCTGTTCCCTGATCTCTCTTTCTAGTCTGAACTCCTCTCTGATTGAGCCAAGAAAGCAGTAGAATGACTGCCTGAAAAAGCAAATTAGCCACATTTGTGAGGGCATTATATAAGTAAGCCCTGAGGAGCTGAAGGCAGTTGAGTCTCAGAGCAGGTCAAGTTTGAGTTTCAAATACTGTTAAGTTGGGATCTGAGGTGATGACTCCAGGGTGGTCTCCACAAGGTTGCCACAGACTTAAAATGGAGCTTGTGGCCCAGTGAGAGATAATGAATTCAGTGGGGAGCAGAGACAGAAAGTAGAGGCTCTACAGAGAGAGACTAACAAAGATAACAAGAAACAACTTCAAGGAATGTGATCTCTAGCAATTGGGCTGTGGAGAGGAACATATCCTCAGAAGTCACAGTAAGTTCTCTATGGAAAAAGTAAAAACGACTTGAAGTACCAGGAATCAGAAATTTATCCTATACATGTGCTTTACTACCATTTTACTAAAAAAATTGTTCATATTCTTCCTACAGAAACTGTCTATATACCCAAAGATTCACCATCATTAGACGTAGGGTCACAGTGCTCCAAGCCTGTGACTTCACTCTGTTAGTCAACCCCAAACTGGTATCTTCTTCAATGACTGAATCATACTCATTTTTTCCAGTTCTGTTTTTCTGTACAAAGTTAGAGTCAGTTGGAACTTTCAAGACATTTGACCAAGAGAACTGGTCACAAACTAACAGTCTCTAAGAATAATGTGAGAAAGAAAAGTAAACTTTTAAAATACCATAGACTTCTGGTATTTTAACCCAGGTGTCTATGGAGAGTTAAAATAATACATCTATTCCACTTAGATCTAGTCAATCATGGAAAATAAATACAGTGTCTAGTTTTATTTTGTTTTTAAGAGAACCACAGAGAAGAGTAAGCTACCCAAAGAATCAGAAGCCAGTTGGTTATCTTGCATTTTTTGGGTCAAGCCTCAGTGTCTTTCACTGCATGCAATTATTTATATGAGGATGCAAGTGATTCCCCTCAGATATCTTATAGATCCTCTTGTGAGCAAGATATTATAATGTCATGAAAGATCACTAGATCTGGAGTAGAACACAATGGATTCAAATCCAGATCTACCTAGGACGCCTTTAGTCAAAATTTTATTAAAAATGAATGTTGAAAACAATCTTTACATGTAATTAGAAAAAAAATACTACTTAGTAAAAAAAAAAATCCACGTGTTAGTGAATTTCCCTAGGATTCCATTAGCACCAAGAGTCTGATAATTTATAACAAAAATGCAGCAAATATTTGTTAAATGTCTCCTGTATAAATCTATCATTTCAGACAATGAAAGTGACATGTATGTTCTTTGCTAGCCATTTACCATTCTAGCCAGTCAATGCAATAATCTTAAGCTTCTGTTCCTAGAAGGATTTTGAGCAGCTCGTGAAAGACAACAACCACGAGAACACTGTAACCCTGGAAAATAACAAGGTGTCAAGGACTTTATTTAGTGCCTGCCAGAATTTTGTCAGCTTCAGTTGACTTCCCTAAAGGGACCACAGAATTACAGGTTATTTCTACGCTGTATTTTTTCTTTCCTACCCTCAAATCTGGAGTTCTGTTCCTTGTCAACAAGAAGATATTTTTAATCTACTAATTTGAATCACAGAGGCAGTATAATGAAATATAGAGGTGTTGGTGTTAAAACTTTTCAGCTCACAAAATTGCATCCTGAACCAGATTAAAATGTAATTGGGAAATATTTAAACATATAAAAAATATACAATACAATACAGATAATGTTAATTTGTGATTTTCTAGATCAATATGTCCATTGAGTTTGGCACTATTGCTTTAGTAGATAACATGATGGCTTAGGAATCAGGAAGACTTAGTTTCTTCTCATGCCTCTGACATTTACTGACTGTGTGACCTTGGGCAGGTCACTAAACATCTGCATGCTTCAAGCATCTCTGTATGACTTATATGTTGAAGGATTCTGCAATAATTTTGATATAGTTTGACTTTTTGACAGCAATGGTCATACATGTGTGTTACTACTGATTCTAGACTAAGAATATATGATCTTGAACACATGAGACAATTTGAACTGGTTTCTCCACCTGTAGTTAGCTCTCTATCAGCAGAGAGTTAAATTTTGTGCATACACAAATATCAATGCATTCTTCTATTGTGTATGTAATTCTATGGATTTTAAGAATGACTACCACTCCAGGGAAATGTGCAAAAGTTGAAGCTCTTAAATAGTATATTTCAGTGACTATTGGAGTTAGAGCAGAATCTCTTGGTGTACATATGTCAAACATTTCAAACCTACATTAAAACAGGATCAGTAACACCAAAGAACAAAGAAAACTGTGTTTAGAAATTTAAAAAACCAAGAATTCACAACCTATTTCAGTGAAGAATCGTAATTAATCCTCAGAAAACAAGTAAACGCTTTCATAGAGAACTTGAAACTCAGTGTGGGGAGAGCAGGGGAAAGGAGATATTACTGATTCCTCTATAATATGGTGCAAATATCTAGAAGCTGGAAGAATATCACAAAGAACAGTCTAAAAAACTGTTTCTCAGACATTACAAAGACAAGTACTGAAGACTGGGAGGAAAGGCCATTTTTACTAATAAACTCATTTTTTCATTCAACACTACACAAGAAGTTCAGGTGAACCTGTAACATATAGACATACAACAAAGTTCAGCGATGCCATAAATAGAGAACTAGACATAGATTAGGAATATTTGGACTGAACGTTAGTTCAAATTCTGACTGTCCTACTTAACTAACTACATGAGTCTCTCAGCCCAAGTTTCTCCATCTGTAAAATAGAGGTGCTAGTACCAACCTCACAGAATTGTTGCGCGCATCCAATGAGATGACATACGTCAAGCACTTTCAAAATCTTAACATGCTATATAAATGCTAAGAATTATTATTCATCATACTGTAAAATATCTATAAAAACTTGGGGGGAATTTGTTATTTCCATTTGGCCTGAAGGTCTGGTCTCCACTGAGAAAATGACAGATTGAAAAAAAAATTGATATACTGAGAAGCAGATATGCTTCAATGTCCTGGAAATACATCTAATTTAAACTCCATTAAAACCTATGTTGTATAATCAAGACAAGCTTTTTTAAAAAATGTACCATTTGTCCAAAGGATAGGTATAGAAACTAGACCTGAGATTTCATTGCTATGGGAAACTCTCGGATGAGGGAAGACCTGCTGGAAATGTAGGTCAGGATCATCTCTATAAGTTTTATTCCTAGAAAGCTGCCTAGAATAGTGTGATATTAAATGACTTGCTCAAGGTTGCACAAGTATATTTTAGAGATGGCTCACGTGTTTGTCAAAGGTACGCTTATTACCCAATGTGATGTGTTTTCATGGTGAAGAATTAAAGAATATCTGTCAAAACCTTACAAACTCAATGCCAAATTGTACAAAATATTTCAGCAAAAAAGAGAACATTGAACTTTAAAGTTTTTCTTTAAGATGGACAAATTTGTAAGGTTTATTGCATAAGCCAACAAAGCTGTTACCTTGTCCAAGTAATCTATCCATGACTGTACTTTCATAGATGGATTATTATCAGTATAGGTGGAATGATTTCCCAAACTGAAATTTTCAGTACAAAGTCTGAGGTACTTTCAGTTTTTGAATCAATGTGAATTTTAGGAATCTGTGAATTTAAGAAGCATAAGAATAATAGGAAAATTGAGTTCTAGTTCCTGTCATCCAGCTAACTGGCTGCATGAGTTTGGGTAGGATCTTTTCTCTCTTTGCCTCAGTTTCCTCCTCTGTAACATGACGGAGTTGGAGCACCTACTTTCTAGGATCCTTTTCTGCTCTACGGCTCAGAGTAATGTTTCCTTTTCCTCTGATTTAATAACCATAAAACTCATGGTAAACATAGATTTATATAGGTTAAATAAATGTTTTGGGGAAATGATGTAACTAGAGGGCAGAAAGGGTTGTCAGAAACAGGAATGTTAGCACTGGGCTACGTTGTTATAATTAAGTCTGAGATGACACTCTAACTATAAATACCCATTCAACAGGCCTGGAACTCAGCCAAAAAGAAAGAAAAAACTTCCCAAACTGCTACCTGGCATATGGCATTAGTCTCAAGAACATAACACTTCTGCCAACATTGCAAACATTTTATTCAGTCCATTCGTTCGATGTGGAGAAACCTTCTGAAGCTTTGGCCCTGGGTTTATACAGTGTTCTCACAGCACACCACAGTAGCATCAAAGGACTTGTATTAGTCCATGGTATAATTGATTACCCGTAAAATCATGCATAACTAGTCACCCGGGAGCTGAGGAGAGGACAGACAATTCACTGAACTTGTGTACTTAAATACCTCTCCACTCAGAACCCTCAGAATCTCTCAGGTAAACAGAGAATTTACAGCTCTAATAATTTTAAGAGACTGCATTTGGCTCATCCTGTTGTCAACAGACAAAATAAAGAGGGCCATGCCATCCTCATGGCAGCTTTTCATTACAGAGTCCTATATTTGGAGGCAGGCAGGCAGTTGCCTAGCACTAAGAGGTACTCTCAAATTCTGGCACTAATACTGACTTGCTTTGTGAAACCATGGGCAAGTAACTTTGCTTCTTTGCTCTCAGTTTCTAAATCTGTAACACAGAGGACAGTAGTATACCTGTGTGCCCACCTGCAATGGCGAGCAAAGTACGATCTTTCACTGTTTTTGTTTTAGTATAATCAAGTGCCTCTGATTGAATCATGCCTTTATCAACCAAGAGGTTTTACTAGGAGTAAAGTAGAGAAACAAGAGTTTCTTTAAGTAGAAACCTTATATGTATTTGTATTGTTAAGTATTTTACTGTGAGGGGTATAGGGTGTGTTCAGGGTGGACCAGGACCTCTGGTGTGAAAGCTGCCAAGCCCTTTTCAAGATTCTTTCCACTTTTGGTGTTCACCTGTTCCACCCAACGTCATCTGTAACTCCAAGAACCTGTAGCATGCACAGTGTCCACACCCTGGTAAACTGTTTCTGCAGACAGACCAAACCAGGTTGAGAGTAACCAAGGGGTCTCAAACCCATTGGTGAGTTAGGGGGGTGTCTACCCCAATCATAGGAAGACTTCCTCTGGTGGAATGGATGGATGAAAACAATTTGTTCCAATGGCCATGATGGCAGCTGAAGCAGGCAATGTGGAGCACTTAGAGCTTTATTAGACACTGAAAACACAAAGGTAATCTACTGCATCCTGAGCCAATGCCAGCCATCTTGACTCTGTTTTGCCACTGGACTATGATAACCCTGGAAGAGAGAGTAAGGCTGATGACTTCATGCAACTCTGCCTCACTTACATCCAAATTATGCATGAATCAAGACATCACCCATACCATTTTTACTATTATACCTCAAAGTCCTGTGGTGACGAGCAAGTGATGAAGCTACAAGTACAGATACACTGGGAGCTGTAGTCACAACCCTGCACCCAGGTGACCCAGGCCACAGGGTCATTTCTCACTGGAAGCAGCAGTGGGACTCAACAGCCCCGTGGGTGTCTGAGCAGCCTTTTAAGGATTCCACCGCCCACCTCCTGGTGTGACGAAGGGGACTAGAAAAGGTGCCCTAAATATTGCCTGCTTACCCAACCTTGACCTGATTACCATGGCAGGCAGGGAATCCCACCATGCTATCAAAATACAAAAAAAAAAAACGTGCAAAAACATCATTGCCACTCAACATTGGCATGTGGAACATGCACACACTAATAGACAGCACAAAGTCCAGTAGATCTGAAAGACGAACTGCTCTTGTTGCAAGAGAACTCAACAGGTATTGCATCCAAATAGCAGCCCTGAATGAAACAAGGCTGGCAAATGAAGGCCAGGTTACTGAAACTGGAGTTAGATACACATTTTTCAGGAGTGGGCACAGTGAAGGGGAGTGCCATGAAGCTGGCATACGTTTTGCAATCAAAACTAATCTAGTCAGCAAGTTGGCATACCTGCCAAAAGGAGTGAATGACAGGCTCATGACAAAGTGATTGCCACTTGCAGGAAAATGCCATGCCACCATCATCAGTGTCTATGCTCCCACCATGACAAAACTGATCGGGTCAAAGAAAAATTTTATGAAGACCTAGAGACTCTTATCATCAATGTGCTAAAAGAGAACAAGCTTATAATTCTGGGTGACTTTAATGCTAGAGTAGGTACAAACCACCAGACTTGGCAGGGAATCCCAGGGAAGAATAGAGTTGGAAACAGCAACAGCAATGGTCATATAATGCTGAAGACTTGTGCATCTCATGACTATCTCTTCACCAACACTGTTTTCCATTTAGCTAAATGCAACAAAACTTCATGGATGCACCCTCAAAGCAAATATTGGCATCTAATAGACTATGTGATTGTAAGGAGAAGAGAAAGACAAGATGTGAGAGTGGCAACGGCAATGTGTGGTGCAGAGTGCTGGACGGATCATGAACTTATCCTTTCCAAACTAAATATTCACATTCATCAAAAGTGCTGCCCCCAAGGCAAAATGACTACCAGAAGAATTAATGTCATAAAATTAGAGCTCTTCTCTGAGTGTGAACAGTTTGTTGCTAACTTGAAGGGAAGTTGAGCCAATACACAGTTGGCAACAGTGGAGCAGAAAAGGATTGGGCAGTTTGCATTTGTTCATCTGTGTCAGAACACTCTCAAACACCAAGACTAGTTTGATGAAAATGATGGGGAAATTCAAAAGCTGCTAAACAAAAAATGAGAACACAGAATTTGCAAGCAGGATAGTTCATCCACCTCTAAGAAGGCAGTATTTAAATCCTTCAAAAGCAAAGTACAAGAAAAGCTTAGAGAGCTGCAGGATTCCTGAATCAGTAAGAAGGCAGATGAAATTCAGTGTTATGCTTATAATGACAATCCAAAGCACTTTTATGATTCCTTGAAACATATTTATGGACCAAAATCCTACGGTGTATCACAATTAGTGCTGATGGAGCCACATTGTGTTGTAATAATAGAGAAATAGACTTAACACTTCCACAGTGTTCTTAACAGATCATCAATCAATGCTGAGGTCATTGACCATTTACCTTAGGTTGAAGTCAGTCCCTCCTTAACTGAACCCACAACTAAAGAAGAGGCTTGGAGGGTCATTAGGCTCCTTTCATGTGGCAAAGTACCTGGTGCTGATTCTATTCCAGCTGAGATTTACAAGGTAAGGGGAACCATTGGTCATACAAAAGTTGACTGAAATTTTCCAGGTTATATGGCAAGAGGAAGTTATCCCCCAGTAGTTCAAGGATGCCTCCATTGTCCATGTCTATAAAGGTGAAGGGAATAGATTGTCCTGCAACAATCACAGGGATGTCTCTCTCTTAGTCGTTGCTGGCAAAATTCTTGCTAGAGTCCTTCTTAATAGGCTGATGCTTCACCTGGAAGATGGTCATATACCTGAGAGCCAGTGTGGCTTCAGAAAGGTCTGAGGGACAGTTGATAAGGTGCTTGCTGCCCAACAACTCCAGGAGAAATGCCAGGAGCAGACCAGAGGTATGTACACAACATTTGTAGATCTGAACAAGGTCTTTGACATTGTTAGTTCTGGGGACTTATGGAAAATTATGTTAAAGTTTGGTTGCCTGGAGAAGTTCATCAGTATTGTACATCAATTTCATGATGGCATGTTTGCCCAGGTTCTGGATAGTAGATAATGCTCTCGTGCCTTCCCAGTCACCAGTGGAGTGAAACAGGGCTATGTGCTTGCTCCCATGCTTTTTAGCATGATGTTTTCGGCCATGTTGTCAAATGCTTTCAATGAATATTAACATAGCATCAAGGTTAACTACTGTACTGATGGTAAGTTCTTCAATTTGAAAAGGCTACAGGCCAAGACCAAAGTGGATGGAGTGTTGGTGCATGATTTTCTGTTTGCAGATGATTGTGTACTCAATGCAGCCTCTGAAACTAAGATGCAACAAAGTATGGATCAACTCTCTGCTGCTTGTGCTAATTATGGCCCAACAATTAACACCAAGAAAACACAGGTGCTCCATCAGTCACCACCACACCATATGTGGAACCATCAGTTACAACAAATGGATAAGTTTTGAATGCTGTGGATAAGTTCACTTACCTTGGTAGTGTACTTTCCAGGGATGTACATATTGACAATGAGGTTGAAGCACACATTGCTCAAGCTAGCTCAGTGTTTGGGAGGCTCTGAAGAAATGTTTGGGAGAGATGAGGAATTAGACTGACTACCAAACTGAAGTTCTACAGAACCATTGTGCTGACCTCATTGTTGCATGCCTGTGAAACATGGACAGTCTACCAGAGCCATGCCAGGAAACTGAATTGCTTTCATTTGAACTGTCTTAGGAAGACTCTGAGGATTACCTAGTAGGATGATACCAGACACTGAAGTCCTTGCTGGAAATGAACTGCCAAGCATTCAAACTATGCTTCAGGGAGAGCAACTCAGATGGGATGATTGTATTGTTTGAATGCAAAATGTATGCTTGCCAAAAAGACTATTTTATGGAGAACTTACATGGGGCAGGCAATCACATGGTGGTCAGAAGAAGCAATACAAGGACATTCTCAAGGTCTCTCTCAAGAACTTTGGATTTGACTGTACAATGTGGGAGACACTGGCACAGGGCCGCTCAACATGGAGTGCCTACATCAGAAAAGGTGCTGCGGTCTATGAGCAAAGCAGAATTGAGAAAGCACAAAGTAAACATAGGATGCGCAAATTTGGAGTAACCACCCCAAATATTCACATGGACTATCTGTGCCCAATCTGTGGTAGAGCACACTGAGCTCATATTGGTTTGATCAACCATAGTCAGACACACTTAAATTTCATTTTATTATGGTGGTGTCATTTTGGTCCCCTTCAAGAATGAAGGACAACCACCCAACCAACCAACGAACTATTTTAATGTGATTAGGGATCTTCCCTGCATATTAATGGGTCTGGGAAGATTTATAGGAAGGCCCACACCTTTTATTAATGAAGCACTGGTTCTCAAGGGTTGCGAGACCTTCTGGCTCTAAAAAATTCATAAATACTGTGAGGGCGAGGTTTTGCTTTGGGGTTCACTGACTGGAAGTGTTTGTTTGGCCAGATGAGACTGTGGGCAGCCACTAAGGAGCACTTCTGGCTTTGAAAATCCCTATGTTGGTGCTTCCTTCTCTGGTAACTGTGATCAGATAGCTGTATCTGTCTGTTGATCTATGATGTATGTCTTGCTTATGTCAGACATTTGGAAGCAAGTCTGTTGACCTTTGACTTCTCTGTATTTTCTCTGAAGTTCAGGATGTTGACTTTTTCCCCTGAACTAAGTGAATGACACATGTGCTTGATTAAAGTTGCTTTTCCTTTTATCAACACAAACCTAAGAACCTGTGATAGCAGGACACCCCCCCCCCCCCCCCCCCCCCCCGTGTATGTCAGGGTGCTTACTGATACACCACCTTGCAACGTTATTGTGATCATTTTGTAAGGTAATCTATTCATACCCTTTAACTCAGAGATTCCACACCTTGGTTTGTACCTCACAGAGGTTAAAGACAAAATAGTCATGGCAGCAATTTTTTTGTGGTAGTAAAGAATTTGAAACAAAATAATTAGGGAGATGGCTAAATAAATTACATGAAATTAATTGGATATTACTGTGAATGTGAAGAATGATGAATAGGAAGATTGCGAGAAGACAAACTGAAAATAAACAGCACCAGGAAAACAATACAGGAAATGACAACATTATAAATGGAAATAACAACAAAAATAAATGCTAGGTAATTGTAATGACCAGACTTGACCCTGGAGGAGAGTTTAAAAAAATTCTTTATTTCCATTTCAAAGGTGGCTGACTATGGGTGTGGAATATTGCATATACTCTCAGACTCAACAGATGAGTTAATTTGTGCTCAACTGTTTTTTTTTTCCCTTCCATTTTTTATACTTACATTACAAGGGATGGTTCCCTTAGTAGGAAAGGAAATCAATATAATATAAAATCAAAAGCCATTAATAAAAAGGAGATAATTTTTTAAAAATAATAATGCCCGTTACAATGTGACTTTCAGTCTCAAATGCACTATGTTGTCCACAACCTCCACATCACTTCTGACGTATTTCCACATGATGTCAATGTGGTACAAACTCCATTCTCCCTCTTTTTCCAGTTCTCCTTTACATGTTGTCTTCCTCCATTGGATTGTAAACTCATTGAGGGCAAGGATTGCCTTGCTTTCTTGTACATGTAGCCCAAGCACTTAGTACAACACTCTGCACATTGTGTCTGTCTGTCTATCTATCTCTTTCTTTTTTCTTCCTTCCTTTCTTTCTTTTTCTTTCTTTCTTTCTTTCTTTCTTTCTTTCTTTCTTTCTTTCATCTACTCTATCTGGTCTATCTATCTTATCTATCTATCTAGTCTATCTAATCTATCTAGTCTGTCTATCTAGTCTATCTACCTAATTTATCTCATCTAGCTAATGTATCTACCAATCTACCTCTCTAATGTACACAAAATACTTTATTAATGTTAGCTATCATTATCATGCACCTCATGGATCACCAGCTTGAAACCTGGGACACAGTTAAGTTGGAGGAGCTACATTCCAGAAAAGAATGCCCTGCCACCTAGACCACTAGAATGTTTGAAAAGAAAAATGCAGACCCAGAGGCTTTTCATAAGACAATATTTACACCCAGGGGCTTTAGGGTGACTTTCTCTGCTCCTTGATGATTAAATGAGGAAGGAATTAGGCCTTTAAGAAATATAAGCTTAGGTGAACAGGTTAATATTGAACTGTCGAAGATAATGGCATTTGTCCCAGACAGCTAATGAAAATCATCTGCTAAAGAAAACAAACCTGGATGTTCCTGCCTAGGCCGATGCTGTCTGTTTAATGGCCATCCTTACAGCGCAGGGCATTACTAATGAAATGCAGGCTTCATCTTCCTGAGGCACTGCTCTTCATCAAGGACCCAATCAATGACCTTCTCCTGAGACTTCACCTAGCAGCTTGCTCCCCACCTCTCTGATGTAACATTGATATTGTGTATTATCACTATCAAGGGCTTTCTTGTTCTTAATGTTCTAATGATAACAGCTGAGATTTCCCTAGGCCTAAAAGGTACTTTATGTACATTACAGGATTATAGATTTAGAGCTGGAAGGGAAAGGTCATCTCATCTATCCCCATTTTGCAAATGGGGAAATTGAGACCTAGAGAGGTGAAATGATTTGCTAAAGTTATGCACAGAAGGAGCAAAGGGAAGAGCTGAGATCTGAATACAGATCCTCTAACTGCAAATTCACCACTCTTACATATTTTTCACTATGATGGGGTCTCATTTGTGTGATGGAACAAATTTTTTAGGGGTTAGTACAAATTAGTACGTCCATTTTACACATGAGAAATCTGAGGCTCAGAAAACTTAAGTTGTTTATTCGGAGTCACACAATTAAGTATCAGAGGGAGAATTCAAAATCTAGTCACTCCTGACTTCAGGTGTTCCATCCTCTCCCCTGCATCCACCCTGCCCTACATAACAACAAGCTCCCCAAGGGTAGCAACAAAATCTTATTTCAGCACTACATCTCCCTTTGCACCTGGCATGCTATAAGGTTTTAATGAATGTCTGTTGTCCTTGTTATATATCTTTTGGGATCAGGATACCTAGTCCAAAGCCCAATTCTGAAACAGCTTAGATCAGTCATTTAAACTCTCTAAAACTGAGTTTCTGCACCTGTAAAATGAGAATGACAAAACCTAAAGTATTAGCCAGTTGTGAAGTTGTGAGGTGCAAATGAGATCATCTTTTCCAGTAGAATATTAATTAGCATCTTGAGGGTAAGGCTGGGGAGTTGGTTGTTTAGTGTTTGGGGATTTATATCCCCATACCCCAGTGTAATATCTGGCACGTAGGAAATTTTAATAAATGCTAGCATCTATTATTGAATTGAATGCTTCTAAAGCATTTTGCAAGTCTTAGAGCCTATGAAAACGTTGGCGATTAATTTCACTTTCCATCTAAATTCTACTCCTTTCCTCTTACCAAAAAAAAGTGATTTTATTATTAAAAAAAATTTTATTTTCTAAATGTTGAATGCAAAGAATTGATACTAGCTATGTGAACCCCTGTCAAATCACTTAACCTCTCAGCTTCAGTCTCCTCACCTATAAAATAAGAATAATAATAGCATCTTCCTCAGGAGGACCTTGTGTGACTCAAATGAGCTAATGTATTAAAAGTGCCTTGCAAATCTTAAAAGTTCTATACAAACGCTAGTGGTAAAATATATGCACATCAAAAGATAATTTAAATTTGAAAAAAATTCAACCTCAGTAAAATTACTTCAGGTAGACTTGGAAAACCTCACTTTATAAAAAGACTTTAAAAAGGGAAAAAAAAAGACATGGGGATGGGAGAGAGAGAGTCAGAGTCAGAGAGAGACACAGATAGAAAAAGACTACGACTCAGGTTAGCCCTGTTTCTGTTCCTTGTAAAATGAGTCTCAATAAATACAGCATCGGTAATGGGAACTCCTGACTTCCAAACCCAGACTTAACCTCCCTTGGAATTCTCCACCAGATAAACAGAAGCACTGAGGAAATGTAGCCCATTACTGGACCACACACATTAGCTGTGCTTTTTATTTTCTCACTAACCTTCCTCAGGAGAGCGAAGGAGAGATGGACTCATAAGAAAAAACTTTTGTTTGTACCTGCATCAGAAGTGATGCTTTAGATTACTCTTCCTGTCTAAGGACCAATGGCCCAGGAAGAATTAATTGTTCATCCAGGCCAAGTCAGGTGAGGTGAGGTTGGTGATGGAGTTACAGCTCCTTCCTTTCTAATATTTCTCTGTGTGGTTAATTGAAGCTGACTTTATGCAATGGGTTCCATTTAGGGTCTGTAAAACAATCACAGGGATCAACTTGGATATAGTCAAGCAAAACAAACTTCTGGCCTAAGAGATGCTAGAGGCTGTGTGTGTGTGTGTGTGTGTGTGTGTGTGTGTGTGTGTGTGTATGTTGTCTATTTTATAGTATCATAAAACTAAAGTTGACAGGGACTTCCAAGACTATTTAATCCAGTGCCTTCATTTTACAGATTAGGAAGCTCAATGAGCATTTGTTAAGTACTTCTAGAAATTAATTTATATTTACTTAGCATGCATTTTGCATATTCTCAGATGTGTAATATATTGTCTCCTCTAATAGAGGGTTCTTAAGCTGGGGCCCATGAATTTGTTTTTTTAAAAAAATATTCTGATAACTATATTTAGATACAGGTGGCAGTATGGATAGAGCATTTGAGTTAGAGTCAAGAAATTCTGAGTTCAATTAGAGCATCAGGCACTTGCTAGCTGTATGACCCTGGGCAAGTCATTTAACCACTCAGTGCCTCAGTTTTGTCATGTGTAACATGGGAATAATAGCACCTACTTCCTGGGGTAGCTCATGAGGATTAAATATTTGTAAATTACTTTGTAAACTTCAAAGCAACATATAAATACTAGGTATCATTAGTAGCCATAGGAATACAATTGGTTTCCTTTGTAATCATATATATGTTATTTTATGCATTTAAAATATTATGGTGAGAAAGAATTCATGGGGTTCACTAGACAACAAAAAGAGTTCATGACACAAAAAAAGGTTAAGGACCACTGGCCCTAGTAAAATGTGCACTCCTTGAGAATAGGGGTTGTCTCTTTCTTCGAATTTGTAATACCATTGTCTAGCACGGTACTTGGCACATAGTAGGCACCTAATAAATTCTGAACTATTTTTGTTTTTGTTGGTAGTGAATTGTTTTCAATTATGGGAGCATAGCAGATTTAAAATCTAGAGTTTCTCTGGCAACCTGCAACTTAAATGATTCAAAATTACGAATTCAAAGGAATGCATGTGATTTGCCATGTGGAAAAGTCCCCCACACACACACCCCAGGTTGCTTTCATACAACTGTTTAGGCTACTGGGACATACTTAAAGATGGAAATGGAATAAGAAAACCTGAGCCAAAGCCCTTACAAGTTACATAAGTTACATGACTCTACGATGAACAGCTTGATGTAGTGAAAAGAGCATCAGATTTGGAATTAGGTCAAGTTTGAGTTGCAGCTCTGCTACATACTATCTCCACTGTCTTGGGTAAGGCATCTCTTTAAGCCTCAATTTCCTGATCTACAAAATGAAGGGGTCATGATAATAATATCTAGCCTTTATACAGTCCCTCAAAGTTTACAAAGTACATATATATATATAATTTCATCCGATCCTCACAACAGTCTTCAGATGTGGTGGCTATTATTGTCTCCATTTTACAGATGAAAAAACTGAGATTGAGAGAGGTTATGTGATTTACCTAGGGACCCTCAGCTAATAAGTAATTGACACAAGATTCAGATTCAAGTCTTCCTAACTTGAAGTCTAGTTCTCCATACATGGTATCACCTGGCAGCAGAATATATAGTCTATAAATTTCTTCCAGTTTTATAAAACATGTTGTGAAGTTACTTCCTCTCAGTGAGCCTGAGGACTCTCATCTGGTGATAAGGATATTTGTACTAGCTACTTCATGGATCTCTTTCAACTAAAGTGCTTTTTAAATCTCAAGTGCTATGGAAATATGTTATCATAACCGTATATCTACATGTACATATGGCCGTGTTTGGAGGCAGTGAGTGAGCTGTGGTGGAAAGAATGCTGGATTGAGAGTCCATTGGCTCTTTAATCTTCCTTTTGCTACTTAGTGTTAATGAGATATTAAGCGAATCATTTCTTCCTCTCTGCTAGTGAAGAAATCTACTTATCCAGCCCTGATCCCTCTCCTGATTTCTAGCTTTGCATCTCTAACTATCTATTAGACATCTTGAACTGGATGTTTTTATAGACATCCAAACTCAACATGGCCGAAACCAAAGTCATTATCTTTCTCCCCCCAACTTCATCTCTTCTCAACTACCCTATTATTGTCAAGGGTGCCACCATCCTGCCAGGCTCACAAGATAGGGGTCATCCTCAGCTCCTCACTCTCTCCCTCTACCCCATATCCAATCTGTTTCCAAAACCTGTTAATTCTATCTTCATAACATTTCTCAGATGTATCTCCTTCTTTCCTCTGATATGGCTACCTCCCTGGTACTGGCTTTCATTGCCTCACCTCTAAAATACTGCAATAGCCTGCTGGTTTTTCCCCACTCCAGTCTATTCTCTGTCTTTTGGTGTTCTTCAGTTGTTCAATTGTGTCCAACTCTTTGTGACCCCATGGCTGTACTATCTTCCACTATCTCTTGAAGTCTAAATTCATGTTTGTTGTTGCCGTGATGCTATCTATCCATCTTACCCTCTGCCATCTCCTTTTCCTTTTGCCTTCAACATTTCCCAACATCAGGGACTTTCCCAGTAAGTCCTGGCTTCTCATTATATGGCCAAAATATTTAAGCTTCAGCTTCAGAATTAGACCTTCCAGTGAATTACCTGAATTAATTTCTTTAAATATTGACTGACTTGACCTCCTTGTTGTCCAAGGGACTCTCAAACTGATTTTAAAAGGACAGGTGTGACCATGTCACCCTCCCCATTCCCTTCAGAATCAAATAGAAAATCCTTTGTTTGGCTTTTAAAGTCCTTCATAACCTGGCCACTTGCTACCTTTGTAAAGTTCTTAAAACTTCCCTCCACCCAGTCTGTGATCTAGTGACACTGCCATTTTTGCTGTTCCTTGTATATGACACCCCATCTTATAACCCCATGCTTTCATGGACTCTCCTCCATACCTGAAGGCCTCCTGACATCCCCAGCTTCCTTCAAAACTGAGCTAAAATCTCACCTTCTGAAAGAAGCCTTTCCCAAACCTTCATCTTAATATCTTCCTTTTGAGATTATCTCCAATTTATATTGTATTTGTGTCTCATATATAGTTATTTGCTTATATGCAAACGTTTGCATAACATTATGCCAGTGCTTGGCACGCAGTAATTGGCTTACTAAATGCTTGCTTATATATTGAATATTTCCTCAACTGTAAAATGAGAGGATTTACCTAGATAGCCTGTTACATTCCTCCAGCTCTAAAGCTATTATTATCATAATTTTAATTGTATTTTAGGAAATATAGCAATAACTATGGGAAATAAACTTTTAGAATTACCTGGATTATTATCAGGTATCATTGATTAATAATAGTGTTCAAACAGTTGTATGAAAGCAACAAAATGAAAGAATGGATGGGAATTACTTTAAAAATTATGAAAGGTTATATAAACATAAGAAATTATTGTACTGTTGCTATGTATTTCACAACTGTATCCTTTTTTAAGTCATTGAAAAGTCACATGGATTACATAATTAAAGATACCATTTTCTTTTCCCTTGTAGGCTTTTCTGAATGCTGAAATAAGTAAAGAGCCCAAGAGACAGAATTTCTGGGTAATTAATCATCAATTTATTGACAAGGCTAGCAAATAGTCAATAAGTTGGTGATCAGTTATCTCTCTTAGTAATCAAAGACAAAACCTGGGAGATCCCAGAATCCTTTGGAAACAGAGGTGTCCCTGAGAGGTGAAAATCAACCATGACTGGTGAACAATTAATGAGTGAGTAGACATGTTAATGAGGAGGTGGGCTAAAAGTGTTAACCCCTCCTGTTGAGAGATTAACTTAATTTTGAGACTCAACTGCCTCCAGCAATCTAGACAAAGGAATCCATCTCTAACAAGATCATTCTGTTTTATTTTTCTTCTTCTGAAACTGAGTCACCCTAAAGTATAATGGAGGGTCTGCAACAGCATAGCCTTACTTCCTAACTATAAGAATTCATTTAGCTCAGATTCTTTTCTAGTTGGGTGGAGTCTTGCCCAAGATCACAGAGCATATGCCCAGAAGGTTTGGGCAATCTTATCTATTAGCAATATCCTTCAGAGACTGACTGACTGACCTGCAGGTATCTCACTCAAAGTAAGAATGCTACAGGACCTTAGCCTGAAAGGGCCAAGGTAACATATTGGGCCATCTCCAGCCATCTTGATAAATATCAGGCCACTGGATCAGGAGATGGCTCAGGAGAAGAAGGTGAGGTTGGTGACCTTGCACAACCCTCCCTCACTCAAATCAAAGTCAACTGCAAGTCATGTCACCATCTTGATGTCATAGTCCTCTTCAAGAAGGAAGGACAAAACATGACTGACCTGCAAGGGCTAGTCCCTGCATGAGGAAATAAAGGGGAAAAAAACCCTCAATCCTAATTTCATAATTGGTTGTTAATGTAATAGAAAATAATAATTTCTCTCTATTCTAAGTTGATTTAACACCAAAAGTCAGTATATTCAATTAAAAATTTGACTAGAGAGCTGTTTTATTGGATTGTGACCTGAGACATAAAGCAATCTGTCCTTTTCAGAGCACTATAGCCTAAGGAATAAAAGAGGGCCATCAGAATGGCAAAGGGCCTCAAGTTCATCAATCAATCAAAAGAGGTGGCAATAAGCATTTATTGAGCATCCTCTACGTGCCAGGCATGGGATACAAAGACAAAGAATAAAATAATCTTAACAGCAACAAAAATAACAAGCATGAATTGGATGCTTACTATGTGAGGCATTATACTAAGTGCTAGGAAGACAAATACAATAAAAAGAATAAAAGACCCTAGTCCTCAAAGAGCTTACATTCCAATAGGGGAAGACAAAGCAGAAAAATAAGATGAAAAGAAGCGTGGGGGAACCTGTGACACAGGAAGTCTGGAGTAGGGCCTGCAGAGGAATGAGATATGGATGACCTGGGTGCCCTCTTTAAATGGAGGCTCTGGGAGGAGCCATCCAAATAGAGGGAGAGGCCAGATGGAAAGAAAACAATGTCATGTATAATTATATACAGAAAGTTCGATAGGGAGGGCATTAGTGATAAAGGGGTTCTCAAAAAGCTTCTCTTGGGAGTGGTTCATTTTTCTTTGCCTCGTTAAAGGGGCCACCCCCTGGCTACTTCGTAAACAGACCTATTCAATGAATTACCTCACCCTAAGTGAATACCTGAAAGACCTTGGTATACAGGGGCCAAGATCTCCCAGTGCATCCTGGGTCATCTCCAGTCATCCTGTTGAATATCTGGTCACTGAATTCAGATGGCTCTGGAGGAGAAGTGAGGCTGGTGACCTGCACAGCCCTCCCTCACTCAAAACAAAGTCAAGTGCAAGTCATGTCATCATTTCTCTGATGGCATGGTCTTCTTCAGCAACGAAAGGTGAACACAAGACTTGAACTGTATCTTGAAAGAAAAGAGGAATTCTATAGTGTAGAGGTGAGGAAAAATTGGAAGACTGCAAAAGTATAGAGAACAGAAACTGTGTCATGGGGGAGGAAGAGATAGAAGGTCATGACATGCGAGGGAACTTGGGATGTTTAATCTGGAGAAGAAAAGACTTGGTAGTCATGAATAACCGTGTTCAGGTACTTGTGGAAGAAAAATTAAACTTTCTATTTGACTTCAGAAGATAAAACTAGAAGTAACGAATAACAATCAGAATGTAATCTCCTTGCGGGCAGGGATTGTTTAATTTTTTTTTATTCATGTCCCTAGTTCCCAGCATAGTGCTTAACACTGGTAGGTTCCTAATAAATGCTTAGTGGTTGGTTGGTTTGTTTGATTGTTTTTAAATACAAAGCATTTCTTTTGATGAAGGGGAGAGGGGATTCTTTGTGATCTTATTTGGGGTTTTCTTGTCTTGGAGTGGTTTTCCATTTCCTTCTCTAGTTCATGAGGAAATTGAGGCAAACAAGGTTAAATGACTTGCCCAAGGTCACACAGCTATAAGTGTGGCTTTGAACTCAGGAATATAAATCTTCCTGATTCCAGGCCCAGCACTCTGAAAAGAGGCAAATAAGCTTTTATGTTAAGAAAACTTCCTAATAATTCTATCTCTGTCAAAGGTCTTCAACTAACTTTTAGGTTGGCTCTAATGGGGATTTTTTTGTCTAGTATGGATTGGTCTATATGGCCATGAATTTCTCTTCTACCTCTGACATTTTATAATACTATAAACTATGTGACAGACAAAGTCTGCAAGCAGACAAGACTTGAGAGGGAACCTAGTGGGACAATAACAGTGCAAGGGCAGGTTCAAAGTTTCCAGATTAATTAGCCAGAAAAGGAGATGGTCATCATCTTCCCCTTAACCTTGATCCTTATTCCAGCTTTTCTTCTTCTGCTGACAGTACCACAAGCCTCCCAACCACTCAGGTTTAAAACCTCAAAGTCACCTTTGATTCTTTCCTCTTCTTCACATCCAATCTGTTGCTTAACCCAGTCAATTCTATTTCTGCAATATATCTCACTGTCATTACCTCACCATCTCCCTCATTAACATTACATGCATTATTCTTATACTCTAGGAACTGATCTCCCTGGTTATACAAGTGTTTTTCCTCTGCGATCCATCTTACCAAATCAATCTTCCTAAGGTATTGTACCAGACATGTCACTTCCCTGCTCAAACATACTCATACTTCCCCATTTCTGGTGGTGTAAAATACAAGATGTTTAGCCTGTCCTTTAAAGGCACTCCATTATCTGCTTCTAATCTCCTTTTTCAGCCTTATTTCACAACATTTTCCCTCATGCAGTTTATATGCCAGACAAACTAGACTACAAACTATTCCTCAATCTCATCCCTCTCCCTTCTCCATACATTTATTGAAGTCCATATTCATGCCTATAACTCACACCTTCATCTCTACCTATTGAAGACTTTTCTTCCTTCAAAACCTAGCTCTGGTGCTATCTCATCTATGAAAAATTCCCTGAATCTATCAGCTAAAATGGTCTCTCCATCTCCAAATATCATTGGAATAATTTGTCCAAAGCTTTCCTTTTTTACTTCCATCACATTGTACTTGGTATTAAAATTATTTGCCTACTAGCCACATCCATCCAACTCCCCAACTTGATCTCCTTTTGTTATAGTCAAAAGTCCAACCTCTTTGGCAATATGGTGAAGCCTATGGACCCCTTCTCAAAAAAATGTTTTTAAATGAAAAAATAAAATATAAAGTATCACAAAGGAAATCAACTTATGTGGAAACATAAACATCAAAATAGTTTAATATGGACATCAGATTAAGAAACTCTATATTATACTGACATTCTAGGCAGATTAGGCAGAAGTTCTTTCATTTTTTTTTCACTTTTTCATGCCCAGTCGCTAATGTGGTGACTTATACATAATAGGCACTTAATGTTTGTGGAATGTAATGAAGAGGAGACAATGACTACGTAATTATTTTAAGGCATTAATAACTATCTATTCTTCATCTTGATATAGTTAAAAAGAAATGTTTTATTTGAGGTAGGAAAGAGCCACTATATGACCCTAGAAACATTTACTTGAAGAACAGGTTCATAATTAAGAATGAATACCCAGAATAAGTTATCATCAATGTGGTGTGATTTTCAGGGCACCAGAAAAACTCACATGACTAAAAAGCATCTACCTCACATGCTTGAGAAGCTACAGAAATTCCTATATTAGAAACTCATTTATCTGGTTTAGGATATTTCTATTTTAAAATATCAATTAGTAACAAATAGCTCAGTGGGCACTAGGGGACTAGATTTCTTTGCAACAAAAAAATGGATAAATTTTCATTATTCAATGGAAAAGGAAGGACTCAGATTATGTGGTGACCTAGAGAGGGCAAGCATATGTAAAAGCTCTGGGTAGTCAAAGTATTAAGGGATTGTTCAGGAATACAGTAAGGTTATAACAAATTTTGAATTGGTTAACAATCAAGAAACTTGAACTTGGATCCTGGCTATGGACATAATCTCTGTGACTTTGGGCAGCCCCTTTTAATCTATGGTCCTCATTTCCCTCATCAGTAAAATAGGAATAATGATGACATATGTAAACCCTCACCCTAATATGCTATGTAACTATGAAGGACAACATAGGCAAGTAGTGGCACAGTGGATGAAATGTTGAGTTGAGTCAGGAAGGATGCAGTTCAAATTTATTTGTCCTTAGATACTAAATATATAACCTTGCAGACATTATTTAATCTCTGCCTCCCTCAGTTTCCTCATCTGTAAAATAAAGATAAGAAAAACATCTACATCTCAGAGTTATAAAGACAATAAATTAAAAATAATATTTCTTAAGGGTTTCGCAAACCTAAAAGTACCATATAAATGCTATTATTATTATACCTTAATGTTTATCCTGATACATGCTACCTTGCATTTCTTTCTCAAGGAATGGTGATTTAAGAGTCAACTCAAATGTATGATAAGAGAATTTCTGGCTTTACTTTCTTACTACCATTTACTTAAGATGAATAGGTCCCAAAACTAGAGTTTGCAGAATCCAGCCAGAGCTCCACTGTTAAATGGTTAGTGTGTAAATTCTCTCTATGTGGTATTTGCCAGGGTGTTAGTTAGAGAAGTGGACAAAGCTCAGACCTGGAGTCAGGAAGACCTGAGTTCAAATATGGCCTCAGACACTATCTGTACAAGTCACTTAACCCTGTTTGCCTCAGTTCCTTATCTATAAAATGAGCTGAGAAGGAAGAGCAAACCACTGCAGTATCTCTGCCAAGAAAATCCCAAATGAGCTCACAAAGTCAGACATGACTTAACAAATGGTTTTTACCTGATGCAGATCTTCCCTTCTGATATCTATTCTTTGATGTGTACATTGTTACCTTCCCCTTCTATTTTATGTAAAATTTCCTTATGCCCATCATGCCTATGTAACAAAAAGTTACATAATGTTGCTAAAACTACTGTTGGAGACTCACTGTTTTTTTGTATACAGTGAGTCTATACTCTAAGCATAATAAACTGGTTTTTATTATATCATTGATGGTGATGATTGTCAGCAGTACTTATCAATGGATCTTGGGCAATTTCTCTCTCATTTGGTGCCACACAGAGAGAGGGCTCTAGGCTAGGTCAGCTATATGGCTATAGTGCTGAGGCATCCTTTGAATCAGTTCTGGAACATGACAGACTTCAACTCCAGACTGATACAGAGCTGGAAGGGACCTTGGAGGTCATAGAATCTGGTTCTCTCATTTTACAGATGTGGAAATTGAGCCCCAGAGAAGTTAAGTGACTTGCCCAGTGTCACAGAGCTATTAAGTATCTGAAACAAGATTCAAATACAGGTCTTTTTGACTCTCAAGTCCAGTCCTCTCTTCATCATACCATACTACCTCTAGTAAATTATGTGATTACTATTATGACTTGGATATTTAAGATGTTGTCATCTAGCTGTGAGAGAAAGCAAAGTAGGATCTTTTTGCTGTTTTTGTTTATACCAAGAAGTATAATGCCTCTGAATATTGTGATTAAGGAGGATCTTTCCCATCCATTGTTGGGTTTGCCCATTGAGGGAAGCTTGATTAGGGGAGTTGTTTTGTAGGAGGGTGCCAAATACCTTCTGTTTTTTTTACTGAGGCACTAGGTCAGAGGGTCATGCCCTCTGGCTCTAAGAAGTGTAGAAATACTCTGAGGGTTAGGTTTTACTTTGAGGCTTAGTTTTTGAAAGAAGCTTTGTATGCCAGACCAGACTCTGGGAAGCCACTAAGCAGCCCCCCTGGCTTTGAAAACCCAGATAATGTTTACCTTTCTGGCAACTATAGTCAGACAGTTGGACCTATCTGTTGATTTGTGATATATGTGTTGTTTATGTCAGACACTTTGGAAGTATTGTCTGTTGATTTCCTGAACTAAGGGAATGATAAATGCTTGATTAAAGGACATTGTTAACCTTTTAGAGAAGCAGATCAAAGAACTTGTGGTAGCAAGTCCCTCTGTGTATGTCATGGTGCTTACTGAGACACTAACATTCAGTGTGACTCATGTAAGTACTTTGCTTGTTATGAAATACACTATGATCATTCACCCACACCAGTGAATCAAGAAACATTTATTAAAAAGCTTATTATGTGCTGAGCAGTGTTCTAAGCCCTAGAGATACAAAGAAAGGCAAAAACACAGTTCCTGCCCTTAAAAAAAAAAAAAAAACAAGACAAAACTCATGTTCTAATGAGGGAGACAACATGGAAGCAACTATGTACAAAGAAGATATATACAATGTAAATGAGAGTTAATCACAAAGGACAGGATACAAAGGAGTCAGACCTAAGCTCCAAACATGTTCCTTCAAGGAACCAAACTACATTGGTCAATCATTATCACTATTCTCTTGCTCACCTCTGGGTGCAGGCCAGTGAATTCAAATTATATTGCCTTATTCTCACTCTCTGGTTCCCCTAATACTCCAGCAATAATGGTCATGACATCAGTCTTCAGTGCATTTGATGGTTCCCACAATCTCTTGCTATAAGAGTGACTTTTGTTCGAGTGGCCTCTGTTTCCTCTTCCACCTCTCCCTACTTTTTCTCCCCATTATACTGACACAAGTAGAAACATAAGAAGAAAAGCATACAGGGAAAATGGGCAGGTAGAAAGACTTCATATAGCACTTTAGAATGCCCCTTAATAAGCATTTTAGTTCCTATGTACTTATTATGCCAAATTGTGTACTACAGTCCTTATTTATGCCTTATTTCCCCTGCTCTCTGAGACCCCTAAACTATTACCTCCTAGCAAAGGGATCTACACATAGTAAGCACTTAATAAACTTGAATATATAGTTGAATGAATAAATGAATGGTTTCATGCATGAGTGGATGGATGAATGGTGCCAAAGTTGGACTTTCTCTAATTTACATTTTTTGCCTAAGGCCAAGTCCCTGAGAAAGGTCATGGAAAGTCATTTTTGGTATCATTATGCAGCAGGAACCCATCACTCTGGATGCCCTCCCTCTAATCCTCAGAGGATGCTGACGGACAAATGAGAGGCCATCTACATTCCTTTCCAATCTGATTATGCTGTGATCGATCAGGTGAACATTGCATAATCAAAATTCCTTTGCTATCCTCTCTGCTGGAAATGCAGGAACTGATTCTTTCCATGATAATATAAAACTGATTAAGAGTCTCACAAAATTCAGCATCCTAGCCAATCAGAACCAAACTGTGCTATTTGCATCCAGCCCAGGCTAATGGCATCAGCAAATCATGTGCCAAATGGGTAATTGCTTTACTGCATATGAAATAATGTGTACATTTTTAAAGACCCAGTTAGGTCAAGGGGAACGGCAGCTTCACAGTTACCATGCATACCCCAAATAGAACTGACTTCAGCCATGGTTAAAATTGCTCTAACCCTGAGATTTAAGTTGAGAGAGAAATCTTACCTGTATATTATTTTCCCCAACTATAGAAATGTCTCTTGAAAAACATCAAAGAAATGACTTCATAATTCCTACACACACACAAACACATCCGTGCCTATATATGTGTGTGGTATCATTTATCTGTCAGGTATTTGGACATTAAAATAAATTTCCCTAGAGAAACAATGTTGTACATGGTGACTCAGATCCCAGACCAGACTACTTGACCCATAATTCAGTTGAAATATAGTGGCTATTGCTCCTAGGCCTGACCTCTGGGACCAAGCAGAACAACTGGAATCTCTCTTGCACATGAAAGCTTTTCGAATATATGAAGATTTGTTTTACATATACCCTAAGCCTTCTCTGCTCCAAATTTAATATCTCCAATTTCTTCAACTCAGAAACATAACTAGCAATTTTTGATTCCAGGAAGCACTACAAAATATGCCCTCACATCAACCCTTTAAGATAAGTTCAGCTGAGGCATGGGGAAATATGAATACACAAAAGGTAAGAACCCTTGGAAACTGTATCATAATGGAAAGACAGAGACCCTAGGACTCTGTGAAGCTACTACAACATGAGTCAGAGGAAGCATGATGGACCTAACCCACAAAGGAGTTTTCTGTAGGTATAGGGGACAGGGGAAGTGTACTATCTAGTAGCTTTCCATTTTAAGTCATTATTTTTGATAACTGCATATTATAGCAGATCATGTGTCAAGATTTCCTAGCATAGCTAACACAGATTGGTCAGATTTGAAGCACAGGCTGGGGTTGGCTGGATATTGATGTACTCGCTCACAATCAAGATTGCTCATGAAAATCTAGCTACATGTGCTGGAAGTTTTTCTCTTCCCTGATTATGTGTTGTATGGTCAGGGACTGATTTTTAGCTAACCTTTATATCCTCTAGTGCTTATTAGTCACTTAATAAATATTGCTGAATGGAACTGGCTTTTCTTTGAGATTTTTGTGTTCCTCACCTTGATCATCCAGGGGCCATTTTGGGTGTAGGGAATGTGGGAGTGTTGCTCTACCCCTAATTACCAACAATCGTTCACATTTATACAAGCTAACCTCCTAGAAGCACTGTTAGGTTGACTAGTACTAGGATTATCACACCCAAACCTTTTTACAAAGATGGGGTGGGGGCTTAGGGGATTCTAAATTCAAAAAAGTTAAATGATTTGTCCAGTATCACATAGCTAGCGTCAAGGCTACAATTACAGCTCAGATCTCTCCTGCCTCCAAGCTGAGATGTGTTCTTACTCACACTATTCTACACATAAAGAATCAGAAAGGAATATGCTCCCTCTGATTTGGGGCTTGTCTACTCCTTTTAGACCTTAGACATTGTGGATCTACTATGGGAAAGGCTGGGAGGGACAGAGAAGAAAGAAGAGAAGAATGTTTGAATTTCCTTGCCCAAAAATTAGCATGGAACAAATTGAAACTGGGAGAGGGGATGGGACAGGATAAAAACACATACAGATGAAATCATTTAACTTAAGGAAACTGTAACCTAACGCAGAACATTGACTTTAGGGAGATGGATTGTTAGGTTGTCCTGACTTTCTCTTAACCTTAACCTAATAAATATAGCATAGAAAATAAATCACAGTCACGAGAGTTTGAGGATGGGAGGCTATTTGACTAGACATAGGTGGGCATCCAATCAATTTACTTGGTTATACACAACAACACATCTTTATACAATAATCAGTAAACGATATATTCACGGTAATAACAATTCATATTTATACAGTATTTAAAGGTGTATAGAGTATTTTCCTCACACATAGCAAATGTGGGAAGCTAGAGGGTGGAACAAAAAGCCATTGAGTGGGGACAAGTGGATTCTAGTTCCAACTCTGCCAATAACCACCTATGTAGCCTAGAGCCATGCAGCGCAATTCAATTCAATAAACATCTAATATGCAAAGCAATGGGAATATAAAAACCATAATTTCTTCCTACTTCAACAAAGAGATGATGGACTACATGTGGTTCAGATACAACAAATGCATGGGTTTATTTTGCTTGATTATCCTTATTTTTTATAAAGGAAGTCTTTGAAAGGAGTTAGAAAGTGGGACTGATGGTAATGATTGTGGGGAAAAAAAGAAATGGAAGAAAAGTTGTAGTTCTATAGATTAAAAGCTGTGAACGACCTTAGCAGACAGCTATCTAACCCAATTCACTCATTTTTGTGTACAAGGAAATAAGTCTAGAGAGCTTACATGACTTAAAAAAAAATGCACAGAAAATAAGTGGTGAAATCTAGATGCGAACTTGGGTTACTGACCCCCAAATGCAGTGGCATCAAATTATAATGACAGTCCCCATGGAGCAGTGGAGAGAACTCTGAATTTGGAGTCAGGGAACTGGATTGATTTCTGTATTTGGTACTCCCTGGGGCACTTCAGACAAGGGATTTAGCCTCTCTGGGACCCAGTTTCCCTACTGGTTAAAATGAGAGGTTAGAGGAGAGTTAAAATGGTCCTAGAAATGTAAAATGTTTGTTATAAAAGAGGAAACTTGTAACTCTTACACAAAGGGCCCAATGAGAGGCCACCTCAGGCTTAAGGTTCACCGTAGATTCTGTGACTATTCAAAACAATAACTTATAAGCCTAAACCAATTTTATTTTACAAAAATATTTTATAAAATATAAAAATATCTTACGTAATTAGCCAGTGGACACAATTAGTGTAAAGCAAAGACATTTATTGAAATAACATAATAAGAAAGTATCAATAAAAATCCCCCTTACACTTAAAGGTGGTACAATGGTATCAAATTCAAATAGAAAGGGATAGCTGCCGCCAAAAACTAATTTAGAAAAACACAAATTAATATCTGTGTTTTATTAAGTTTTTGTATAGCCTGTTAAACACTGAGTGGTGCAGTGGATAGTGTACTGTAACTAGAAAAAGGAAGACATGAGTTCAAATGTGGCTTCAGACAATGCCTAGTTATGTGACCCTGTGCAAGTCATTTAGCCTGTTTGCTTCAGTTTCCTTATCATTAATATGGGGATAATATAGTACCTACCTCCCAAAGTTGTAGTGAGGATTAAATGAGATAAGAATTGTAAAGTACTTAGCACAGTGCCTGGCATATAGTAAGCACTATATAACTGTATGCATTGTTGTCATTGTCACTTCCCAATTACATTTTAATCTGGTTCTGGCTACACTTGGGGATGCAGTGCCTGCTGTCAGTTTGGCACCTCTTGTATACATATTCTTTCATAACACACATCACCATTCAGAAGAGTGGATATCCTTGGGCAAAATGCCCACATGTGGAAGGACACACATGTAGAGAGCATGTGAGATAGGGGCACACTTGAGTAGGGGCAAGTTGAGCCTCTGATGCTATGGGGCTACAAAATATCTTCTATTGTTACTGTAAAGCTGTCCTCATAGGATCTGTTCCCTTCTGGTCTCACATGGTGTGGGTGGGGCATGTAGCGAATGCCAAAAGACCAGCTGATCTCAGGTGGCCTCTTTTTGATTGTGACTTGCTCATGCCATAATCCCTATTGACTGATGCCAAGTGAGGCACAACTAGTAATGGAGATGGGTGAGTTTCTCTGCTCTGAGCTTCTCTTCTCAGCTGGAATGAGCAGCTAGTATGCTACTTTCTCCCCATAAGAGAATGAGTTTAGGGATTAAAAAGCTAAAACTTCAATGCTCTTAGGAAGGTAGAGCCCTTCGCGTATCTAGTATCAGATTAGGGAAAATCCCTTAGTTGCTTTGTTCTCATAGTGAGAGACTGCCATTTCTCAGAACCATGGCTGTGGTTGGCTCTCTCTCCAAAATTTTATTGCTATCACAAAACTATTGCTATGAATATATTCATAGGTTCACAAAAATTTCAGAGATGAAAAAAATCTCAGCAGCCATTTATTACAACCCATACTTGAAAAAGAATTCCCACTAAGTCTCAGTGACTGTATTAATCCCTAAAATGCAATTTATTACCCAGCGTCCCCAAGTTCTGCACTTATTATAAGCTGGGTTCAATCTTAGGGGTTAACTTCAAATCAACAACTCTGAATTTTTATGCCTCACCTAGAGATTCCTCTAGAAAATCTACAACTATAACTCATGTTGTCTAGAGTCCCAACAGAAATGGGCAAATGCTTCTCTAGAACCAATGCAAGTGTTCAAAGTCATAAATGGGGTACAGGGCAACCTTCATCACACCACACAGAAAATATTGAAAACACATAAGGGATTCACAGTAGTCTATAAATAATCAATGCAACTCTCCTCATACTCAGGTGAGTCCCAGGGTTCTAAATTCTTTCATACTCATAGCACCCCACTGCAGTTTAAAATCCCATTCAAAAAGGAGGTGCTTTAAATCTTAGGCATTGAATTTGGAACAAGTGAATGCAGAATTAAGCAGACTGTGAAGTCATGGCACAAGATGTCAGAAGGTTGGGCTAGCAACCCCAAGCTGGTTTTCCTCCTGAGAAGGATCTAAATTGCTGGTAATTCTATGAGTGTGGAGGAATTATTTTGTCCTTACAGAAACTATAAACTCATTAGGCAGGGAAGAAAACTGTATCAATTTCAAAAAAAAAAAAGAAAACAGGAAAAATGGAATTTACCTGAAGAGGTCAATGCGGATGCATCATTGTTGTTTAGTCATTTCAGTCATGCCCAACACTTTGTGAACTCATTTAGGTTTTTCACGGCAAAGATACTGGAGTGGTTTGCTAATTCCTTTTTCAATTCATTTTATAGATAAGGAACTGAGGCAAACAGAGTTAAATGATTTACCCCGAGTCACAGTAAATATCAGAGGCCAGATCTGAACTCCTAAAAATGAGTCTTCCTGATTCCAAGCCCAGTGCTCTATCCACTGTGCTACTTGCTTCTTTCATGTGAATGAATAGGGAAATAAATAGTCAATATTTTTAAAAGTAATGTAAAGAAGATAGAAGTAAGCCCAGGTGACAGAGGATGAATATAGAAGTCCTAACAAAAGAGTTTTAGGAGAAATTCAGAATGAGCTTAGATTACTGAAGGAAGCCAAAGGTTTTTGTTTGTTTTGTTTGTTTCTTAGCTATGCTGGTAGATGGGGAAAGAGGAATTAAAAAAATAAGATTTTGCTTGAGGTGCATGAGACCAAGATAATCAGCAACAAAGAGAGGGCAATGACGCTCAAGCCTTATTTTTCTCCTGCTTTCTCCTTCAAGAATAATGACCTTTGCATTAGAAATGATAGAACAAAAATTACTAATAGGTATTATGGTACCCAAAATAAATAAGGTGATAGCAAAAGTACATCTAGTTGCCCTTTAGAAATTCAAGTCACCTGACCCAGATAACGTAATCCTCAGCTACTGAAAGAAATAATAGACATGATTGCTAGGCTGCTATCAGTAAATTATGGAAAATAATAGTAATAACAGAAATAATACAAAATTGAAACAAAGGATTTTCAAAAAAGTGAAGAGAACAGAGTCTACAAACTATAGGCAAGTGTAATTGACTTTGATTCCTGGGAAAATTCTAGAATGCCTCATTTAAGAGATGGTTAGTGAATATCCAGTAAAAGGAAAGACTCAAAATGGTTGCAATAAAGACAGGTCATGCTAACCTAACCCCATTTCCTTTTTTTATGGGATTGATAAAATAACAAAGAAAGGGAATGCTAGATCATACCTGACTTCAGCAAAGTTTTATATTTCATATTTTCCTTATGGAGGAGATGGAGAAGCCTAGACGATTATACAATAACATTTATCCAGAACTGGTTGGATAACCAAACTCAGGAAGTAGTCATTAATGGTTCATGTCGATGTGTCAGGAAGTCACTAGTGGAACACTCCAGGGATCTTTGCTTGGTGCTCTGTTACTCAAATTTGAAGATGATGATGAAGCTGAGAGGAGTAGTTAACACATTGGTTGACACAGTCATGATCCCCCAAAAATACTTGACAAGTTAGACTATTGGGCTGAATCTAATAAAAATTAAAATCAGTAGAGATAAATGTAAAGTCTTATACTTAGGTACAAAAAAATCAACTCTATATGTGTAACACAGGTGAGGTATGGTTAATCAGCAGTTGTTCTACAAGGTCAATGTAAGTCAATAATGTGTTATGACAGCAAAATAAAGTTCATGTGATCTTTGGTTTCTTTGAGAAGCATGGCCACCCAACTATGGAGTTGATAGCCCCACTGTATCTTGCCTTCATCAGACTATTCTTGGAATATCCTGTTCATATTTGGTTAGTAGAGTTTAAGAAAGACATTGATAGATTAGAAACTATCATGAGGAGCATAATCAGGATAGTAAAGGACTTTCAATCTACATCTATGAGGAGTCAATGAAGGAACTGAGGATGTTTAGCCTGGACAAGAGTTAAGCGGGATATAATTGTTATCTTCACATGTTGGGAGACTTGTCATCTGGAGTATGAATTAGACTTGTTCTGTTTAGCCCCAAAGGACAGAACCAGGTGAAATGGGTAGAAGTGGCAAAGAGGCAAAGCTTGATTTCAGGGAAAAGGAAAAAAAAGAATTAGAGCTGTCAAAAATGTAAATAGGCTGCCTTGAGAAGTGACAGGTTCCCTTTCCTTGAAAGAGTTCAAGGGGAAGTTTGATGACCACATGTGGGTATGTTATAGTGGAGAATTCTTTTATAGGTAGATTAGACTAGATGTCTACCAAGGTGATGTCATATTCTCTTATTTTGTCATCAACTGTTTGTGATCTATAATAAGTAATAATAGCCCTTGGTTTGCAAAGAGCTTTACATATGTTAGCTTATTTGATCCTCATGATAATCCTGTGAGGTAGGTGCTAGTATTATCATCCCCATTTGACAGATGAGCAAACCAAGGCTGAAGAACATTAAGTGACTTGCCAAAGTCACATAGCTTGTTGCATGTCTGAAGCTGAACTCTAACTTGGGTCTTCCTGACTCCAAGTCTAACGTTCTGTTATTCTGCATTGTTTATGAGCACCTATGAGTCTTTTTTCTACATTTCTACATTTTGTGTGGGGTGAAGTAAAGGTTGTCCCATAACCTACAAACCCATATATTGCTACTTTGAGTGCTTGTATGAAATATAGGGACTTTTGCTCATGTTTTAGGAGATTAAGATGTGAGCTATATTTGGAGTTTTCCCAAAGAAAAATGGGAGGGGGGGGGAGGTATAGGCAGACTGAGCCAAAGAAAGACATGTTTACTTGGAGCAGCCTTCTACACTGTAACTAAGGTATGTATACACAAAGCTGGAGGTGCTGGGCCACAAGTTACAGTAAGATCTTCTTCCACTAACTTATAGTGAAACTTCTATGTGCCACAGTAAATAGTTTTATGAGTTATCATTCCTAAAAATTTTAATCCCTAATTGGAAAAAGCTTAACAAAATAAATAAAAATACAAGAAAACATACATAATATTATTTGTGGTTTTAGAAGTCAACATGTAGCCTCAGAGGTTGATTTCAATTTGAGTTTGACTTCAAAACCTTAGAGGTCATAGGCTCACCAGGATGCTGTTGTAAAGCAGCATGATGAGGACACAGGACATGTCTCCACTTCAGTGGAGGACCTGACATCTATCCTTGTGTATTAAAAACCACATAGCACTCCCATGTTTTGCATAGTAAAATGATAGATAATGTTTGTAAGTATATTTTTATCTGTTATATCATGTGAAACCTTATCTTATGATGAACGGTCCACGATAAGAAAAGTTCTATTAAAAAACTCAGTGCTTACCAAAGTTATTATTTGGTAAATTGTTTCTTTCATGGCTGCAGATGAGACCCCAGGGCCCTGAGGAAGGGAAATTACCTCATGTTGGTGAATCTTTTATTGAACTAACCTGAATATCAGGAGCATCAGTCAAAACTTATGAATGTTTTGCTACAATTGAAACTCAAGGTCAACTTGTTGTTAGTCTCAGACAAAAGTATTAAAGGATCATTGAAAATTCGTGTTGATGCTAAAAATCATTGCCCTGCTGTGAAACAATTTATTTGTGGCAAGAAAAGAAAAGTTCCAGGTAAATGGCCTGTTTTAGCTTGTTTTTGAGGTAAATTATAATTGATGAGAAACAGTGCATTCAAAAGAATAAAGCTTTTTTATCCTGAGTACTTATTTGAATCAAACAGATGTGGAGGTTTTAATAGGCAAGCAGTTCAATATTAGCCAAAAATACGATGGGGTGGGGAGAGAGCATTGTGGAATGAGACATGCACAGTGTTAGGAATTCCTGTTGAAGATGGTTCCTTCACTAATGTAGATTTCTGACTCATCCACAATTTATAGTCTCAGTTTCTTGGGGCACCGAGGGATTATGTGACTTGCCAGTGGTCAGAGAGCTACTATATGTCCAAAGCAAGACTGGAATACAGTATTTCCTGACTGTGCTTTGCTGCTTCCCAACAGTGCAAAGATGCAGTAAAAAATATATAATGCAACATTAAACTGTGTTGAGAGAATTCTGCTCTTACACAGTGACACTTGGATACCACTTCATAAGAGTGTTATAAATGAATACAAGCAAATAACAACAATACACATACGGTTTCTACTCCTGATCCGTATTTTCTTCAGGCAAGGCAACAATTCTTTTACTACAGGTAGGCTAAACCCCCAGAAGTTCAGTTCCCTACCCCCACAATCCCTACCTCAACCTGATCACAGTGGGGAGACGGCAAGGATGTATTTCAAGGTTGTGGCTGTTGTTGTATTATTCAGTTAAAAAAAAATTCTGAAATACATAAAGATCTCTTCTATCAAAGTGACTCAAGAACTTAGAGCATTTTGCAGCTCTTTCTCAAAGAATGGTATCAGTTTCTTAGGCATTCTTTCATTCATTCAAGTCAACAAAGAATGATTAATTACCTATCAATTGCCATCAATAAATAAAAGCTCCTGCCCATAAAGAGCTCATATTCTATTAGGGGAAATTGTATACATGGAAATACATTCCACTCAATAAATAGAAATAGGAAGAGGGGAAAAAAGAGAGGAAAAGTAACAGGGAAGGTAAACTTCAGGAGGGCTTAAATATAATCTTAACTTATGTACATGTCCAGCTGGAGCCATGTATAATTCCAGCTGAATTGTTTATGTACACATTATGGTATGCTGGTGTATAGTTCCTAGTGGACAAATATACATGTCTAGCTGGACTGGCATATATTTATTTGATGGATGTGACCCTATCTGATGCCTATTGCCACGTGAGAAAATGGATGGCATATGCTTCTGGCAGCCAGGCCGGAAATGTTGCCCAGAGCTACTGCTGAAGCAACACTCCACTGTTAGAAGGGAGCCAGCCAGCACTGGGACATAAAGTAATCCAACCAAGCCCCACCATACAAACACCCAACTAGACATGCAGCTGGACTTTTGTAAGCGTCTGACTAAACAGGTGTACACATCTGGTTGGACTCATCCATGTCCTGTAGACCAGCTGTACATGTTTGGCTAGCAGAGGAAGTAATAGCAAAGTATAGTCACTCTGCTTTGTAGATACTGATTTTGTACATATTTATACTTTATGCACTATAATACTATATAGTGTAATAGCATATCACAGTGTAACCTATTATGTATAGTGTAACACAGCATGACATAGTATAGCACAACAAAGTAAGGCATGGGATAGACTAGTACAGTATTTCTGTTATTCTATTATTATATTTGACTCCTGGGGACCCCATGGGCTTGTCCGTGGGGTTTTCTTGGGAAAGATACTGGAATGGTTTGCCATTTCCTTCTTCACTGTGCCCCTATTTTACAGATAAGGAGCTGAGGTAAATAAGGGTAAAGTGACTTGCCCAGGGTTAAACAGTTAGTAAGTGTCTAAGGCTACATTTGAACCCAAATCTTCCTGACTCCAGGCCTAGTGCTCTATGTACTGCACTACCTAGCTGTTTCATAGAGTACAGCAAATTACAGTAGAGTGGAGTTTAATATTGTGGTGGTGGTGATGTTTTTGTGGTTTAGTCATTTAAGTTGTATCCAACTCTTCATGACTCCATTTGGGATTTTCTTGGGAAAAAAATACTAGAGTGCTTTGCCATTTCTTTTCCAGATCATTTTACAGATGAGCAAATTAAGCCAAACAGGGTTAAGTGACTTACCTAGAGTCACACAGATAGTAAGTGTCCAAGGCTAGATTTGAACTCAAAAAGATGAGTCTTTATGACTCTAGATCTAGTGCTTTTCCACTGTGTCACCTAGCTGACCATAATATTATGTGCTATAGCATAATACAGCATAGCATAGTAAAATATTATATACATACATATACACACACATGTGAGTGTGTGTGTGTTTGTGTGTGTGTGTGTATGTAATATAAAATACAGCTAAGTTAACTCCTAGGCACCCCACCCATAAAACTTTCATTCTTTGTTGACCAAACTGACCTGACCTTTCTCACTGATATCAACTTTTCTAAGTATCCTCAATCCCAGCTTTAAACCCTTACCAACCTAAGCCTTAGCCCTAGGTTGGTTGTAGATAACACTATACTTCACTCCCCTGCCCCACCCATGCTCCACTGCACCTCTTGCTATGATTTTAGCCAATTAGTACATCAGGTATGCCAAAAGAAAGGGCTGCAAACATTATAATAATACAGCTCCAAGATCAGGTGGCAATAAATAATGGATATGGAAGAAAGATCCAGAGAAGCATATTTTAACCACTGTTTTTAATATATCACAGAAATACAACTATTTCCCAAAGGAATGACAGTTATCCAACTATTTTATTCTATAAAAAGGTCATAGAAATCCACTCTCCAGAGGGAGATCTATAATCCTTTGTAACACAATGGGTAAAATTTATGTTTCTGTCCTGTCTTAAAGACTCATTGATTGGAATATGAGAAATGGAATCAGAAATCAAAAGGGCTTCATATTCTGACAGCTGCAGTGAACATAATTTCTTATTGTAGACCATCTGAGACAAAGCCAAACATAAAAAGAAAATGTGTGTTGTGGCCTGGCTCAGTCTAATAAATGCACTCATACTTGTAATACCTGTGTGATGTGACAGTTATTGTGACTACATTAAACTCTATTGTAATATGCAATCATATATTATCCTATGCTGTATTCAGCTTTAATTTGTTCTATGCTATACTATGACATAATGCATGATATATTAGTATATATTATGCAATGTATACCATATAGTATATAGTATCATAGCATTATATATCATAGCATAATATGTTATAGTTTTAAACTGACTGCCCACAAGAACCTGCCATCCATTTTCTCAAGAGAGCACCATAGCCTAGGAGGTCAAGTAGAATCATCCTCATTATACAGAAAAATAAACACGTACCTGTATCCCCAACATACACCAACATAAGCACCCCAACATACACAGGGGGATCTGCCGTCACAGGTTCTTAGATCTGCATTCATAAAAGGAAAGGCAACTTTTGAGGGGTTAACAATCACTTTAATCAAGCACATGTATCATTCCTTTAACCAAGCATGTATATCTTTCACCTAGTACAATGGAGTCAGCATCCTGAACTTCAAAGAAAATACAAAGAAATCAAAAGATCAACAGACATGGCTTCCTCCGCCTGAATTCAACACCCCAACTGTCTGACATAGTTACCAGAGAGGGAAGCACTGACATCTGGGTTTTCAAAACCAGGGATCTCCTTAAAGTGGCTTCCCAGGGTCCTTGTCTGGCCAAACAAACATTTCCAGTCAGTAAGCCCCAAAGCTTACTCAGAGTGTACCTTTTTTAGAGCCAGAGAGCATTACAATCCTTGAGACCCAGTGCCTCACTAACAAAAGGCTTGGACCTTCCCACAAATCTTCCCTAATCAAACTCCCCTTAATGGTCAGGCCCATTAATGGGTGGGGAAGATCTTAAATCACATTAAAATAATTAACAATACAAATATATATATATATATATACTATTTCCACTTAAAGAAACTCTTGTTTCTGTACTTTACTTCTTTATCTTGATTGATAAAGGCAAGATTCAATCAGAGGCCCTTAATTATACTAAAACAAAAACAGCAAAAGATCCTATTTTGATTGGAGACAGGATATTGTTCCAGGGTCAATGACCCATAACCACATTGGTAAAAAGACCCTAACATTACCCCCATGCAACTTGTACAGGAGTCCTGCTAGATACGTACGGGAATCCATCTGGACATAGGCAGGGAGTTCAGTCAAACATGTACACAAGCCCAGATAGATATGTACATAAGTCCAACCATATATCTATAGCAATCCAGCCAGATGTTTACAACAGTCCAAGTGCACTTGTACACCATTTCAAACAGATATGTACAGCAGTGTAGATGGGCAGGTACAACAATCCAGATGGCTGTATACAACAGTCCAGATGGACATATACATCAATCCTACCCTATGCCATGTTATACACTATTATGCTGCCTTTCACATTTATAAAAAATAGAATGTTATAAAATATAGCATGTAAAACAAAGCAGAATATACAGTATAGCAGAACAAACCAGCATAAGTATAAAACTACATAGTATCATAGAGTATAGTACAGTATAGTATGGTATGATACAGTATAATATAGTATAGTTCAAGAGAAACAGAGAGAGAGAAAGAGAGAGAGCACGCTCATAAATTAAGGTAATGTAGGGTTATTGTGTTATATTGTGTTATCTCTCCGATATCTTGCCTCACCCCTTAAAGTCTTAAAGGAAAAGAAACTCATCAGACCCTTGGACTGACCAATTTTTACCTGATGTTCCTTTTATAGCATCTTGTTGTTTTGTTTTAAGGCACCTTACCTTGAAAGACACTTTATAGAGGGCAGTCCATAGATGGTCTCAATGAAAGAAAAGGATTATTCAAAAAGCTTTTGGTCAGCTCCAACCATTTGAAAGATTCAGTGATTGGTACTGGGGATACAAGAATTAAAAAAGAATAACTATTATTGTTAAGAAGCTTAAAGTTCTCTGGAGGCTCAAAGACATATACAAATATTTATGTGCTCTAAGACAAATGTCATAATTATTATGCTACAAGTAGAATGTTACTAGTCAAAGGAGAAATTCACACAGGATAATAAATAACATCTGTATGTGTTCTTAATAAAGGATTTATCACATCAGCATAATTTTATTACATTGGTGCAGGAACTCAATCATTACGTCAAAATGATGATTGACTTATGCTAGGTTGTTATGACTGAGTTGCCACATCAGGAAACTGTATGTCACTTAACATGCCAACATAATGATTGACCTATAATACCAGTGTGGTAACTGACTTGTCATGCCTGTGTGATGTCACACTTTTTGTCACTAAACTACATTAAACTCATAATATGCAATTATTTATTATACTATGCTATATTGGTTTTACTTTATGTTGTATTCTGCTATGGTATATAACATATTAAAATATTTCATTTACTATGTAGTATTTACAGAATTATATAACATGTTATAGTTTACTATAGTTCTGACCTGCCTCTCTGTGAGCACCTATAGTCTATTCTCTCAATTGCTTCATCATAGCACTAGGGTATGATCATCCATTATACAGATAAAGAAATTCAGATCCAGACTGGTGAAGGGGGGAGGATATAGTGCCAGGAACAAGGACAAGTAGCTACTTTGCTGTGTGTATCAGCAAGGACCCCAATATACAGAGGAGGGCCTGCTATCACAGGTCCTTTGATCTGCTTTTCTAAAAGGAAAAGCAACTTTTGAGGGGTCAGCAATCACTTTAATCAAGCACATATTTCATTCATTTAGTTCAAGGGAAAAAGTCAGCACCCTGAACTTCAGAAAAAATACAAAGAAATAATAATCAACAGACAGGACTTCCAACTGCCTGACCATAAGCAATACATTCATCACAGATCAACAGACAGATCCAACTGTCTGACCATTGCATATGTACATAGTTACCACAGAAAGAAGCACCAACATCTGGGTTTTCAAAGCTTGGGGAGGGGGGGCTCCTTAGTGGCTACCCAGAGTCTCATCTGGCCAATCAAACACTTCCAGTGAGTCAGTCCCAAAGAAAAACCTCACCTCAGAATATTTATACACTTTTCAGAGTCAGAGGGCATCACAACTCTTGAGAACCAGTGCCTCATTAACAAAAGGTGTAGGCCTTCCTACTAATCTCCCCTAATCAAACTTCCCTTAATGGGCAGGCCCATTAATGGGTGGGGAAGATCTTTAATCTCATTAGTGTTACACTGTGAAAGGCCTAACACTCCATCAGTCCAACCAGACATGTACAGGAATCCAGCTGGACATATATGCTAATCCAACCAGACATATAGGTCAGTCCAGTCAGACATGTACACCTGCAGCCTATGTAAAATAATTGTCTTGATTTCAGAAAATCTGCTGAGAGAAACAATGTAGAATACAACTGGACATGTACATTAGTCTGTCCAGAAGCATACAGGAATCCAACTAGATAGGCAATTCTATTTCACATTGCTGAAGGGAAAATAAGAAATAACCTGGGAGTATTCATCATGTCCATGTTTCCAGCTTACTATACTAGAGTCTTTGGGGAGTTTCTCGTTGGGTAAGATGTGGGACTCTTCCCTTATTTGAACTGGGTGATTTAACTTGCTCATAGATCTCCTTCACTCTGTATTGACTCTATGTGTTGTAAATATTCTCTTCTGCATACATTCTCTGATTTCTATGGTCTTGGATAAACGGGTTTTTTTGCTAGATGTGTTCATTGTGGACCTAGTATTTGTTGGGGAGTCAAGATATGGATATAAAATTTGAAGTTCTGCTTCCCCCAGTAATGATTTGTAATCAGTTTAGTCTGAACCTGAAAACCACATTGCCTAGACTAATAATATTTAAAGAAGCAAATAGATATCATTCTGGTATGTGATTCTGGCCTGCCTCTCTGTGAGCACCTACCATCTAGTCTCTCATGATTGCTTCATCATAGCACTAGGGCATGATCATGTCCATTATACAGATAAAGAAACTCAGACTTAGACTGGTGAAGGGGGAAGGATATGGTACCAGGGCCAAGAACCAGTAGCTGTCTTGCTGTGTGTATCAGGAAGGACCCCGACATGCAGAGGAGTCTGTCTAGTCTAGTTCCTCCTTCTCTCTGAGGAGAGCAGACTGGACAAGTTTGGGGCCCCAACCTTCTGCTTCCCATCTTGGCAGAAACTGGTTTCTCTTGAAGAAGGGTGGAGAGAGAAGAGTCAAGATATGTCTGTGCTGCCTCCCTTCAAGCCATACTATGACATTCCCATGCTACATGTGAGGGGACAATCTCACTACATACATTCCATGGCTCATGAAACTGGAGCAATTTAACTAATAATTTCTTAAAGGTTTCAGGAAAGAAGTTATTTTTCCCGTGACTATTTTCACATCCTCCACTGAAGTGCTTTACATCCTAGCCCGAGTGGCCCTGGGTTTTTTGAAGTCTGCCAACAGGCCCTACCAAGCTGAAAAGATTTCAACACAGGCCAAATAGCAGACTAGACACCTGTTGGCCCAGGCACAAGTTAGCTAAGTCTGGAGAAGTTCGCTGCCAACTTTGTTGAATTTATTTGGTCAGAACCACTCTAGAAAACTAATCACTGAGGCAAGGGTTCTTAACTTTTTTGTGTGTCACGGATTACTTTGGCAGTCCAGTGAAGCCTATGGACTCCTCAGAATGCTATTTTTTAAATAATTGAAAAGAAAGATAAATTTCATTTATCATGTGAAAATATAGCTGCATTTTTTCTCATCCAAGTTAGCAGACTCTCTGATATCTATTGGTACCAACACTGATAAAATTGTGAATCTTTCAAATGTCAACATAAGTCTTTTCTATGGCAGATCGTGTCCCTCCATTGCACAGGGAATAACGCTTACCTTTTTCATTCAGTGTATGGAAGAATTTATGGAAAATCCCACCAAAGTGAAACAAACCCTTCAGGTTTGTTGGTGTTTTTTAAGTACTCAAAACTGAGATGAAAACACTTAATTTTGAATTGTAAATGCTGTGAAATTCAGTTAGCACTTTGGGATTGAGAGTTAAGATAAGGACTTAGAGGGTCTCCCAGTCCACCTCCTTCATTTTGCAGATGAGGAAACTGAGCCTAAAAGTTGACCAAATCATCCCCACTTTCTCAGAGACAAAATTATGCACCCTTTGATATCAAAATAATTTTTTTCAGTCACTGGCAAGTGTTCATGTTCATTTTTTTGGAAAGAAGTCCACAAAGAGAGAACATAACATTTCTCAGATTTATCTTGATGAGCTTCCAGAGACAAGAGGTAAAGTCATTTCTATGTAAGTAAATTACTGGAGTCATTTGAAACAGAGAGATAAAGACGATTTAAGAGATCGGAGTCTAGTTATTCTCAAAAAGTCTTAAAAATCAATTCTTACATTCTGTTCTTGCTAATAAACACTTTAAAATTTTCAGGGTAAGGATATGGAGGAGTATGTGTGTGTGTCTGTGTGTGTGTGTGTGTGTGCATGTGCGTGTGCATGTGCATGTGTGTGTGTGTGTGTGTGTGTGTGTGTGTAGGAAGAGATATTTGATGTCAGGAAGGGAAAAGTATAATTTAATTTTTGTTTAGGATTCAGAATTATTTCAGGATTTTCTAAGGCTTCTGTAACATCATTATGAACAATAGTTATCACTGCACTGTAGCTGCTTGACTTGGGGTAGTTAGTTAATTTCCTCAGGCACTGGTACACTCATCTATAAATGGGAATCTAGGGTTGGGCTAGGCAGCCATTCCATGTCTCTTCCAACACTAAAATCTTTTTTCCCAGAAGCCCCAGATGTTCAGATGTGCTAGTCAAGAGAACATGTGAGTTAATATAAAGCCAAAAAACCAAGCAGTTATTGTCTAGAGTTCTGTTCTAAGGATATCTCAACAATCAAACAATCAACAAATATCTATTAAGTACTTACATTGTGCTAGGGCTGGGAATACAAGGGCAAAAGTGAAACAGCCAAGGTAGCTTACATTCATTCTATCAAGGGAAGCAGCACAAACACCTATTACTAATTACAAACTAAATACAATTGCGGGGGAAGGCACTAGCAGTTGAGAGGTTCAGAAAAGGTTTTTCCTTACTGAATCTTCCAATGGTGGATTAAATTATTACTCACTAGACAAAACATTGTCTATAGGCAGCGACTTGCTGATTCTACCAGTGTCTTCCTGAAAAGAGTACACTTTAATATTAAGTGAAAGTAAGGGCTGATGGTAAACTGATGGCAAGATGAAGACTCAGATCTAACTCTCCTACTTTCTGATCTTGTTTTCTCATTTATCAAAACCCCAGGCTGGTTAAGGGTTTTCTATCAGGGAGAGATCAGGCTTCATTGCATACCTGGAAAATATTAGAACTCAAAGAAACGTCAGAGAACATGTATCACACATTCTTTCAGAAGAGGAGATTATGACCTTTTTAGAAGGGTAAGAACTTGTCTAAGCTCACATAGTGACCTGATGGCAAAACCAGTACTCAGATCCAACTCTCCTACTTCCCAATCCAGTGTTCTCATTGCTATACTTCTGACATCTCCATAGCCTTCTCCTGGACTTAAAAATTCCTCCTGGGCTTGGAGTGGGGAGAGAGTACAGAGCTTCATGGCACCACAAAAGGACAAGAGTTACAAGTTCTTTTAGACTTTGGAGCATTCTTGTACTGATAGGACAAAAGATGATTGTATGAAAGACCTGTCCCAATTACTTGTGCCGTCTGCCTGAACTTACTATGGCAAAAACCCTCCCCAGGATTAATGGAGCAGTCTGACCTCTTTTGGTGAAGCAGTAAATGTGTATTGTATATAAATTATTGGCATTGGATAGCAAAAGTATTTCTATCAAAAATAGATGCCAAATATTAGTTCTGGAAAGATTATTTAGAAAGTTAAATTTATTTAGGATCATTGAATATTAGAGTTGAGAGAGACCTAGTCTAACATCTCATTTTGCAGAAGAGAAAACTGAAGCCCAGAGAGGTGAAGTGACCTGAGCAAATTGCCACCAGCCATAAGTGGCAAATGAAGGGTTTGAATCCAGATTATATGACTGAATTCTATTGCTTCTACACTATGGTGCCTCTCCAATGCATTATATCTGGTACACAAAAAAAAAAACATTAGTTAGACTATATTTTATTGAGCCCATGAGGCAATGTTGTAAAATGGATAGATTAAAACAATGCATGAATTGCTAAAACCTTCTTTCAAAAATAGCTTTTCTCCAATCTGTTTTGTGGCAGGTAGGTGGCATAGTATATAGAGTACCAGACTTAGAGCCAGAGACACCCAAGTATGTCTGAAACAGGATCCAAACTCAATATTTCTGACCCAGTTTGGATCCAAGTGTATTCTGCACTATATAAATGTTGGCTATTATTATTATGCTTTTGGTTTTAAATGTGAAAAATATTTGCATTGTAGAAAATTATTGCTGTATATATACTCCAAAGCAGTTAAAAACAGAAACAAAAGTGTAATGTACAAAAATATGGCAGCAGTTCTCTTGGGGGTGACAAAGAACATGAAACAAAATGAGTCTTCATCAGTTGGGGAAGTGAGGAATTAAAAAACTCTAGCATATGAGCATAATATTAGTTGTACTAATATTATCATAATTTTTAAAAAAACATTTTTTCCACTGTAACATCTTTCAAATGTTTTGGTAGAGGGTAAGACACAAATTTAATTTTAAAAAATCAGTTTCTTTAGAATGCCTGGCTTTTTTTTTTTTTTAACAACATCTATATACAAGAAACCATGCGGGTCCCTCATAACTCCACAAAGTTTCCCAACTACACCTTGAGAACCACTGCCCCGGGGAGCTGCCAGTAAATCAAGGATGTGTTTAAGAAATCCAAGAAATATTTTTAAGTGTCTGCTATTTACAGTGATTGTTATATGTGACCATGAGCAAGTCACTTAACCAATTGGAACCTCAGGTAGCTCTTACATATAGACTAATGAGAATCAGATTAAGAGAGAGAGTTTCTAAACCAATGAGATGTCAGGCCCTTGATCTGTTGACATATGTCACACACTAGCTGTAGCATACCTAGTAGCCATACCCTGGTAAAGTTGTCTTGGGACATGGGTTAAACCAGGTTGAAGGTAGCCAAGAGGTCTCAAACCTGTCATAAGTTAGGGAAATGTCTACACCAAGCATAAGAAGACTTCCCACAGGTGAACGGTCAAATGAAAAGAATTTGTTATCATTAATTTGGCCATGAAGGTGACAGTAGCCGGCACTGTGGAGTGTTAGAATTTGGTTAGACATTGAAGACCCAAAGGTCATCCACTGCATCCTGGGTCAATGCCAATTGCATTGACTTTTGTCTTGCCACTGAGCTTTGTTGACTCTGAAAGGGAGAGTGAGACTGATGACTTTGCCATCTTTGCCTCACTTGGATCTAATTCATGGGTGAGTCAAGACTTCCTCCATGATGTCATTGGCCCTCTTCAAAAATGAAGGACAAACAACACCACCACACTGGGGATATGATGACGAAAAGAAAACAGTCCCTGCTTTCAAAAGAATCAAATTCTGCTGGGGATGGAAGCTCAATTCCATGTGGACAGTCTCGGGCGGGTAAAGGTGGGAACTTCTAAATCTTAGTTCTCACGAGACCCCCCAGGAAACGACTGGGAATCGAGGTGAACCGAGCTATCTTGTGTATTTCCGCCTCTTCCCGTGAGAAACATGATGGGAGAGAGCTCTCCCTGCCCTCGAGATTGTCCCGGATTGGAGCACACCTGTTGTTACCTAACAGGCTCAGTATTGACGTGCAAACTACGCGACGGGAGAGCTTAAGTAGGATCAGGAAAGCCTGAAAGTTCTCTTGGGCGGAGGGGCGCGGAGCGGACAGGACAGAAGGCTCCGCTTTTCCTCTCTCCTCTCTCCCCTCCCCCTCTCTCCCCACTTATACTTCTACTTCCAATCTCTTATTGTAAGATCTTTGCCTCCTTGGGAGATTCTTCGCTCCCTCCTAAGGAAGAATTCCCCTGCACTTGTAACTAGACCCTGAAATAAAGCTCAACCCTTGTTCGACTCTGGAACGTCCTTTCTCTCATATGAGCATCTGGTTTGGCCAACCGAAGACCTCCGATAGAGGTAAGGGAAGACTCGGGTAGCCCACAGGCCTCTAGGCCTGGCAGAATTCTATTAGATACAACTCCTAAATAGAATAAATTATGTAAAAAAGAGAGAACACTAACAACTAAAGAGGAGGTATAGCTAGGGAGGGGGCAAGAAAGGCCTACTATAAGAGGCACCTGAGTTAGAACTTGAAGGAAGTTAGGGTCTCTAAGAGAAAGACAGAAGGGAAATCATTTTAGGGAGAAATCTTTTAGGGCAAAGGCACAGAGATGAGAAAGGGCCTATTGAATTCAGGACAATTGACTGGAATGTAGGATGCATGAAAGATAGTTATATGAAATAAGATGAAAAGGTAGACTACAGCCAAATTACAGTGTTAAGGAGTAGCAATATGTTCCTATTTATGCATGGAAGATTCCTCCTCAAATATCGCACTAACCATGCTTTGAGAATGCCATTTGAATGGAAACAAAACAGTTGGATTTATCCTGCAACATTCATTTATCCCATGTCTAAAAGAGAATGTGAAATCCTCCAACAGTTTGTGCTTCTGTCATCTTTCTCAATGACACTCTTAAGTCTAAAGAAATGACTGTGAGGAGAAAGAGGGGGGGAGGTTGGGAATGGGAAGGGAAGGAAGGAAGGAAGAAAGGGAGGGAGGGAGGGAGGGAGAGAGGAAGGGAGGGAGGAATGATGCTGACAAAATCCTGATCTGTACTGCATAGCAAAGACACAAGCAGTTCTGCAGTCATCTGTAATCAGGTAGCATTCTACTTTATTTCTGTCCTCACTAAATGTACTCATAACCAAAACAAAGGAAACAACATTGCTTAATGGCACGAAACTTTTGGCAGGGCAGAGCAAGATTGTGGTTTCCTCCATCTTCTAAAAATGGAAAAGTAATAATTAACAATTTACAAAAGGAGAGCTTCCCTAAGGAATCTTCTAGTCTCTACTGGGCTTCATTTCCCCAGCCCTAGTCTACCCCGCTAAGATCCCTTTCCCCCAACACATACATGCACACATACACACAGAAAGTTTTAGTGTGATTTTTGTATTATAAATTAGATTCTCCAAATGGTCTCCCTGCCTCAAATCTCTCTCCACTCTCCATTCTGGTCTATCTAGGGATGGAAAGGACCTCAGAAGCCAATTAATACAACCCATTATTTTACAGACAAGTGAACTCAGATCCCAAATATACCGTGACTTGCCCAAAGTCACAGAGGAAGTAGCCAAGCTGGGGTTTGTACCCAAGTCTAAGATTCAGAGCCGCTGTACTGAGATGAGGGAATTCCCATTGGATGGCCTCCCAAGTAAAAACTCCTTTGAGGCCCTAGGACTCTTAAGGCCTTCTTTAGAGATCCTAGTTCTTTAGACCCAGAAAGTTCTCTTTTGTCTTGAATTCACAATTTGTTGTTCAGTCTTTTTAGTCATATCTAAATCTTTATGACCCCGTTTGGGGTTTTCCTGGCAAAGATACTGGAGTGGTTTACCATTTCCTTCTATAGCTCATTTTACAGATGAAGAAATTGAGGCAAACAGGGTTGTGACTTTTGAAGGGTCACTTGATTAGCAAGTGTCTGAGATCAAATCTGAACTCGGGAAGTTGAGTGTTCCTGACTCCAGGCCTAGCACTCTCTCCCCTGTACCACCTAGCTGCCCTAAGAATTCATAATTCTTCTACAATGATTCTCTAGTAAAATTATAGTTGTTGCCTTTCATTTTGATCAATTGTTCCTGCCACCAGATGCCCTAGACTGGCATCAGGCCCTTTGGCCTGTTACCCTGGGCAAGTCGCTTAACCTTTATCTGCTTCAATTTCCTCATTTATAAAAGGGGGGAAATGATACCACTATCTCCGATGCTTGTTGCGAGGATCAGCTGAGATATTTGTAAAGCACTTAACGGAGTGCCTGGTACATAGCAAGGAATTAATAAATGTGTGTATGTTTCCCTTGAGATAGAAGTTACTGTACTGCTTCCAAGGGCACTGGTTCAATCATCTGACAATAGGTTTTAGAATGCATTGATATCTTTGTCCCATCAAAACAGAAAAGAAAATCTACCCAGCATCTGTAGTAGGAAAGAAATCACTGCCTATGCCAAAGATGGCTGAAGGGATCACAGCTCTGTGGAATACCCTCTCTATAACAGCCATTCTCTTTTTGCTTGCACTTTAGTGTTCATTTCATCTTTGGCACCTCTCTCCATTGAAGGAACCCCTGACTCCAGAGTATCATGGGATATGTAGTTCTAGAAAATGTGCCAAAGCCCTAAAGAATGAATGGGTTCTATTATTAAGCAGAAAAATAGCAAAGAAAAGTGACCACTCTTACTCAAAGCCTAATCTAGGTTCCTACATCATAGGGTTGTTGTGAAGACTTTGCAGAGGCTGTGACCCAAGCCTTCATCAATCTAGAACATCCAGAATTGGACTGAGTTAGCACTAGAACCATTCAATTAATCCTATTCCTTCTGGATACTGACTAGTGTTTGAGATGTGAACATCAGAGCATAGTATAGTGGAAGGAACACTAGAGTAAAGAATTCAAAAGCCTAAGTTTTTCAAATATTGGCTCCAGCACTTGACTGTTTGATTCTGGGCAAGCTATACCCATCTCATAATATTATTAACCTAAAAATGACTTGTAAACTTTAAGGTATTACTGAAATATGTCATTATCATTATTATCCCAACTGCTAATTTTTAATTATATGATATTGAGTAGTTATTTCACCCCCCCAGGATTCAGTTTTTCACCAGAAAATGGAGTTGTGCCAAATGATCTCGAAGGTCCGTTCTGATGACTAATGATGATAACAATATAGCAGTAGCTCACTTTTACACAGTACTTACTATGTGCCAGGCACTGTGGAATGTGCTTTACAATTATTAGCTCATCTGATCCTCATAACAACCCTGAGAAGTAAATGTTATTTCTATTCCCATTTTACAGATGAGTACACTGCTGCAAACAGAGGTGAAAGGACTTGCCTATGGTCACACTGTTGGCAAATGTAAAAGGCTGGATCTGAACTCAGATCTTCCAGATTCCAGGCCTAGAGCTCTATCCACCACACCACTTAGATGCCCCTGAAAACAAATCTTTTGACTCAATAATTACATAAGAGAACTAGCCAGAAATATCTCAGAAAATCACTGTCAATCCTTAAAAGCACATCCCAGATATCAATCCTCAAATGTTGCTTCTCAAACTTAGAAGCATTATGAGAAAAGTGCTATCACACTTACCTTCTCTGGAAGCTCGTATCATTCACTGGTATCAACATCTCCTCGTCCTTGGTGTCATCTAACAACCTCCAAGCCATTTTCTAGTTTTGAGTGATGAATTTACCACCTGGCTCTAGTTCTCCTTGCTGTCAATGCTGCACCGTGTTCCAGCTTTAGTGATTTCAGTATTTATATTGGTAACTAATGATCCCCTCAATATCCTTGTCTTCACAGTTCTTTGGTTTCAGTTCAAATGATCTTTATCCTACCTTCTTCTGATGCCCCAAAACAAGGGAAAACTTTGGTCCCTGCTATCATTCACAGCTAACTTCTACCCCAAAAGATCTTCAATTCTGAAATTTCTCTGGTCATCTCTGGCCATTGTGTGGTTTCCTCTTACTACTCAGCCTTCTTGGCAATATCTAGACCCTTTTTACATCTCACCATTTTCCCAATCCATTAGCCTGTCTCATACTGATTGTCTTCCAAACTCAGTCTGAATTCCATGTTATTCCATAATTCTAACAACCATCATCACATTCACAGGTCCCCACAGAATAAAGAAAAAACTACAGGGTAGCTTCCAGCATGTTGGGCAAAGTTTCCCAGGAGGACTTACGGCAGGTCACAGATAAGAACCCAAAGAATGAAAAGACATAGCTACATGATGATTTCTACCACTGAAGGGATGACACACAGTGGGGAGGGATAGCTAGAATACTGGATAAAAGTCAGAAAATCTTCACGTTTGAACACTGGACTGAATAAAATCTGATGAAATTTAGTGGATTAATGTTCGCCTTGGCCTAAGAGATCTGAACTTGGAACAATGGGTAGAAGTGATAGAAGCAGATTTCAGCTCAATATGAAGGGGAAAAATCTTGATAAATAAACATGGAATGGACTGCGACAGGAAGTAAGGAGTTTCCCTTCATCAGTCTGCAAATGAGGGCGAGATGACCACTCAATGTAGGTTGTGTTGAAGGGGATTGCCTTTTAGATAGGAGTTAGACTAGACAGCCTCTGAGGTCCCTTTTGTCTCTCATATTATGTGAAATATTTTGATAAAATCACAATCACAATGAAGTATTTATTACAATAATAACAACATACTTAGGGCTGTTAAGACCTTTCTATTACAATGATTTCAATCAATGAGCATTTATTAAGTGTTTATTATGGGTCAAGTAGTATGCTAAATGATGGAAATACAAACAAATACAAGCAAAAAAATAAAGACAGGAGCTTATATGCTGATGGAGATACCAAACACATAAAAGCAAGCTGAAAGGGGAATGAGAATGTGTGGTGAGAGAAAAATTCGGGAGAGTGTAGCATGGCTGGAAATGAGATGGTCGGCCTGGGAGGTTTCCTTAAAGGGAGGTTCTAAGAGCCCTGTACCCTCCAGTTAGAGGGAGAGGCCCCAGGAGCAGAGGGCACTCCTCAGGACTGAGTTCCAGGGCTAAAGCGATCATCAGTGATGTTCTCACTAATACATCTCCAGTTCCTTTTGCCTTTCCCTTGTACCTGTTGCACCTTCTGTACACATCCCTAACCCTGGATAAATTTTGTTTATTTTCTGCATTCATGATCCTGAACTGCTAACAGTTACTAGAGAAAATCCTGTTACTATGTCGATTGGCTCCACTACAAATTCTAGTTATCTAACCTGATTTGGTTCCGTGCTATCCCAGAATTCTTTTATTAATCTCATTGAATTCTCAAATTTCTCAAAAGCAGCTGTTCCAAATCTTTTCTTTTCTCTTCAGGTGCCCATTTCCACACATCTCCCTCACCCTCTGCAAATGATCTTGCCTCTTACTTTATTGAGATGAAGGCCAGGACAGAAACTTCCTCTGTTTTTCCGCATCACCTCAAAATTTCACTGTTCTTTTATCTACCTTTTCTTTTCTCCCACCTTAGAAAAAACAAATAACTCTCTACTTAAAGCCTATCTTCCACTTGAGTCTTTGATTCCCTTGCATCCAACCTTCTCCAGGCTTTGCTCCTTTGATTAGCTCTATTTCCCCCTTGTACCATCAATCTCCTCCTTGCCCCTAGTACAGGAGAACCTCTCTTATCGATCAATTAACAAGCATTTATTAAGAGCCTATGTGCTAGAATTGGTGAGTGTGAATGTTTAATGCTGTAGGTCATCATTTACATTTTTCCATTATTTCATTAGTTGTCCAAACTGTCCTTCCTATTGGTCCACACAAGAAAGCACTGTAACTTCAATGTTTATAGTGTTACATTTTTCCTTAGTCACAATCTAACTATAAACAAGCTACAACAAGGTTATGTTTTTCATTAGCTACAATCTCCTTTAGGCCCTTAGTCTGGGTAACTTAGAATCATTAATTGTATTACAGCTTTCTGTCTCACTATCTCCCAGCTGTCTTTGCCTTCATTTCCTCTTCACACTGAGAAACAGGCAATATTTCATAAAAGGCAGTGTACCAAAAAACGAGGGTGGGAGTGGTAGGTTAGCAGATGTGTGCAAATTTTCAAATAAAATGTGAAAATTCAGGTTTGGTGACCTACCACTATCTCTTTATACAAGGTATCCCAAAAAGTCTTCTTGCTGTTTTTAAACTTTTAATAACAGAAAGCTGCTCTGGGTTGAATTACATAAAAACTGTGCTATGCTTCTGGGACATATTATATGTATAATGCGTGCATATGTGAATTTTCTTTCTGTTGCTACCTCTTAAAGGTCAGCATCCTATACCACAATGAAGATAACACTGGGACTGGGAACCCGAGACCTGGATTCTAATCCCAGATCTGCCTCTGGACTAGCTATATAATCTCATATGGATCATTTTCCCTATTAGGAAAATTTCCTTACCTGTAAAACCTTGTTGAGATTAGATCTTTTCCAAGTGTCTTTCCAGTTTAAAATCTCAGGATTCTGAATTAATCTTATCCCCAAAACAAATTTACATCTTTAGAATAGCATTAGCATACCTTTGTTTAAAAATAAAATGTTTTAAAAATATTTGTTACTGTGTTTGTTGTTGATATAATTATTGTTATCTGTAATGTGTTCATTACACACACACACACACACACACACACACACACACACACACACACACATGCAGTGAGCCAGCCCTTGTAACAAACAAAAGCATTTCAAGTTCTCAATCATGTGTGACAGTATAAACAATATTTCATATCCATAATTCACTATCTCTATAAGGTAGGTGCAATTTATCAGCTGTTTTTCCAGGTCTAGGCTCAGTTTATTATAATTATTCATAATTTAGTTTTAATTTTATTGTTCTTTCAGTTTATGTTATTATAGTCATTTTATATAGTTTTCCTTGTTCTGTCTATTTCATTCTTCATCTACTCATACAAACATTTCTCATTCTCTGAATTCTTCATATTCATCATTACTTACAGCACAATAATATTCCATGACATCCACACATATATTTTAATTATTCCAAACCCTAATATCACTGGTTACCCACCTTTTTATCTATTCTGTGTTCTCCACACACACACATACAACACACATACAAAGTTGTCAAATATTTTTGGTATACATCAAACCCTTTTCATTTTTTTGTATCTTTATCTCCTAGCTAGGTGGCATAACAGATAGAAAACTGGCCTTAGAGACAAAAAGGTCTGAGTTTCAACCTAGCCTCAGACACTTCCCAGATACATGATCCTGAGCAAGTCACTTAGCCTCTGTCAGCCTCAATTTCCTAAACTATAAAGTGGGGATAATATTATCATCAGGATCAAATGAGATAATCTATGTAAAGTACTCTCGCAACTATAAGGTGCTTTCTAAATGTGGGCAGTTATTGGGGGTTCAAACATACCCTTTCTCTCTGAAACAGTTTCCCTTGAAGTCTAGATTCACCTTAAGGAAGGGGTGATGGAAAAAGACTGTCATTGCAAAAAAACAATAACAATAACAAAAGGTGCTTTGAAAATAAGCAGCTTTCTAAGTTTGAAAGTTATTCCTTTGTTTTGTTGTTTAATAGATTCAGAATATTCTTGAATGTCTCTTGCTTTCTGGGCCCTTAGGGGAAAGCTGATGAATTTGGCTAATCAGAGCAATGATCCTGTGCCCAGGATTAGGATGGTTTCAATCAGTATATCACCATTGACAGCTTGCCATAGCAATGACCAAAGTTTCCCTAACCTTATTCTGTCACGCAGGTTGCTGAAGAGTCCTCATTTGAAATCCCTAGCAAAATCAGCACTCTGCTCATGTTTCTTCATCAGCAGCTCAAGACAAGATAACGGGAATCCAAAGATACACATTACGGACAACACCCAGCTAGAAGTAATATATAACTGCCTCCAAAAAGGAAATAACTTCCATGGGGCAAGCTTTGTCACTGACATCATTAGCTTTCCACCCCAGCATCTATATACCTGTGTGCGTGGGTACATAAGCATGTGCACACACACACATAAGCGTGTGTAATATATATGGTGTGTGTATTCTATATATGTTCATATATGTAGATATGTAGTTGTTTGTTATTTGTTTCTTCGTTTTCAAGAGAACTAGTGATATCATGGGGTGATGTCATGCCTTGCTTGTGAATGAGATTTAAGCAAGGCAGATTTGCAAAAAGTCATCAGGACTCACTCTCTATTCCAGAGCCATCAAAGTCCCCTGAATACCCCATTAAAAAAAACCATACATATATATATATATCTATATCTATAGATATATAGATATAGATATAGATATATATAAATGTACACATACATGGGTATGGGAGTATGTATATGTATATATATGTGTGTATATGTATATATGTGTATATATGCATATATATGTTGACATATTACATTCATTTCTGAATGTGTCCCATCATGCCTACATGCAGGAAGCTATTCCCTGTAACAAAAAAAAAGCCTTTCTACAAAACAATCAACTTATCAATCATGTATGACAGTATATACAATATTTTATACCCACAATCTACCATCTCTACAAAGGAGGTACAATTTATCAGCTATTTTCTGAATCCAGGCTAAGTTTTTTATAATGTTTACATATTTTGTGTGTATATTTATTATTATATAGTACATAGACACATATAATATTCCAAAGAAATCTCATAAATGACATGTTGGGAAAATAAAATCACTCTTGAGAGCGCCCAGATCCATTGGGTTGTTTCCATTTTCATAAAATCACACAATTTTAGAGTCACAAGTAACATCAGTAGCCATCTAGTACAATCCACAGAAATCATACTAGATAAGTTTCAAAGACTTCCCAATAAATTAGAACCCATTACCTCTCAGTTCACTTTTGGATAGCTCTAATAATAAACTGTTAGCATTAATATAGCTAAGTTAGGTTGCAAAGTTCTTTACATGCATTATCTCTTTTGAAACTCAAAACAAGGGGGGCGGAGCCAAGATGGCTGAGTAGAAGGACACACATACGCTAGCTCTGAACCCACAGCCCATAAAATATCTGTAAAAAAAAGAACTCCCAACAAATTCTGGAGCAGCAGAAGCCACAGAACAACAGAGCAGACGAGATTTCTGTTCCCAGAGAGCCCTGAAAAACCCTGCCTTGGCCACACTGCACCGAGAGGAGCAGATCAGAGCAGGCTTCAGGGACAGAATCTCCAGCAGCTGCGTGGGTCTCTCCACCCACAGGCCTCAAAGGTTGGTGAGAGGGTTTTCTCGGCTTGCCAAGAGGGGACTGGGGTGGCCCTATAACTCAGGCCTCCTTGGGAGGCAGCAGCAGAGGCAGAAGCAGACCAGGGCTCCCCAAGCAGTCAGGAGCCCAGATCCATTGTTGAAGGTCTCTGCATAAAACTCCTGAGGGAACTGAGCCCCGTGAGGCGGCCCTGCCCCCATCTGAGCACCTGAACTTAATCTCACACTGAATAGCAACCCTGTCCCCGCCAAAAGCCCTGAGGCTGGAAGCAGCATTTGAATCTCAGACCCCAAACGCTGGCTGGGAGGATCAGGAGGTGAGGTAGGTGTGAGGAGAATATTCAGAGGTCAAGTCACTGGCTGGGAAAATGCCCAGAAAAGGGAAAAGAAAAAAGACTATAGAAGGTTACTTTCTTGGTGAACAGTCATTTCCTCCCTTCCTTTCTGATGAGGAAGAACAATGCTTACCATCAGGCAAAGACACAGAAATCAAGGCTTCTGTGTCCCAGCCCATCCAGTGGGCTCAGGCCATGGAAGAGCTCAAAAAGTATTTTGAAAATCAAGTTAGAGAGGTGGAGGAAAAGCTGGGAAAAGAAATGAGAGACATGAAGTCAAAGCATGAACAGCAGGTCAGCACCCTGCTAAAGGAGACCCAAAAAAATGTTGAAGAAAATAACACCTTGAAAAATAGGCTAACTCAATTGGCAAAAGAGGTTCAAGAAGCCAATGAGGAGAAAAATGCTTTCAAAAGCAGAATTAGACAAATGGAAAAGGAGATTCAAAAACTCACTGAAGAAAATAGTTCTTTCAAAATTAGAATGGAACAGATGGAGGCTAATGACTTTATAAGAAAGCAAGAAATCACAAAACAAAACCAAAAGAATGGAAAAATGGAAGATAACGTGAAATATCTCATTGGAAAAACAACTGACCTGGAAAATAGATCCAGGAGAGACAATTTAAAAATTATGGGACTACCTGAAAGCCATGATCAAAAAAAGAGCCTAGACATCATCTTTCATGAAATTATCAAGGAAAACTGCCCTGAGATTCTAGAACCAGAGGGCAAAATAAATATTCAAGGAATCCACAGAACACCACCTGAAAGAGATCCAAAAAGAGAAACTCCTAGGAACATTGTGGCCAAATTCCAGAGTTCCCAGGTCAAGGAGAAAATATTGCAAGCAGCTAGAAAGAAACAATTCAAGTATTATGGAAATACAATCAGGATAACACAAGATCTAGCAGCCTCTACATTAAGGGATTGAAGGGCATGGAATAGGATATTCCAGAAGTCAAAGGAACTAGGACTAAAACCAAGAAGCACCTACCCAGCAAAACTGAGTATAATACTTCAGGGGAAAAATTGGTCTTTCAATGAAATAGAGGATTTTCAAGCATTCTTGATGAAAAGACCAGAGCTGAAAAGAAAATTTGACTTTCAAACACAAGAATGAAGAGAACCATGAAAAGGTGAACAGCAAAGAGAAGTCATAAGGGACTTACTAAACTTGAACTGTTTACATTCCTACATGGAAAGACAATATTTGTAACTCTTGAAACTATTCAGTATCTGGGTAGTTGGTGGGATTACACACACACACACACACACACACACACACACACACACACGTAGAGACAGTGCACAGAGTGAATTGAAGAGGATGGGATCATATCTTAAAAAAATGAAATCAAGCAGTGAGAGAGAAAGATATTGGGAAGAGAAAGGGAGAAACTGAATGGGGCAAATTATCTCTCATAAAAGAGGCAAGCAAAAGACTCATTAGTGGAGGGATAAAGAGGGGAGGTGAGAGAAAAACATGAAGTCTACTCTCATCACATTCCACTAAAGGAAAGAATAAAATGCACACTCATTTTGGTATGAAAACCTATCTTACAATACAGGAAAGTGGGGGATAAGGGGATAAGCAGGGTGGGGGGGATGATAGAAGGCAGGGCATGGGGAGGAGGGTGCAATTTGAGGTCGACACTCATGGGGAGGGATAGGATCAAAAGAGAATAGAAGTAATGAGGGACAGGATAGGATGGAGGGAAATATAGTTAGTCTTATACAACAGGACTATTATGGAAGTCATTTGCAAAACTACACAGATTTGGCCTATATTGAATTGCTTGCCTTCCAAAGGGAAGGGGTGGGGAGGGAGGGAGGTAAAGAAGTTGGAACTCAAAGTGTTAGGATCAACTGTCGAGTAATGTTCTTGCCACTAGGAAATAAGAAATACAGATAAAGGGGTATAGAAAGCTATCTGGCCCTACAGGACAAAAGAGAAGATGGAGACAAGGGCAGAGAGGGATGATAGAAGTGAGAGCAGATTGGTCATAGGGGCAATTAGAATGCTTGGTCTTTGGGGGGGAGGGGAAAAAAGGGGAGAAAATTTGTAACCCAAAATTTTGTGAAAATGAATGTTAAAAGTTAAATAAATAAATTTAATTAAAAAAAAGAAAAAAGAAAAACAAGTAAATACCCTGCTAAAGGAGACCCAAAAAAATGCTGAAGAAAATAACACCTTGAAAAATAGGCTAACTCAATTGGCAAAAGAGGTTCAAAAAGCCAATGAGGAGAAGAATGCTTTCAAAAGCAGAATTAGACAAATGGAAAAAGAGGTTCAAGAGCTCACTGAAGAAAATAGTTCCTTCAAAATTAGAATGGAACAGATGGAGGCCAATGACTTTATAAGAAAGCAAGAAATCACAAAACAAAACCAAAAGAATGAAAAAATGGAAGATAATGTGAAATATCTCATTGGAAAAACAACTGAACTGGAAAATAGATCTAGGAGAGACAATTTAAAAATTATGGGCCTACCTGAAAGCCATGATCAAAAAAAGAGCCTAGACATCATCTTTCATGAAATTATCAAGGAAAACTGCCCTGAGATTCTAGAACCAGAGGGCAAAATAAGTATTCAAGGAATCCACAGATCACCACTTGAAAGAGATCCAAAAAAAGAAACTCCTAGGAACATTGTGGCCAAATTCCAGAGTTCCCAGGTCAAGGAGAAAATATTGCAAGCAGCTAGAAAGAAACAATTCAAGTATTATGGAAATACAATCAGGATAACACAAGATCTAGCAGCTTCTACATTAAGGGATTGAAGGGTGTGGAATAGGATATTCCAGAAGTCAAAGGAACTAGGACTAAAACCAAGAATCACCTATCCAGCAAAATGGAGTATAATACTTCAGGGGAAAAATTGGTCTTTAAATGAAATAGAGGACTTTCAAGCATTCTTGATGAAAAGACCAGAGCTGAAAAGAAAATTTGACTTTCAAACACAAGAATGAAGAGAAGCATGAAAAGGTGAACAGCAAAGAGAAGTCATAAGAGACTTACTAAAGTTGAACTGTTTACATTCCTACATGGAAAGACAATATTTGTAACTCTTGAAACTATTCAGTATCTGGGTAGTTGGTGGGATTACACACACACACACACACACACACACACACACACACACGTAGAGACAGAGTGCACAGAGTGAATTGAAGAGGATGGGATCATATCTTAAAAAAATGAAATCAAGCAGTGAGAGAGAAAGTTATTGGGAGGAGAAAGGGAGAAATGGAATGGGGCAAATTATCTTTCATAAAAGAGGCAAGCAAAAGACTTATTAGTGGAGGGATAAAGAGGGGAGGTGAGAGAAAAATATGAAGTTTACTCTCATCACATTCCACTAAAGGAAGGAATAAAATGCACACTCATTTTGGTATGAAAACCTATCTTACAATATAGGAAAGTGGGGGATAAGGGGATAAGCAGGGTGGGGGGGGGGATGATGGAAGGGAGGGCATGGGGAGGAGGGAGCAATTTGAGGTCGACACTCATGGGGAGCGACAGGATCAATAGAGAGAATAGAAGTAATGGGGGGCAGGATAGGATGGAGGGAAATATAGTTAGTCTTATACAACAGGACTATTATGGAAGTCATTTGCAAAACTACACAGATTTGGCCTATATTGAATTGCTTGCCTTCCAAAGGGAAGGGGTGGGGAGGGAGGAAGGAAAAGAAATTGGAACTCAAAGTTTTAGGAACAACTGTCAAGTACTGATCTTGCCACTAGGAAATAAGGAATACAGGTAAAGGGGTATAGAAAGTTATTTGGCCCTACAGGACAAAAGAGAAGATGGAGACGAGGGCAGAGAGGGATGATAGAAGAAAGAGCAGAGTGGTGATAGGGGCAATTAGAATGCTCGGTGTTTTGGGGTGGGGGAAGGGGACAAAAGGGGAGAAAATTTGTAACCCAAAATTTTGTGAAAATGAATGTTAAAAGTTAAATAAATAAATGAACAAATGAATGAATGAATAAATACATAAATAAACAGAAAGAAAAAAGAAACTCAAAACAACCCAGGGGAGATACCCTTTGTAGCTTCCACCACTGTCAACTGGTTTTTTCCACTGGGACTGAACATAAAAATTTTCTTTCACATGCTGACTCTTTAAATACTGAAGATACTGGTCATGCCCCCTTGAGGCACCTCTAAGAATTGCTAGTTCTTTTAACAAATCCTCATGATGTTTTGATCTTTATGAAAATCATCTTCTACAGCTTATCAATGTTCTTCCCAAATGGTAGCGCTCACAATTTAACACAATATTTCAAGTGTAATAAGAGTACGATTATCATCATCATCATCATCATCCTCATCATCATCCAAATAGAAGACCTAAGTTCCAAATGATCAGGTACAGCTGTGTGACCCTGGGAAAGTCACTTTACCTCTGCCTTCCTCAGTTTCCTAAACTATAAAATGAAGATGAAAAAAAAATAGCACCTATCTTCCAGGGTTGTTGTGGCAATCAAATGAGAAAATATTTGTAAAGTCCTTAGCACAGTGTTTGAAGCATAATAAGTGCTTAATTTCCTTTATTCTTGTATAGTTAATCTGGGGAGGAAGAAAAAAGGGACAAGAAAGAAAGAAAAATCTTTAACCATATTCTGTACGATTTTCATCTAAAATATCCCTTAATATTGTTGTACCAAATAAATTAATATGAAAAAACATCAGAAGTACAAGGTAGCAACTGAGTGTAGTAGAAAGAACACTGGCATGGGAGCCCAGACAATTAGTTCTGAGTCCTGGTTCTGCCATTTAGCTCACACTCCATAGGACTTGAGGTTTGCATAGCACTTTGCAAAAATTATCTCATTTGATCTTCAATACAATCCTATGAGGTAGATATCATTATTAGCCCACTATACAGATGAGGAAATTGAGTTTTAGAAAAGGTTACTGATATGGCTAAGGTCACAAAACTATTCATTGTTTAAGGTGAAATTTGAATCCAAATCTGGGTCTAAGTTCATTGCTGTATTCCCTATGGAGAGGTCTAAAAAGTAGAAGAAAGGGGCTCCTGGGCATCCTTACCACAAGGGGTAAGTCAACCTTTGATAGAATGATCAACCTTTGAGAGAATGGTAGATGTGTCACATCTATGCATGCTACAATGACCAACTGGGAGCTCATGTCCAACACTCAATCTACCCTTATCCTTCCCCCGAGACTCCCCAATCTGGTCTCTCTACAATGCAAGCTCAAGTTTCCAAACACCCATAGCAACAACTATGCGGGTGCCTTTACAAATATTCCATTCCTGTCCCTAACCCTCACCGTATCAGGTCCAGATTGGAATAGGCACTTTCAGAAGCTAAACTGAATGCAATGAACAGTGACTAAGAGCCCCACACCTTCCCTTTTGGGTAGGACAGAGTGAAAAATATGGCAGGAGTATGCATGAATGGGCTGCAATCTACTCTTCCAAAATTCCCTTTATTGTTCACATCACCACCAACCCTCTAGTTACCCAGGTTTGCAACCTGCATGTTGTGTCTCTCATTAGAATATAAGCTCCATGACAATAAGAATTTTCTTTTATCTTTCTTTGTATCTCCAGTGCTTAACTCAGTGCCTGGCACACAGCAGATGCTTAATAAATGCTAGTTGCCTGATTGACCTTGGTATCATCCTCAATTCCGTTCTCTCCTTCACCCCACTCCTTCAATCAATCGTCATACCTTGTGGGTTCTACCTCCTTAACAGCTCTCATCTTTTTCCTTCCCTCTCCTTACAAAAGCCTCCACTTCAGGTCCTTATCACTTCTTGTCACTACTGCAGTGATCTCTTTTAACTCAAGTCTCTCCTCCCTATAATCCTTCACACAGCTGCCAAAATGCCTCTTCTTGTTCACAAGTGTACCCATGGAATCCTTCCTCAACAACCTTCAGTGACCCTCTATTGACATCAGGATCAACAATCATTTTATCTTGGTTTTCTCCTTTTCAGTTTTGACATTTTATAATGTATGTAAGCAGTGTTGTGCAGATAAATATTTATTCTCCCCCCTCAAAAAACGATAAGGACAAAACACTTTTAAATTTAATTTACATTGCTGACATTTCTTCCATCATTTTCTTAAGCCTAAACAATCATCGAAATAATACAACAAGCAACAGAACATTTCAGGTGTTTGTTGATTTTTGAAGTGAAAATGTTTACACTGAAAATTTAACTACCAGGCTCTGTCCAGCCAGTTTGAACTGCTCCAGCACAATTCCAGCATATGCCTGTATACAAGAGTGGAAGGGGTGGTGGAGTAAATCAAATTGCTCTACCTCACCTGAGGTCAAGTGATAAAATTCTAGACCCTACTACTTACCCAGGTGATGTTACCACGTCTAGACTGAATTAAATTAAAGGCATCTAGCAGTGTGAAAAGCCTTATCCATTTGATTGTCTCTGGTTGGTCACTGGATGAACTGCAGTGATATACAAGAATTGACTGGGGGAAAAATATAGTCATGGTGCATGGGGCTTGTATAAAATAGTCAACCAGTGTTAACAAAAATAACAATAAATTTTTTTACTTAAAAAACCAGGAGAGATAGAAATTCTAGCCAATACCATTCCTTTCTTACATGTGCTTCCTAACCTTGAGACAACTTCTTTTTCTTGGATTCTATATGTGACTGTAGGAAAATGTGTTGCAGAACTTTGAGGGGATGTTTTGTACTAATGACACCAACTTAGTAAATACTCCTTTCTAAAAATCAATTAAAGTTGACTGACTAAATTGATTCTTAACTCATAATTTGGGGGGAAATTACAGAGCTCTAGCATTAGAAAAATTCTCTCCAATCCTCCTCAGGGATACTTCTAGAATTGTACAGAGGAGATATTGTCAGTCTTCTTGCTACCTGGCTTATCAGTGTGAGTGAGAGTTGGTATGTATGTGTCAAAGATGCATAATTAAGAGGAAAAGAAGAAAGAGGAGGAGCAGTAGCAATTGTAGTAGTAATAGCATTCTTACAGTGTTTTAAGGTTTAAGGTTTGCAAAGTGATTGACAAATATTATCTCATGTTATCCTCACAACAACCCTGCAACATAGGTGCCATTATTATTCCCATTTTATTGGTTAAAGATGAGGAAACTGAGGGAGACAGAGGTTAATTGATCTTCCCAACATCCTATAGCAGGTTGCATGTCTGAATCTGGATTTGAATGCAGGTCATCCTGACTCCAGGTCTAGTACTCTATCTCCTACTGCACCATCTAACTTCCAGTACTGTATTACAAATTTATAATTTATAAATAAGTAAATATACATATTTGAGAGGTGTGCTCAAAATGTTTAGGTTTTTTTTTTTTTTTATCCAAGCACAAGATTAAAAAGTTTGCCAACCACTGTCCTATGATACTTTGTCTTTATTGGTTATATGATTTCATATATGAAATCAAATCAATCCCTTCCCTTCTCTCAGTCACTTTGGATCATAAATTTAAAGGGAAAGGTATCTTTCAGGTCAATAAGCCTAACTCCAATGTTTTTTAGAAGAGGAAGAAGAGGAAAGTAAGACCCAGAAAGAAAGAGTGATTTGCCCCAAGATCACCAAGGTAGGACAGAGCAGAGGTGTGGTTTGAACTTAAGCCCTCTTTCCACTGCACTGCCTCAGTTTCTTCCTTTATAAAATTAAGGCTTTAGAATAGATTATCTCCTAAGTCCCCTCTAGCTCTGACATTTTGGGAGTATTGTGTCATAAGCAGTAGTAGCATATACATTGAAGCTGTCCCAAATGGGATTTATAGCCTTTATTAAATAATATCAATTCTGTCAGACTTTTCTGAAGTCAGAGCTAGGTCTGTTGAACATGCTTAATATATCACTATTACAAAAGAGAAAAATATAGAAATTAAATATTCTATATACATATTCATGTATATTCAGTTAAATTGCCAGTGCCCTATGGATAGAACTTCCACTTAGTCTTAGGATAAAGTAACAAAATTCTTACACTTATTTATACTTATTTTTCTTCTTTTGGAATTAAACAGTGAGGCAGTGAAAGGGAGGAAATCACAGCCAGCAGGTTATAGTCAATACCACTTCACTCCCGGCATTGAGGAAGTCAATCATTATTGCAGTGGCCTTTCTTGAATTGACCCAGAAACCTGGCAAAAACATCCTTCCATCATCCAGAATGAGATCTATCATTTTGTACTTTATCACATTAAGAACACTTAACTGGTTTTCTTCAAGTTAAGCTCAGTTTTTCCCTTCTTAATGAAAGCTACAGTCTTGCCAAGGTTGAAGTTTATTGTGTCAGACATATTTGAGTTATACTGATCCAAATAAAGTCACTCTGCTTTGTTCAAGTGAAAACAATTCATTCACACTTGCATAACCTCAAACTGGCTAAGTCGTCTTTGCTCAAGCTATAAATAAAGTATCATATCTCCATTTGAGGAGATGCAACATAGTGTAATGAAAAGAACAGTGCATTCAGAATCAGGCAGCCTAGTTTCAAATCCCTAAGTGACCTTGAGAAAGTCACTTCCATTCACTTAGCCTCAGAATTTTGCAGAAATGACAGAATTTGGGGATTGAAAGAGACCCCAGAGAGCATGAGGTCCAACCTATCCCTGCTTTACCCCTGCCGTCTTGTACCCTGTTTTTACTGCAGCTGTGGAACTGGACCAACTGGACTTCCAGTGACCATGCCCTGGAGAAATGAAGCCCTTCTATTTCAGAACTTTTGTTGTTGTGATCGAAGAGAACCTATGATATCTAACTGGTACTGCCCCTGACCTTGCTTCACCACAAACAATACAAAGGAATGCAAGATAGCTTACCTGTCAGGTTAATGCTGTCAAGCTGGTGTGTCCTCTTTGGCTAGTCCCAGAATTGTCTGTCCCTTAACAAAATAAAGGATTGAAATGTGGTGGGAAAGAATGTAGGAGCTGGGGTGTGGATGGAAGATGTCCTGGACACCTCAAATTATTCCACATATACAATTGTCTGTTAAATATAGGTATAAAGCCAGCCCCATCTAATTGACTCCACTCATGCTGCTGGGCCCCCTGCTAGCATGCCATTCTTTATCACTGGTGGCAACTGGGACCAAATGTTTTGGTTGGACTGATTCTGCCAAGATCTATCAAAGTTTACTTAATGATAGGAAGACAGTAATTCTGATGAGCCAGTTATTTTACATTCAGAATCTTGACATTTGTCAAATAAGAATATGAAAGGCCAAAATGAGTCATGTTATTTAAACTGTAGAGATGGACACATTAAAAATTATCATAACCTACATAAAAGATTTGAAGAAGTTGATACATTTTGCCCAAAGGCCCAAAGGTAGAACTGAGAATAGATCCATACCAATTCATGTAGGCACACAAACACATGCATACACACACATACATGCGTGCAAACACCTGCATACAAATTTTTTGAATACTGTTGTTCTAGCCAACAGGAAACAACTTCCAGATCATGCTTTCATGAGTTCATAGTATAGTCAGATTTCAACTTCCTGATCATCTTAACAATATTTAAGGTATCAGACTGTATAAGTGACCTAATTATCTAAGAAAGAATTAGGAGACTCAGTTGAGGACTGGAAAAAATGATTGGGGAATGCCTTCTGCCTCATTTTTCTCAATCTCTTTTTTTTTACTCATTTATTTGTGCCAACAAGAGAGATTGAGAGTTCAAAAGGTGATAGCAGAGCTGATAGCAATGATATATGGCAGCAGAAGTGCATCACTGTAGAAAATGGGTTTATTTTCAGCATTAGAAGGAAAACCAAAAATATGGCTTCCTGAGCTCCAACATTCCATGAAGGTGATCAGTAAGACAGAGAGCTTAGCCCCAAGATCAGTGTTGTCATTTAGACTCTGAAAGAAAGGAATTTGGAAAACTTTCCACTTGTCCTAGGATAACAGATCTATGTATTGATCCTCCATGTTGGAGTTCCTCTGACTTTCTGAATAGCATTATTCATTATAACTCATGTCTCCAGTAGGTCTCAGAAAATGTGCAGGATGTATGTTGTTTTTGTTCACTCATTGATTCATGTTTGTATGTCTTGTCCTCCTATAAATATTGAGGAACCTATTCTTAATCTTTTTTTATCTCCATGGTCCCCAGGAGAGTGTTAGATACATGGTAATTGTCTGATAAATGTTAATTGATGGAATGAAGTCACTCATAAACTTTTCCAAAATAACAGAATCACTGAGCTGTTGTTTATCCTCCAGCAAACTCTACAAACTATTTCTACATTGGAAGATTGAATTGTTTTATTTGCAAAAGCAATGGATGCCTCAGGGCTTGTCATCTGCCATCTCTCTAAAATGGAATCTAAAGGATGTATATGTGGAAGAATGGAATTTGCAGGTTAGAAGGAAATCTATCAGTATAATCAAATCACTTTCATTTCATTCATGATTTTTTTTTCTTTGAAGATGAAATAACATGCTGAAGCCCAGCAGAACCAGAATTATTCATTCTTTATGATGGCAATTAAGAATTCTCTTCCAACTCAAGACATCCCTCTCTAGGTGGATAGAATGAAAACTACGGCTCCCTCTTGCTATTAGGGAACTAGCCATGACCAGGTATAATTTTCCACTTTAGCCCATGCATAGGAATGAATGTGCATTTCATGAAGTCACCTAGATTGGTCAGGCCATTGATGACTATGGAAATATTATCAGAAAGATCCATCTATTTGAAATTTCCTTAAGTTTCTGGAATCTCATCATATCTGAGTCAGCATCAAAATGCAGCCTTTTTGTATACCTTGGAAACATTTCTATCTGTATCATTTCTGAAGGGAAATGGATGACATGCCAAAAAAATCAATATTAAAGTTGATACAGCTAAAGTACAGTGGATTTATATCCTGGAATATAGATAAAATGTTATGATTACTGCCATATTCAATTATGTCACATTGAACAAGGACTAAGAAAATGTCATTTTTTCTGTATGTTTTTTCCTCTTGCTCTATTTTATTAGCTAAATAAAAGAGTTTTTTGTTTGCTTTTTAATAGCCAGGTCAACCTATATACCTAGCTAGGAATGATGTGAGAAGATTGTGAGTAACAAGAAGGAACACCAGTACTCCAGGATGATGTCAGGCAGCATGTTTCTCACAGACATGCAAGTAAGTGTGCAACTCTCCAGCCCTTTTTGTAGGTCAGCATGGACAGTTGCTTGGGCATTGGATGGAATGTTCAAGCCAGTAGAGTTCTTGGGACTCTGGGTCTCTCTTCTTACACCTGATCGTTGTTTCTAGAAAGATTCATGGGGAACAACTGGGGAGGAGATTTGAGGAGGAGGAGGAGACTTCAGTGAGTGAACTGCTTACGATGATCATTACCACTTCCTTATCAGTCACAAAGGCATTGTGATTAGGAACATTTGCTACACTGATTATGATCAGGAGAGCTTTGCATGCCTTGTTTGGATGAAGCTACCCAAACCAGTTATTATGTCCATATGTAGGTCAATCAATGGTCAAACACAGAATCATTTCTGTCAGCTAGGGTCTAGCGACAAGCCATTCCTCACAAATGGTAACACTTTTCTGTAATCAATCAGAAATGTTGGTCATGTAGTTCTCTGATCAACTTGCAACCAAAGAATGCCAAAGTTGGCAGATCATCTATGCCAACTCCCTCATTTTGCAGGCAAGAAAATTGAGACCCATAAAAGGAAAGTAACTTGTCCAATGAACATAGCTAATTAGTTGCAGTTAGGATGAGGCTAAATTAAGTACATTGAACTAATATATATACTCTAATCTGGAGTTGAACCAACAGCATGGACTTAGGAAAGAGTGATGACAGACATCTTTCAAGAGGTTCTGCAATGTCCCAGGGCTTCATGAAGCCAGTACAATGCAATCTGCTAATGAGAGCTTTTGGAAAACCCTATGATCCATAGGATATCCTTCAACTAAGAGTCTGCACTGGAACTTCTCATTCACAGTAACAAACACGTTTGACCAGAATACATATCCATGTTTTGTGCCTTACTTATCATTTATATGCAAAGGATCATTAACAAGGCTATTTCTTTTGTCATTTTCCATCTGCTACTCTGCTTGGTATGGACTCCTATTCAGGAACATAAGGACTCCCCATCCCTACCCTCATCCCCATAAACTGATCACCTGAAATTTCATTACTATGCAGATTGAGTCAGCTTTTGATAATTAACACCTTCTGCCCTCTGCCTCAGCCTCTGTCCTCTAATTGGAGAGTTCGAGGGTGGAGAAATCAACTCCTCCCAAAACTTTCCCATAAAGACACCTCTGAATTTTCCAAGTAATCCTTATTTTCTATCAGTACTTCTGCTTGGTTTGAATTCCATGATCATACCCCTTTGCTGGGTGCCCCCTGGTGGCCATCTCCCAAATTTTCAGCTTCCTTTTGTGCAGTCTTCCCCCATTACATTGGAAGCTCCTTGAAGACAAGGGCTGTCTTTCTTTTACTTATTTGTATCCTTATTTACATATTTGTATTTACTTATTTGTGTACTTAACACTATTTCTGGTACATAGTAGGTGCTTAATAAAGGTTTATTGAATTGAATATCTTTCAGAGAATCTTGAGTGATTTTGATGTATGAATGGGAGACATCTTGTAGAAAAAGGGCCTTGAAGATCATTTCTTGCTCTCCTGAGCCAAATGGTTTTCCAAAGTCAATAAATAACAAGCACAATGAGAGCTTAGGGGTTTTTTTTTTTACATATTTCAGAAAATATGTAATTGTAAAGATTTGGCCCAATGTTGAATATTACTTCCAAAAGTCTGTTTGTTCCCTATTAATGTCCTCATCAGGTTTGCCCTCCATTCATTCATATATAGATTTATTGATAGATATTTAGATAAATAGATATTTAGATACATCTTCCTGAGTTCAAATCTGGCCTCAGATACTTATTAGCTGTCTGACCCTGGGCAAGACACCTAATTCTAGCTCCTCATCTGTAAAATGAACTGGAGAAGGAAAAGGGCAGACTGCTCCTCCTTCTTTGCCAAGAAAATCTCAAATTGGGTCAGAAAGAGTTAGACAATGCTGAAACAATGGAAGAGCAACAAAAAATTGATAAATACCACAATTTTTTTTTTATAGATGGGAAATTAGGCATTTAGATCATTAATTGTTCATTTTTTTTATCCCCTGTACTTATCTCTTTGGAAGTACTCTCTATCCCTGCAGCCTCTTCCTCTGATTAGCTGTTTCCTCCCAGAAACTCCATTTTAAGGACAATGCTAAGGCCAGCTATGTCTTCATTCCATTTTAGGTTACTCTTCTGAGTCTCTGGAATTTATTATGCTTCCCTAGGATACACCCTCCCTTCTCACTTCTCCACCCTTCTTGCCTCCTTTTTTCCTTCCTCCTCTCATCTCTCCTTTCCCCACTCTTTTTCAGCTTTTTTTTATGTTATATTTTATTCTTTAAGTGCCGTTTGGATGACTTTGCTTAGCTGAGCTTCTTGAGAAGCTTTTTAAAAACTGAATTTATGTTCCACTGCTCCTCCATGTTTTATGTGATGATTTTGCTTATAATAATCCATCATCTTTCTTCATAGGATTTTTCAAAAAAGTTTAGCTTGTAATTTAGCATTGTAGCATTTCCTTTGGGCTTTATTTCTTTCTGCTTGGCAAGTTAGTCAGATATGCTAACTAAGGTGGCTTCTGGATTTTTGGTTTTGTGGTATTCTTGTTGTGGCAGTAGATTTATATCGGTTAAACGTCCATATAAGATCATTGTAATTTGGTGTTAATGTTATGTCTATTATCCATTTCCTAGTTTTCATTGCTAAATGTTTGAGGACTGAGTTGTTTCAATTACATGCCATATCTTTTTCTCTTTGTTCTTACTTTTCTTCTCTTTTTTTAAGCCAGTTCAGACCTTTAACCTGAGAAGTCAATGGTTAGATTTACCATTGACTTACTAACAGTTGACTTATTAAGGACTAACACCCACATCAAATAACAATTCTTTTTCAATCTGTCAAAATACAACCTATTTTATTTTGGGATGTTATTTGGTCCTTTTCATTTTCAGCACCTTACAGCTTCAGAGGAAAGTAGGAAGACCTCTCTGGATTGATGCAGAGTGAAGTGAGCAGAACTAGGGAAACATTTTACACAATAACAACAACATTATAGAGAAAAACCACTTCAAAAGAATTTAAAATTCTGACCAATGTGACGATAAAGCATGATTGCAGAGGACCAACGATGAAGCAATGAAACAAGTTATCTACCTCCTGCTAGAGAGGTAATAGACTTAAAATTCAGTATCAAACATGACCAAAGAGGGAATTTGCTTTGCTAGACTATGAGAGTTTGTTGTGGGTTTTTTAATTGTTCAACTGGGAAGTTGAGGATAAGATAGAGAGAAAATAAACATAATAAATGCTTGTAAAATAAATTAATTTTAAAAAGGAAGCATTCATGATGTAAATAGGTAAAGTTTTTTTATAATATAGGTGAAGCTATTGTATAATCTATAAGACTTTAACCATGCACATTCTATTTTCCTAAACCATATTTTCCAACATATTTCTGATCATCTTCAATTTTTTCCCACTTTTCCATTGCAGTTATTGAATATCAGTATACATTCATTTGCTTCAGGATTATATTGAATTCTTTAGAGAATTTCTACTCATACTCAGCAATTAATTTTAGTACATAAACAAATTTTGTGTTTGTCTATTTGATAATACTTATCATCAATATTATGATACGAAATGATCAAGAATGCTAAGAAAGGATACCTGTTGTTGTCTCTGGATATATGATAAAACCAACTTTGTCAATTTACTTCTTTGCCTCTCTGAGGAATACCTGTGACCCATCTTTCCATTCAGCTGCAATTTTCTTCTTCCTTTTGGTTTGTTAATAGTATGAATGTCAAGACTGAAGATTCAGCTCTAACAACATGAACATTTGTTGGTTTTAGACAAAGATCTCACATTTGAAGTACCAAGGGTAAAATCAAAGCTTGTAGATGGTTTATAACATGTTTCTAATACTCTCTGTTCCCTTTTCCAACTGTTCTGTTACAGCAATGGAAGGGAGCCACATATGACTAAGGCCCATTATTTGTTTTTGTTAATTTCAGTGGCTTACAATGGCAGAAAAATTATTACCAGATTGCCAAACCCTTTGTACTTAGCTGGGCTAGTCCTCAAAAAGAAGATTTGTATCTGTTGCCAGGGCCACACTCAAAGTCTTTCCAGCATAAGACAATCTACCAGAGCTTATCCTCTGCTAAAATAGTCTTTAAAAATTCAAGCAGCACCATGATGAGTCACCACAGTAGGCACTTGTGGAGTAGTTAAAAATATTAGATGTATATAATCAAGCACTAAAATGTGTGGCAAATGTTGTAGGGGTTCCAAAAAAGCGAATATCAATGAAATGATTGGGAAAGATTTCATTTTAGGAGGTAAAACATGGGTACAGAGGAAAAAGAATTATAAATGCAGTCTCTGCTCTAAAGTGTTTTAAAATACACAATGATTATAATGTTTTCTCTTGAGATTTTAGATATGTCTATAAACAAGACTTCCCATGTGCTCATTTTTTTCAGGATCACAGGGAAAGGACATTTGTTCATCCAAATACTCCTCCACCTGCTTGCTGATATCTAAGATTCCTTTCATGAGGTAAAAAGTCTTTCGCTCCATAACTGGGAATGAGGCTCTAAAGAGGGAATACTATGACTTGAATCCACACTAAATTGAAAATAACTGATATTGGGTCTCTTAGTAAGGGTAGATATTGATGAGATAGTGTAGAGAAAGGCATTAAGCAGCTGAAGAGACAAGGGAAACAGGAGAAAACAAAGTAGAGGTGTCTCCCACTTTACAGTTCAGACATACTCTCCCCTTACGTAGCTAGAACTTGAGAGTTCTAGAAAGTATCTATTTTTACTTATTAGTCTTATGACTACTGATTAGCAGAGTTCCAGAAACTTCCTTGCAGGCCTACTTGAGAGACTAGGGAAGAACTCAGAGGTATTGCTAAGAATTTAACTCTTACTATTTTGTGGCTCAAAGTCATCACTATACATATAGCCCCTTAGATCTACTCTGTGCCTAAGACTTCAAACGGATTACAACACAGCCCAACCCTGAAACTTTTGCAGATGAACAAAATACAGAAAAAGACAACTACAAGGGAATTCAGACACTCAAACATTACCATCAGGTAACCAACTCCAGAGCTTTGCTGCTGCCTCACAGTAGGGGCTCAGCTAGCTCTTCCGTCTTTACTCCCATTGGCACAGTTTAGGAACACCAGCTCAGATGCCTTTATCCTTTTTGATTTTACTTGCTGCCCATAGATAACCTCAGAGTTGGAGAAAAGCTGGTGCCCCCCACCTTAAAACTATTTACAGCTTCTGCCGCTTTCTTGTTCCGTAGTACAACAGAGCATCACCACCTAACAGGTAAGGCAGATTTAAGAAAAGGATTAGAGAGTCTAAGTGTACAGACTACCTGAGTACACACTTTAATTTAGTCTCTAGGAAATACAGATGTCTGTGTTCAGTTCCTGTTCAAAGTCAGTTGTTTCTGATCTGCCTACTAAGTAATCCCAGGAGAAAGGATTGCCTAGTTAAAGGAGGATTAAATTCATCTTTTATGTAGACTTGAGGCTTTTCTCAACATTAAAGTCTTTTCTGTCCTTAACTAACAAGGTGGCAGTGCAGACCACATGATTTCCTCACTGTCCTAGAGAACAATGCCTTTTAAAAAGCATTCTCGCCCTGCAGACAGTGATGTCAGGGCTATGAAATAAATTGATTTGCTTCATGTTTTCCCAACAAATTAAATTTTCCAACAACAAATCAAAACAAATTAAGTCTGAAAGTATCTCTTGCCAGCCCAATGAGTAAGATATAGGCTATCTTTAGCCAAAAAACCACCAGTCCTTCTCAAGGTCAAAAAAGAAAAGCCATAAAGCACACTCAGGATTATATGCTGCTACTCCAACCTAGAACCCAAATGAGAAACCTCAGGAAGAGCTACCATGGAGGCCCTTTCCTCCCTAGAACTACAGCTGTGCATGGAAAAGGTGATCAGTAATTACTAGCTGTAAAGAAAGGTATCCAGGGTTGATTTTAAACCAAATAGCATCCAGTTAGGCTAATGTGCATGGTTTTTATTTGTAATGAGAAGAGGGCTTCATTTAAGGCCCCATTTTATAGTCTGTTTCTGGCTCAGCACATCTTGACAACTGCTTTAGGGAACTGACTTCTGTTTTTTCCAAGCTGCCAGGATGCACAAAATTCACAGCTGGAAATGATGAACAGAATATTCCCAAATTGGGTATATTTACTGCCCACATTGTCCAAAAACCAAAAACTTGGAGTGAGATAGTCTGTAGGGAGAGAGTAAGAAAGCACATTGAGATCAGAATGCTTTGTGGAAGGGTTGGGATAAGTGTTGTTTGATGATGGGGCCCCTCACCCCTAATCTGAATCTTTGAACAACTATGAGTCTAGGTGTGGTCATGCATCAGTAATAAACTGAGGGTGGATGGGAGCGGGAATGGATACCTTCTGGAAGAGCCCTCTTTTTTTGCTCCATTATAAAAAGGAGTCTTTATGGGAAGACTCAGCTTTTCCTTTTCACCTTTTCTCCTTTCTGTGCTTTCTGCATAATTTATGGCCTCCTGTCAGTCCTTTATATCTTTGGCATTATCTGTGGAGTGAAATGAAAGCTGCCCCATATCAGAGAAATACATTTGTTAAGGTGTTTGTATGTACTTCAGGGATTGATTTTACCCACATTTCTAGAAACCTAGACATGAGCTATATTCTGAGATTTCCCATTGTTTACTCAGATTGGGAGCAATATGTGCCAAAGGAAAAGTAATCTATTAGATCAGCCTCAAAGATTAAATCTGATTTATGTACTCTCAAAGCATTTGAGCCCAGGATTAGGTAGTACTGGGCTGTGGGTTGCAATACCCAATAGGAACTGAATTCCCAATCAGAAGTGAATTTAAGTGTATTTTTGTCTTGACAGAGGAAGATAGGCAAAGATTTTTAGAAGAAAGATGAAAGCAGTGATAGGGCTAGATCTTTTGGCTTCCCAGCATATTTGATCTGTAACAATAGTTATAGTTACACATTATAAATTTTATTTTTGTTGAATAACAATGTAATTATTTTGCCCCGGTGTTGTACAACCTATTAACACATAGAATTTTTCCAGAAGACACTTTGCTCAGAAAGTTTTTTTATGGGATTTCTCACACCTGAAGTGTGAGACACCTTAAAGACATTAATTAGCCTATCTCTTCCATAGTGCCATTTCTACTCTTAGCAGCCTAAAATATTGTCTCCCACTTCTAGCCTCTATACAGTAACCATAGCCTACAATTATAAACAGTTATTAAAAACTTACTAAATGTGAACTATGCTAGGCTATAGGTAGACAGAGTTTAGGCAAGACATGGCTCCTTCCTTCATGTTGCTAGGGATGTCTCCTAGGGAGCTCCTTCTCAGCTCGTATTGGTCTGATCAGCCAGTCAGACACACTATACCTTGACCCCAACATAGTGATTTCATTTTTGTCCTCTCTGAGAATGAAGGAAAATAACCAACCAACTAGAGATGGAAACCAAACATGGACAGTATACAATATGACATACTGAGTCCATTAGAGAGTTCTAAAGCAAAATAATTAAGTGATTATGAAAGATGATCCTAGAAGGCTTCTTGGAGGAGGTAGTCTGGGATTTGGCCTTTAAAGTGTGGGCAGTAATGCAGTAGGGAAAAAGAGTGAGGAAGGACTCTCCAGACATAACAGTGAGAGCAAAGACAAGGAGATACTTTTATTTATCATAGTTACTTGTTGCATATATTTTATCTATTCTACCTTAGATTATAAACTCCTGAATGACAAAGACATATTCACTTGTTTCCATATTACCCTCCACATCTAGCAGAGGGTTTTACAAATAGTGTTTAAAATACTTACTGAATTGGATAGTCTCTATCTATTATTTTTAATATATTTTCTTGATTTAAAATTTTTTCATCAAAATCATTTATGGAAATTTCGAACTCTCTTTCCTGTACCTTAGAAAGAAAATTGTACCTGCACTTGTAACATAGGAAAAAAGAGGCTAAGCGAAAATATTTGATATACTGATCACTTCTGACAATGTATATGACATTCTGCCCTAGCGGCCCCCCCATCTCTCTGCTGAAAGAAAGGAGGTATGTTTCACTCTGGAACCACTACTGGTTTTTCATTTGCTCCAAATCTGGCTTTCTTTCAGTGATTTTTAAAATTACATTGTTGTTCCTTAGGTAGTTTGATCCCAGAGTCTAACTTAGAGGAAAGAAAGGAAATTTTCTGGACAACATTAGTTTGAAAGTTGTCTTGTGGGGAACTCCAAGTTCAAGACTTCCTGAAATTAAGTGTTTGAGCACTAGACCACAAGAAGAAATAAGATTTTCTGATGCATCTAATTTCTTAGAGAAATAAGATAAGTATGTGGTATAGCCAGGAGTGCTAGACCTGAAGTCAGGACAAACTGAGTTCAAATCCATTTTCAAACATTTAACTAGCTGTGGGATCCTGAACAAGTTGCTTATCTTCTATCTGGCAGTTTATCTGTAAAATTGGGGGTGATAATAGCCTACTTCCCAGAGCTGTAGTGAAAATAAAATGAGATAATATTTGTAAAGTGCTTGTTAACCTTAAAACTCTACATAAATGTTAGTATTAATTAATTAAGAGAGTCCACAGGTTTCTGCATAGCATCCTACTATGAGAGCAGAGCCAATATATCAGACAGTGCAAGCCTAATGAGAAGAGATTTGCCTATTCAGCAAGCTCTAAAACATATTTACTTTCTGGGAAAAGTCTAAACCACAGAGTATTACTCTGAGTGTTTCAGAGGCTGTGTAGGAATCTGTGGGAAAGAGGGATTCACTAAAATGACAGTAACTGTCCTATCAGTAACTCTCAAGTTCAATTTCTTTCTGGGAAGAGCTGGGGCTATTTGAATGCTTTATGCTTCTATTTTGTCAATTATTGTCACCTATCTTTTTTTTTTTTTTTGGTTAAAAAAATTTCCCCATAAAGATAGTTAGGAAAGCCTTTCCTTCTGCTATCCTTTTAAATAAAAAAAAATGACCCTTTATGTTTAAATTGTATTTCAATTTGGAGCTTATTGTGGTATATGGTGGAAAGTGCTACCATAAATCTAACTTCTGCTAAACTGCTTTCAATCATCTCAATAGATCTTATCAAGTAAGAATTCCTTCTTATCTCTCCAAATTCAATACTTTATGTTCTTGAGTTTATAAAATGCTGGATTAATGTTTACAATTGCTTCAGGTTCTTGTTTATCCAGTCTTTTCTACTGCTCTACTCTTCTATTTCTTTTAAAGAGTACAAAATAGTTATAATGATTACAGTTCCATGATGCAGTTCAAAGTCTGTTAATGTTCTGACTCCTTTATTTCTGTTTTTTTCCTTTATTTCCTGTGAAATTCAAGACCTTTTATTCCTCCAAATAATAGAGGAATTGTCTCATCTAGTTACATGAAGTATTGTTTTGGTAAGTAGATTGTTATGGTGGTAAATCTATAAATGAATTTATAGCTCTTTCATCATAATCATTTTAATATATTGGCATAGCCATAAGTACTAAATTTATCTCATTATTTTAAGACTTCCTTTATAACTGTGAAGAGTATTTTGTAGTTGTAGTCATATAAATATTGTGTATGTGATGGTAAATTAACTTCCAGATTTTTTATGCATGTTTTAACTATTTTGAATGGATTTTATCTTTTATCATTTCTTCCTGATTTTTATTGTACCATAGAGAAATACTTATGATTTTTGTGGATTTATTTTGTACCCTATTCCTTTACTTAACCATCTCCGAGGATGCTCAGACCCTACACTATCCAGACACCTAGTCTAACAGGGGGAGGGGAGAGAGAGAGAGGGAGATAGAAAGAGAGAGAGAGAGAGAGAGAGAGAGTTAAAGAGATAGGTAGAGAGAGATGTAGATGTAGAGAGGTAGATGGATGTATAGGTACAGATAGATACATATGTATGTAGAGAGGCAGATAGATACAGATAGCTAAAGATAGAAAGTAGATTATGTTTCTCTGTGTGTGTGTCTATATACACACAGCCATATATGTATGCACATATGTATATACATATGTGCATATATGCACATTGATTAGTGATAAAGACATAATCCTGAAGAGATGGACTGAACGCTTCCATAGTGTTCTAAATAGACTGTCATCAACCAGCGCTGAAGTCTTTGATTGTATTCCTCAGCTTGAAGCCAATCCCTCTCTAGCCAAGTTTCCAAATGAAGAAGAGGTTTTGAATGCCTAGGATCCTCCACTATAGTAAAGCACTTGGTGCTGATCCTATTCAACAGAAACTTACAAGATAGGGGGTCCATGGCACACACAAAAGCTAACTGAAATCTTCTGGGTTATGTAGCAAGAGGAGTTTATCCTCCAGGAGTTCAAAAGTGCCTCCATTGTCATCTCTACAAAGGAAAAGGAAAAGGAAATAGGCTGTCCTGTGATAGTCACAGAGGGTCTCTCTTTTAGTCATTGCTTGCAATATTCTGGGCAGAGTTCCCCTTAACAGGCTGATCTTTCACTTGAAAGATGCTCATCTGCTTGAGTCAGTGTGGCTTCAGAATAGACCATGGAACAGAGGATACAGTGTTTACCACACAACAACATCAGAAGAAATGCCAGGAGCAGGACAGAACAGAAACACAATGTTTGTTGATCTGACCAAGGCCTTTAATACTGTTAGTCATGAGGGTTTGTGGAAGGTGGTGGCAAAGTCATCCATCAACTCTCTCTCTTCATTTTAGTCTTGGCTTGTAGCCTTTTTAAGATCAATAATTTACCATTAGTGTGGTAGTTGACTTTGATGCTATTTTCATCCTCATTAAAAACAACTGATAGTATAACTGTAAATATCGCGCTAAAAAACATGGAGGCAAGCACACTGCCCTGCGTTATTCCATTGGTGACTGGGAAAGCAGGAGAGCATGATTCATTATCCAGAACCCATGCAAGCATGTCATCATGAACTGGTATAAGATATTGATGAGCTTCTCTAAGCAACCACATTTTGCCATGATCTTCCACAAACCATGCCATGTGCCACTGAAAAACTTTTTTTTCCATTAAATTTTTTCCAGAAAGTTATCATATCTAACTTTTCTAGAATTCTAGTCATCTCCTTAACTTCTTTCCTGCTTTTTTTTTTGTTAGCTTTATCTAATTCTGAGAAAGTAAAGTTGATGTCCCCTACCAGCATAGTTTTATTGTCTATTTTCTCATATGACTCATTTAACTTCTTTAAAAATTTAGATGCTATACTATTTGGCACATATATGGTAGTATTGATATTAATTTATTGTCTATGGCACCTTTTAACAAGCTGTAGTTTCCTTCCTCATCCTTTACTTAGATCTATTTTTGCTTTTGCTTTGTCTGAGATCACGATTTCTACTCCTGCTTTTGTACTTCAGCTGAAGCATAACAGATTCTGCTCCAGCACTTTACCTTTACTTTGTGTATGTCTCTGTGTTTCAAATGTTTTTCCTATAAATAGCATATTGTAAGATTCTGGTTTTTAATCTACTCTGCTATCCACTTCCATTATATGGGTGAGTTCATCCCATTCATATTTACAGCTGGATATTTCCCTATGTCTTATTTATCCCCTATTTATCCTTTTCTCTTTCTCCCTCTTTCCTTTAATTCTGTTCCTCTCAAATGTTTTACTTCTGATCACCACCTCCCCCAATGTGCCCTCCCTTCTATCAATCTCCTCCCTTCTTCTCTTATCCCTGTCCCTTTTTACTTCCCTATATCCAAGTGAGTATGTTATTCTCTCTTTTGAACCACTTCTGATGAAAGTATGGTTCAAGCATTTCCCATCCACCCCCATCTTTCCCTCAATTAAAATACCTCTTTTATGTCCCTTTTATGGGAGATATTTTACCCCATTCTGTCACCCTACCCCTTCCCTCTTCTCCCAGTGCAATCTTCTTTATCACCCCTTAATTTTGTTGGGTTTTTTTTATACCATCCAATCATAGTCACCTCATACCCACACCCTGTATCTTTGTATACTCCTTCTAATTGCCCTGATAGTGATAAAGTTCTTATGAGTTACAAACATCATTTTTCTGTATAGGAATATAAGCAATTTAACCTTATTGAATCTCTTATGTTTTCTCTTTCTTGTTTCTTTCTTACATTTTTGTGTTTCTCTTGAGTGTTGTACTTGAAGATCAAAAAAAATTTTCAGTTCCAGTCTTTTAATTAGGAATGCTTGATAGGACTCTATTTCATTAAATATCCATTTCTCCTCTGAAGTATTATACTCAGTTTTGCTGATGAGGGGATTCTTGGTTGTAATCCTAGCTCTTTTGCCCTCTACAATATCATATTCCAAACACACTGACTTGTTAATGTAGAAGCTGCTAAATTCTGTGTAATCTTGACTGTGAACCCATGATATCTGAATTGTTTCTTTCTGCCTGAATGCAATAGTTTCTCCTTGACCTGAGAACTCTAGCTATGATATTACTGGGAGTTTTCATTTTGGATTCTCTTTCAGGTGGTGACTGGTAAGTTCTTTCCATTTCTATTTGGCCCTCTGGTTCTAGGATATCAAGGCAGTTGTCCTGGAGAATTTCTTGAAATATGATTTTTTTTTTGGTTATGGCTTTCAGATAGTCCAACAATTATTAAATTTCTCTCCTGGATCTATTTTCCAGGTCAGTTGCTTTGCCAATGAGAAATTTAACATTTTCTTCTATGTATTTTTTTTATACTTTTTAATTTGTTTTATCATTTCTTGATGTCTGATGGAATCATTAGTTTCCACTTACCCAGTTCTATGTTTTAAGGAATTATTTTCTTCAGTGACTTTTTTTGTCTCCTTTTCAATCAAGTCTGTTGTTTAAGGAGTTATTTTCTTCAGTGAATTTTGCATATCTTTTACCATTTTTGTTTCTTATACCAAGCTGTTGACTCTTTTTTCAAGATTCACTTGCATTACTCTTTTCCCAACTTCTCTTCTACTTCTCTTATTTGCTTTCTAAGATTCTTTATAAGTTCTTCCAGGAGTTCTTTTGAGGCTTGAGGTCATTTTCATTTTTCTTTGAGTCTTTACATGTAATCATTTTGACACTGTTGTCCTCTTCTATGTGTGTGCCTTGATCTTCCCTGTCACTATAATATCTTTCTGTAGTCAAGTTTTTTATTTTGTTTTCTACTCATTTTTTCTGTCTATTTTTTGACTTTTTAATTTTATATAAGAGTTGGGCTCTGTTCCTACACTGTCCCAAGTTTCTTGTGCCATGGCTTAGAAGCTTGCTGCTGGCTTTCACTGCGCCTCAGGGCTTAGCTTCTGGCTTGCACATAAGGGAGGGCCTTCCTGCTGGCTTGTACTAGGAGTGGGGCCTCCCTGTTGGCCTGCCCTGAGGTTGGAGTCTTGTTATTTGCTTTCCTCAAAGGTAAGGTCTCACTGCTCTCTTGTTATAGAGTCAGGGTCTCATTGGTGGCCTGCACTGCAGGTGAACTTTGCGAATAGATTGCCCTAGTCTCAGAGTCTTGCTTCAGGCCCCTTCTAGTGTGGGCTGCCACTGCTGCTTGTTTACTGGGTTCTCCTCCCACCTTAGTAAGACAGACCTTTCCTACTGTGCTGTTAAGTTGCTTCCTCTCTTCTATATTGATTCTGTGGCATTTTTCAAGATTATTTGGAGGGGAATTTGGGATGGCTCCAGAGAGTTCCTTCCTTGCTATACCATTTTGCCAAGGGAAATCCAGGATGATATTTTATAGCAAGAAGGGCTAACCCCCCCACCCATTTCACAGAAAAGGAAACTGAGGCCCAGATCTGGTCAATGAATGTCCTGAGGTCACACAGGTGGAAAGTAGTAGAGCCATCATTTGAACCCAGGTTCTCTGACTCCAAAGTCATCATTCTTTCCACTATAGTGTAATCTAGCCGAGTGCCTTTAACCAGTCCTCATATAGCATAAACTCCAAACCTCTTATTATCCTAGTGATCTTACTCTGGATTTCTGTACCTTATTCAAGTCCTTTCTAAAATATGAAGCCTAGAACTGACTAAAACCTTTCATATATGGCCTGATCCAGGGCACAGTACAATGGAATTAACACTTCCTTCATCCTGGACGCTAATACTCTCAATGTAGCCTGAGGCTGCATTAGCTTTTTGGCTTCCATAGGATACTGTTGACTTAAATGGAACTTGCAGTCTAAGATCTTTTTCATATGAATTGCTTTCTAGGCATGCCTCCCCTATCTCTGATTTAAATCAACTCCTTGAACCCTTGTATAAGACTTTATATTTATACTTATTGAATTTCATTTCATGCAAACCAGCCCACTTAGTCTAGCCTGTTAAGATCTTTTAAGAACTGGACTCTTTCCCCCAGTATGTCAACTCTCCCTTTCAGCTTTGTGTCATCTACATACCTATTGTATTCCTTCCCTTGCCCACTGGGAATCTGTGATACCTAGAATCAGCTTTTCAGTTGCCAAACCACTTTCCATACCATAAGTCACACAGACTCCACAGAGAAAAGTAGTTTGAAAGCAGGCTTATAACTACAAAACATGGATTTTTAAAGCATTTATTCTGAGGATCTAATTCTTAGGAAGTGTTTTGAGATGCTCAGTATTTAGGAAATTCCCAGTCTGTGCAGACATTGCCCTAGTTCCAGTTGGCAGAATTGTTCCACACTTAAAAGTAGATAAGAATGTGTCTAAAACCTATCCATTTGTAAATTCAAAATCCAGAATGTGCTTGAGTGTACCTGGCACCCTCGGAGGCAGCTGCCTTCTCTGGCATGTAATCTGAAGCATGAACACAAACAATGGTTCCTATTATAGGGGAAGGAGAAAGCATGTGATAGAGAAGGGAGATAGGTATTTCATTTTCAACATAATTTTAAGGTTTAGAGCCAGTAATGATCTTCTAATATTAGAATCAGAAATATTAAGAAGAAAATACACATTTTGGAAGTATAGCAGCTTTAATTCTTTACTTTTAGACAAAAGATTCATTGGAAGAAAAATATTTAGATCCAATAGAATATGGTAGGTTAATGGAATAAGAAAGAAACAAAGTAGCAGGCAATTCAGGTCATGACTTAGAGGTAAATGCGGAATACAACTGCAAACAAGCCTAGGAATTATTTAAAATTTAAAATGTAATAAAAAATTCAATCAACAAACATTTAAGCACCTACTTAAAAAAAAAACCTGGGGATTATTTAAAATTTAGAAAAAAACAAGACTGGGGATTATTTAAAATTGAAAACATAATAAAAAAATCAATCAAAAATCATTTAAGCACCTATTATGTGGTAGGTGCTAGGGACACAAAAACAAAATGAAAACAATTCATGCCCTCAAAGATCCTTTATTCTTTATTAACTGATAAAGATGTTTTTAAAATAATCAAGTTAAAAAAATAAAATAAAATAAAATATCCAAGTTATTGATAAGAAAATAGTAATATTTATGTCTACCATTATATAACTCAGGTTTATGATGAGATAACCTTTACTGACTCCTATTTACTCAGCACATATTTCCCCAACATTCTGCTTTATTGAGTTATTTTCTTTTTTTAAACTTCATTTCTTGGTGATCTCAACCACTCCAAAAGTTTCAACTATCGCCTCTCCACAGATTCCTCCCATATCTCTATTGTCATCCCCAAATTCTCTCATAAGTACAATATGGTTCCTTCAACTCTCTGTAGGACATCTTGACATCCCACTAATACCCCAAATTCAACACAAACGAAATTGATCTTGTTATCTTCCCAAACCAGCTCCATATTTATGTTGGTACATACTAAAAGCCTTGACCTTTTAGTCTGAAGGAACCAGACAGGAAAAATTCTTATGGATCTGATTCTCAGGCACAAAGAAGAATGGTAACTGGAGTGGAAAAGATCACAAACTTAGGGGACATGACTATTCCAATTTAGAGTTTTTTAAGGAGGGGAAAGTTGAGAATAATGGATGTCCAAAGAATGGCCTGGGTTTCTGCTTAGAGTGAGTGGGACAATGATAACTGATGATAGAAACAGGAGAAAAGTGTTTAACTGTTATTTGGTTCTGTTTCTCTGTCCAAGAATGATCTTTGGATTGGAAAGGGTAGGGGAAAAAAATAGCTAAAGAAAAAATTAATACCCAATATAAGTCAATAGCAAAAAAAAAAAAAAAAAATGACAAAGCTTCTTCTAATGAGTGTAAATCACCAAGCCCAAATGAGTTACTTCCTAGGAAACTTAAAGAATTTAAAGGTTTAATCATTGCCCTAATCTCAGTAATCTGAAAGATCATGGAGAATGGGAAAGGGCCAATAGTTCTGGAGATCAACAAATGTCCTAATTTCAATAAAAGATAATGGAGTCCACAAACCAGTGAGCTTGACTTATGAATTATATTTGTAACTACGTGTCTGACCAAGGAAAGGCCAGTTTTTAGAACATACTCAATATGCTATGCCTGGTACCAATCCACTTGGAGGCTTAATGAACTTGTTTCTGGGTGTATGTGTGTGTACATATGTATGTGTGTATCTACAGTGTATGTGTGTCTGTATATATATATATATATATACAGACACACACACACTACATATATGGAGCTCTTCTCACTTCCAAGAATGTTCTGGTATGGCATTCTATTTGTCTTGCTACAGAGTAAAGAAAAGCTAAGTTTGAACTGAGTGTATGCATATAAAAAGACTGAACAGATGAAGTTAATTTCTCTCTTCCTAGTGGCTTTCAAGTGAAGAAAAAATACTGTGAACTGCTAGGTTAGAGAGTCCCAACTGTGACTGTGAATGCATGGTGCTGTCTCTGTTATGTTTATTCTATCCTGATTTTGACTGAATGAGTATTAGAAACAGAACAGACCAAATTATGACCTTGTTAATAGGAGTCAATGCCTTCCCTTTTCAGAATCCCTTCCACCATCTCTTCTTCACATTTCCCATGTCTATTGAGTTATTTACATGTTGTCTTCTTCATTAGAATACAAACTCCTTGAAGACAGGGACTGTATCTTTGCCTTTCTTTGTATCCCCAGTGCTTAGCACACTGCCTGCCATGTACTAAGTACTTAATATAATGATTGCTCACTCGACTGGAATAGAGATTAGGAGAGTGAGCCCACCTCCCATATGTTCCTGTTTAAGGGTTGGTTAGTGAACATCCAAAAAAGAATAGTAATAACTTGTGATCACAAAGAAACATCATGACTTCATCAGAACAAGATCTAGAACAAGCTTATTTCCTTTTTGAATATTCAGCTAGTAAAATGGAGTAACAATGTAAGCACGGTTTAGCAAGATTTTATCAAAGCATTTAAAGTCTCACCCTTTTCTTGGGGTGGAAAATGATACATGTGAATTAGATGATGTATGATACAGTATATTACCTATACAATCTATTTAATACAAATAGTATACCTAATTGATTAAATAACTAGTCCTTAATGGTTAAATGTTAGTTTAGAAAGAGGTCTTCCCTGAAGTGATGTAGACATTTGTTGTTGACCATATGGATTTCATATTTTTATCAATGACTCAGACAAAGGATAGGTAATATTCTTATTAGCTTTGCCAATGGCACAATGCTAGAAGGTCTATATGGCTAACATATACAATGTCAATTAATATTCCAAGGTAATTTAGCAGGTTAGAATATTGGGAGAAGTTGAATAAGGTAAAATGTAAATGAGATAAATGTGAAGTCTTACATGTTGGTTCAAAACTTCAACTTCATGAAGACAAGTTTCAGAGAAGGCAAGATAACTAGATAGTAATTCATCTGAAAAGAGATATGGGAGTTGCAGTGGTTCACAGATTCAATATGAATTAACAATGTGACATGACAGCCAAGAAAACTCATATTCTATCAGACTATGTTAAAAAGCAGATAGCATCTAATTTTACTATTGTGTCACTATACTGTGCACAGAAGTCAGACAGTATCGGGTGTATTGGGCTCAGTTTTGGGTGCCACAGTTTGGGAAAAACATTGCTAATTTAGAAAATGTCCAGAAGAGAGCAACTACAATGGTAAAGGATCTGGAGCTCTCTCCATATGAAAATGAGTTAAAAGAACTAGAAAAGTTTAGTTTGGAGAAGACTTGGGGTGGGGTAGGGGTTGGTAGTGGTGTGGACTGTCACCTGGAAGACATATTAGACTGGTTCTGCCTTGCTCCAAAGGGTCAATGTTGCACAGAAGGGAACTGAATCTATTACTGAAAGGAAAACCTTTATGAGAATTAGAGCTATGGGTAGTAGTAAGTTTTCCTTCATTAGAGGAATTTAAACAAAAGGTGTATAACTACTTGTTATGTATGTTATAGAAGAGAATTGTTTTCCAGATAAATGTACTACATCTCTGAGCTCCCTTTCAGTTCTGAAATTCTGTGATTTTTCTTGCATGGCTTCACTTCTAACATCCAGTCAGTAATCAACTTGAGTCTACATCTTTTACATCTGTCCCCTTCCTTCTATCCCCATTACCATCACTCTAGTTCATATTCTCTTGCCCTTTCACTTAAATATTTCAGCATCCTAATTAGTCTCCCTTTCTACCTCTAATTCCACTTACATGCTGCTTTTCCTACAGTAAAACTCTGACCCTGTCCCTCCCTTTTCCCTCTGGTCACCAGATCTCCCCATGTTGGCTTGAAAGCGTGAGAGACAGTCGGGCCAATAGTTTGGAATCCAGGAATCCCTAGACTAGCTACTTCTGCCACCCCAGCTGTTGTTTGATCCCACACCCTGAAGTGTTCCTGCCATTGCAGTCAATATCTAATTAAGACCAAGGCCTGGGAGGGACTGTAGCCAGTGGGACCCCAAGCAGGATGAAGCTTTTGAGACTTGGAAAACTAAATTGACCACCATTTCAGCATTAGCTCTGCTGAATCTAGAAAAACCTTTTACTCTGTATGTTGAAGAAAGGAGAGGACAGTCTTTGGGAATCTTAACCCATTCCTTAGCACCTGATCTCTGGCCAGTTGATGTTTTTATTTAATCAAAATATGCTTTCCATATTCTACATGCCCATGGAGGAATTTGGAAAGAAAGGGAATCTCTGACAGAAAAAAAATTCCCCTATCAAACCTTCTATATTTTGACCTTCCATAGTCATCTTTACTTTTCTCCCGGGAAATTGTCTTTTATGCCAGGGGAATCATCTTTTCTTTACACTCCTTTTGTGCCTGTTTAGTCCTTGTTTGCCTAACCTCCCTCAGATTTGTCTCCTCTACAGTCAAAGCCATCAACTTTCAGATGACCGTTCAGGCTATGTACCCCTTGAAGTGAGGCAGGGACAGCTCTACACCCCTTGCCAGCAGGAAGCAGTTTCAGAAGGTGAGAATTCACCATTTACCCCAAAAGAATTTCGGTCCCATTTGTTTGAGGGGGGAATGATGGGGTTGAGACTCTGGGAACCTCCTTGAACTCCCCTAGAATCTTCCCACTTAATCTGGCCTTTCATACTCAAATCTGTTACCCTTAATGTAGCCTGGCCCTCCATTGTCTGTTAAGCCTACCACCCAAGCCCTGTATTGTCTGATATCTCCCAATTGCCTCCAGCTGTTTCCCACCCTTGATTACATCACTAATTACCCCAGTCTCATCAAGATCCTCCTTAGACCCTCCTCCCAAACTACTAGACCACCTTTAGCTCTTTCCCACAGTCTTTCTGTATATAAATTCCATCTCACCTCCATGAAGGTGCTCAGATTCAATCCATCCCAGACTCTGTCTAGCTGAGATTCTATCTGGTCCACTTGTCAGTACCAGAGTCACAATGCTTAGGCTCCTTAAGAGTCAACCCAATATGGCAAACCTTTAATAAACTTTGTTTTACTCTGGCAGGAAGAAGTCTTGAGTTGAATTCATTCGGCAGGACCCAGAGTGTCAGTATTTTGGGGTCCTGAGCACCCCAAACCTCATGGTTCCCAATCCTCAACAGCAATCCTCAACAGTTCCTCATTGTGCCAGTCTACAAAGGACCAAACTCTTTAACTTGGGATTCAGATTAAACCATCCAACTTGGTTCTACAGTTTAGACTCAATTTACCTTCTACTTTCTGGCCACCTTTTCCAAACCAGGCTGCCTATATTCCAACCATCCTGGAATGGGTCATCTCCCCCAATTGGAATCTTAAACTCTGCCTCTGGGATGCAAGACTCAATAAGTGAGCTTTTGTATTATATTTCCCAGGCCTCTTCCTCACTTTCAAACCGTGATTTCCAACCCATGTCACAAATATGTCTTCTCCTCTTTCCAGTTCCCTTTTATGTATTGTCTTCCCCTGTTCAAATTTAATCTTCTGAAGGGCAGAAACTATCTCTCTTGTTTGTATTTATGTCCCCAGTTCTAGCAGAGTGCCTGGTACATATTAAGTGCTTAATTATGGTATCTATTGTTTTCCTGTCTACCTACCTATCTGTACAATTCTTTCTTCAGTTGCTCCCATTCACCTATATTTTTGTTGTTCTCCACCTGTAATACCCTCATTTTCCCTTACCATCTTGGGGTGGGTCAAAATCCTGTATATTTTTTAAAGTCCCCCTAAAATCTGATCTCTTCCATGAAGCCTTTCCTGACTTACCCTGAAAAAACATGCTCTCTCCTGTTTTCTCTCAACCTCCATAGTCTATTATTTTAACTTTTATAACATTTACCAATTTCTATTTTTTTATAACGATTAGCAAATTCTATTTTAGGTATTTGGGTATTATCTGTTCCTGCCTTCATCTACAAAGCTGTGATTAGCCTTTCTGTTACTCATCAAGCCTAGCACAGTATGTTAGTAATCATTGACACCTGATAAATATTGATGGAATGAAGGAATGAGATTTTGGCAAGTGTTCTGAAATCATTGTCATACTCCAAATTAAGAAGTTGAATTGTTCTTCTCCCAAGTCAGCAATTTCCATAAATTCACCATTTTTGAGAAGGAAACAGTAGGTTTTTGAGGACCATCCCTAAAACTTACTCCTTTCTCGGTGTCTCCCAGCAATCCCTATGCCTACCCATTCATCCCAGCTCCCATGAATACCAAGGATTTATCATGACAATTAATAAAAAGTAGTAACAAAGAGAGCAAATGCCAAGATATTTCCTTCCTTACAAAGGCAAATGGATTTCACCTCCCCCTACCCAGGGTAAGACTATGGAATAGTCACTTCCATTCTAACTGATAAGCTATGGAAAGAAACTGAATCATTGTTTGGGAGGGTGGGGTTGGGAGCTGGATACTAAAAGTCAGGAAGACTCCCTCAAAAACATAACTCTCATGCCAACTTAAAATCAGTTTAACAAAAAAAAAGTATTAGGGTTTTGGAAGGTGAAGTAGAGGGAACCACAAAATAAAATTTCAGGTGAAACTTCTGTATTAGATTTATCTCTTACCCTCATTTTTCTCCTTTATCTTGCTAATGTCTTCCCTCCCCTTCATTTTTGGGAATTCATTTCTAAATACAGAAAGGAAATGGAAGCTAGCAGAATATTATGTAATCTTTTCAAAGTTAAATAATGGGGACAAGGCAAAATTCAGAAAGGTTACTAGTAACTCATAAAAATGAAATGAGCTCTACTTCATTCATTCATGAAGTCAGGAAATATTTAAGCTCCAGTGTGCCCTGTATACTGTTAGTTGCTATGGGCCATATAAACACAATATGCAATTCTTTCTCTCAGGCACTTAAAATTTAACTTGGGGATGAATGCACAGCACTATATAGGTACATGGTAAATACTGAATAAACATTTGTGAATGACAATTAAAAATAAATGGTAATGTGCCTAGCTCTTTCATATTTTTGAACTGTTTCCTCACCTGAAAAATGAGGGGCTTGGACAATCTTCAAGTTCCTTTCTAACTTGAAATATATGATCTTATGAAGTAACTGAGATGAGTCTCCAAATCTTCATTCTGTGTCTACTTTGCGAAAAGGATTATGTGATAAACAGTTAGAGATGAAGAGGTATGAAATCTCTTTAGGCAGTGTAGCGTAATGGATAGAGGGGCATACTAGAAATCAGGAAGATTTTGGTCTAGCTGTGTGACAACTGGCAAATCACTTAAATTTCATGAATCTCAGTTTCCTCCTCTGTAAAAAGGGTTGTGATTCTCAAAAGTCTAAAATATCATCTATGTTGTGAGTGTAGGGGAAAAGTTAAAGGAAGGGAATGCTAGCCAATATAATGTACAAAAGTGACTTTGCACACTGAAACTGCAACTGTGCTTGTGAAGTCTTCAACAGGACTGAAATACTGACCAGTTGTACAAACTGCTGATTGAGTTAGCGCCCCAGTCAGAGGGACGAAAATAGCTCCTATGGTTCTAAGATATATGCAGACTAACAAATTGGTAGGAAAGGTTATGGTTGACATCATCATTATCTTTAAGAAGCTTGTAATCTAGCATTGGAGTCATAAAATAGTCCCAGGCAATATCTCAAAAGGACCAAGTGAGTGGTCTTAAAGGGAGATCAGAGTTGAAGTACATCACTTGTGGCTTCACAGTGGAGGGGGAATCTGAGTTGAAATTTAAAGAAAGGAATGATGGATGTAGAAAGAAATAAAAGAGGAAGAAAGCTATCCCAAGAGGAAGAACTGAGGGCAACCAGGATGGGACTTAACTACCATGTGTTCAGGGAACATGTAAATATGTACTATCTGAAGAAGAAGTGGAAATTAGTCAAATAGTGTGATACTGAGTGTCTCTGGGTTGAAAAATTTGTTACAGGATAAAATGAAAATTCCTTTGGAGTAGGTGCAACTACATAGCTCTAGGAAGATCCCTTCAAATTCTATAATTCTGATGGAAGGTCCTAGCTGCCAGATTCAGAACCTGCCCCAGAGGCCACAAGATTAATATGATAAAAGTATTGTTTTAAAAATATTAATCCGAAGGCAATTATACAGGATGGATCTAGTTTGAGGGCAGAAGGGGCAGGGAGAAAAAGAAAAAGCAGGAAGAGTAGAAGCACTATTATAAACATATGAGACATACAACAAGCAAGTCATGGAATCATACGAAGACAAGCAAGGGATCTCAAGTCTGTTCCCTCAATTTCTAGATGAAGAAACTAGAAAGGTGAAGTCATTTGTTCAAGGTCACCCACATAGTTAGTGGCATGCCAAGTTTCTTATGAGGTCTTTTGATCTTATCCAAATACTTTCCACCCCATTTGTGCCCCATGGAATTTAAGCTGGAAACTCACACTCCCAACCACAGGGAAATGGATGATTAAGTAAGGTGCATTTTTAGCAAGTTTCTTGGCAATAGTGCTGGTGTCATCATAGAAGAATTAGTTAATTGAGGGAATCACACTAGCTGAGGATGGAAAAAAATAACAAAAAACAGGCTCCAATGTCATCAGTGGTGCTGCTGAGCAACTTTTCTCCTTTAAAGTACGTAATGACCTGAAATTAAAAAAAAAATCTTCCCAGCTCCCCTCCCCTCCCCCTTTCCTCATGTGCATTTGAAAGTCCTACCTGTGCTAATAGGAATGATGAACCTGTAGGGAGGACAAAATATACTGCATGAATAGATAGGGCAATTTATAGGACTGATTGAATGCAAAGGCGGTGAGATTTCATTCTGCAGAAAGAAGCTTGTGTACCATCCAAAAAAATTGGCCATGTCAGGTGGTGTTCCAAACGAAAGCCAGATGAGCTGTATTTTTGGCTCAATCAGCCACATATTCCTTTGCTTAAAAGCCCAGGGGAAGGGGAAAAGTACTTGGATGAGTGAACATTTTTTTGTCCAAGTATTTTTGCATAAGTACCTTCCTCCTCAGAGGTGAGTGTTCTGTTGAGAATGTGGGTTGCACATCTGTTTTCAGCAATTGGACTGCCTAGGGTGGAAGCTTTTTGTGGGGAAACTTTACAAAATCACCAATTTAGAACTAGAAGGGACTTTAGTGGTCATCTAATCCAATGCACTTGTTTTATAGATAAAGAAACTGCAGCTCAGAGAGGTTAAGTGATTTGCCAAAGGTCAAATAGGTAGTTAAGTGTCAGAAGAGGGATGCAAATTTAGGATGTCTTACTCTAGTACCACAACTCTTTCCACAGTATTACTCTGATTCTACCCTTCAAATTTCAAAGGGGAATTCTGGCACCTGTGTAGCAAGGTTATTGATTAGGGCCATTCTAAAGCTAAGCCCCTGTAATTTCATCAAGTAGACTGGGGAAATCAAGTGACCAGTGGTCTCCTAAATAACCCCCTCACACAACTTTTTAGACAAGAAAGTCATGAATCCTAGAAGTACCAAAGAAATATCTTATTAAGTCCTGTAATTTAATCTACCTATCCTCTATTTTTCAAAATTCATAGGTGGTGTTTTTATCGTTTGTTTGTTTTCTGGGCCTGGAAGGAACATCAGTTATCATAGAAAATAAATCTGAAAGGGTCTTTATTAGGTCATCTGGTTTAGAAGATAGAGGCCTACTTAGGCTATCTTAAAAGACAAATTAGGAAGTGACAATCCTTCTGTATTCTGCATTGGTTAGACCACATCCAGAGAACTGTGTACAGTTCTGAGTGCCACAATTTGGAAAGGACACTTACATACTGCAGAATATCCAAGGGAAGAAATCAGTATGATAACATGCCTATAGTTCATATCATAAGGGCATCATTTGGAAACACTTGGGATGTTTAGCCAGGAGAAGTCAGTCAGTCAGTCAGTCAGTATTTATTAAGCACCTATTAGGTGCCAGGCTCTATGCTAACTGCAGAGGATACAAAGAAAAGAAAAAGCCAGTCCCTGCCCTCTAGTAGCTTACAATCTAATGGGGAAAGATAACAAATATGTATAAACCAACTATATACAAGCTAAATAAGAAATAAATAGTATAGGAAAGGTCCTACAATTAAGAGGGATCAGGACAGGCTTTCTGCAGAAGACAGAATTTTAGCTGGGATTGGAAGAAAGTCAAAAGGTAAAGAGAGAGAGAGATTATTCCTTTAGTATATCCATGGAATTCTGGCTCATGAATCAATAAAAAGTGTTATCATGATGGATAAGAAACAATTAATGGATATCTGTGCCAGTTGTGAAGTGGGAAAGGAACAGTGAAGGTTCCCCTGCTCCCCCACCACACATACCCAAAAAGGTACTACGACTGTGCTCAGACTTCTGGGGGAAAACATTGTGTTACCCTCACTCCCAAAACTGGTTCAAATGGCTAGGCAAAGTTAGAGAAGTTGTTTGTAGATCACCATGCTAGAATTATGTATTTTTCTTTCTTGTGGGAGGTGCTAGACTGATTCACATCAAGGAAGGCCTCAAAGTCACTACTCTCTTTACTCCATAGTTTGGTTTCCCATTTCTATAGCTCTAAGATGCTCAATCCAGTTCATAGGATCATAAAGCAAAAAGAGACCTTAGAGGCCATATGCTCCAACACTCTGATTTTCAGAAGAAGGAACTGAGGCCCAGGAAGGTGGAGTGATTTGCCCAAGGTCACAAAGGTAATAAACATCAGAAGTGAGATTTGAATGCAGGTCCTCTCACTCCAGAACCAAGGCTCCTTCCACCAAATAAGAAATTGGGTTATATTGGTGTGATCAGATCCCAGGGAAAACTGAAGATTAATTTGTTGGAGAAAGTCATTTTAATAGTTTGCCTGAGAAATAGCTCTTTTCATTTGGGAAGCTGACTTGGGAAGACATATTTAGTCCAGAAGACTATTTGCTGACGTATTGAGTCATAAATAAGGAGTCCATAGAGCAATACAGGCTTCCCTTAAGGATTCTATTGCTCCTTTTGGCAAGGTGCCCTTCATACCCTCCCCCATTCTTGGAAGCACACCCCTCTTGACTTTCCCCATCTCCTATTTTGAATGTTCCAAGCTTCCCTTTCTGTCCCTCTGATTACAGTCCCATTCAAACACCACTGATTATTTCAGGGAGGAAAAAAAAATCTAGGAGGCCTCAATCTCCCTGCTAACAGCTGATGGAATATTCACATCAGAAAAAGACCCTGATTGCTGTAGGAAGAGAATTTCTATGGGCTAATTTTTCTTTCAACACCTGATGGCTAATGCTTGTCTGCAATAAGTGAAAAGTAACAATTTATGGTGTAGCACCATTTAGGCGTAATGGGAAGTACACCGAATTTGGAATAGAGAGGTCCCAGATTCTAGAAAGAGTCTCTGAACTTCTTGAAGTCTCAGTTTTGTCATCTCTACAGAATTGCTGTGAAGATCAAATGTAATTGTGTATTTAAAGCTCCTTGTAAACTGCTATATAAATGCCAGCTATATGAGGAAGATGGTGTTCTTCAAAAAGTTCAACTTGTCCCACCCTACTAGTTCCAGCTTTTATTGCACCTCTTCTAAGAAGGCATCCTTTAGCAAAAATGACCTCTCTTTTCCCTGTCCTACTTGTGTCCAAGAAGATTTATTTGGCTTATGTTATATCCATGGAACTTGGCTCTACCAAAAACTTGATGCCTTAGACAAATTATTTAACCTCTCTGGGTCTTTCACCCTCTGTAAAATATGAGTGCTGGACTAGACGGCCTTTAAGCTTCCCTTTAGTTCTGTATCTTGTAATTCTATTAGCAACTGTTAAAATTAGAATACAAGCACAAGTCTACCAGCAGTTGTTGGTCCAAGGTCAGAAAAGATCCAAAACAAAACCCATTTGAGACTTGGATGATAAACTTAAATTTCAGCTTCCTTCTATTTTTCCTGGCTAGGAATAGGATTGGTCCCAGGGAATGGGACATGGCCCAACCTGAAGGTAGGTAGCAAGACCATAGCTTTGTGGGTTCCAGGCATTATATGTTCAGTCTTTTAGAGCCAATCATACTTTTATTTCTAAAGAGTTTAGCGTGGTGTGTTTTGCCCATGTAGGTTACATATGTCTATATGGGTCTGTTTAGATGTGGCTTGAAAGGAATGATGAATAATATTTCTGAAGTCTCTTTTTCCCATCTTTCTTGAAGGAAGACTTTGGTTCTTGCCAGGAGAGGAGGAGAAGGTTAGGTTAGAGGCTAGTTAGTGCTTCTGCCTTCCTCAGAAAGAGAGACTATTGGGATAGAATTATATATCTCTACTCCCCTAATCATTTTTGTTGCTGTTTGTCCTTCATTTTCAAAGAGAACCAGTGCCATCACAGCATGATTTCTTGACTTGCAAGTGAATTGAATGTAACTGAGAGAGTTGCACAAAGTGTTGGCCTCACTCTCTCTTCCTGGGTCATGGAGGTCCAATGGCAAGACAAAAGTCAAGATGACCTTGCAGTGGATGACCTTGCATCTTCAACGTCTGACCAAGCTCTAAGCACTGTGCAGCACCTGCTTTTAGCCATTGTCATGGCCCTTGGAACAAACAGAAATAATTGCTAGGTTCAAGCTGAACTCTTGAGCACTATCCCTTAATGGGGAAATCATGTCCCAAATTATATATTTCTTGGCTCCCTTCTCACCAAATACCAGTTCCACAATGAACACATGTAACAAAAAATAAATAAACCCATTTACCAAGCCAATGGCAAATAAAGAAAGCGTACAGATGAGGATAGATAGATATGAGGATAGACAGACAGACAGACAAACAGACTAAGAACAGAATTCTTCTATTGGGAGCAAGATATCTTGGCTCAACCAAGAAAGGAGGTCCCAGATCTCATTTAAGGGGAAATTCCCATAGTCTACAATATAGTAAGCTGGGAATGGAGACATTATCAAGGTGCCTGCTTCTCTATATGCTGATCTCTTCCCAGAGTCTTTCCCTTCAGAGACTTGAAGAGATTCTGGAATGGCGTTTCTTCTCTCTGGAAGTTGCCAACTAGAAGACAAGATCTTTTTTCTCCCAAGTGCTCACCAACCCTGCCCTACATGTAAACACAGAGTACTGAATAATAAATCTCTACTAATGAGGGGCTGCTAGTGACACAGTGGATAGGCCTGGAGTCAGGAAAATTCATCTTCCTGAGTTCATATCTAGCCTCAGAAACTTACTAGCTGTGACTCTGGACAAGGCACTTAACCCTGTTTACCTCAGTTTCCACATTTGTAAAATGGAGAAGAAAAGGACCAACTACTTTAGTATCTCTGCCAAGAAAATCCCATATGGGGTCATGAAAAGTTGGACATGACTGAAATTGATGGCACAACAAAGGAAGAGAACAGTCGTACAAATGGGCTTTGAGGTACAGGTTTTATAGTCTTTGTAGAATGTTCATTTGGGGATTTTGAATCTCTCTAGACCTCAGTTTCCTCCTTGTAAAATTAGGGAGTTAGACTGGAAAAAATCTAAGAGTCCCTCCAGCTCTATGATGCCATGAACTTGATTTTGCATATTCCTTGCTTCAAAATCTAAAACCATCTTCTCCTAATCTATCATCTCCCCTTTGAAAAGAGCTTTAATATTCCCTGAACATTAATGAAAGGTGATAGAAGGGGCTGGCTTCAGCCTACTTTCCCTAAACAGACTTGGCCAGGTCTAATTCAAATTACTCTTGGATGCTGACATTGCCATGAAAAATGAGATCTGACCTAGAAACAAAAGGCTAAAAGGAATCCAACAATCAGCCTACTGAAAATTACCCAGCAGCCTATAAGAAATATAATCTCCTCTCCTTTCTAGAAAATCCCCTTTTATTAAATTTTCATGAGAAATTACATGAGGTATACCCAGAGAAAGCAAATGCTTGTTTTGTCTTATAGGATCATAGATTTACATCTGGAAGAGACTTTCAAGATTATTTGAATGATAATAGATAGGAGATGGATAGATGATAGATAGATAGATAGATAGATAGATAGATAGATAGATAGATAGATAGATAGATAGATAGACAGAGAGACAGACATAGATAGATAGATAGATAGATAGATAGATAGATAGATAGATAGATAGATAGATAAAGCATTTATTAGGTGCTTAATATTGCCCAATAGTATGCCAAGTTCTGGGAATACAAAACCCAGAAGAAAAAGCAGTCTGTATTGTTAAGGAGTTTATATTCTAATGGGAGAAGACCACACATAAAGGGGAAATAGAAAGGGGACACAGAGGGAGGTTATTGTATAAGAACAAGATAGATAATATAGCTAGTAGCTAGTATAGCTAGTAGCTAGTATAGTTAGTAGCTAGTATAACTAGTAGCAAGAGATGGAGCTGCCCAGAACATGAGGCTTAGCTAAGAGGGAAATAAACAGTTTCACTGAGACTTCTGATGATATGGTAGCTCCAGATAAGTACTCAGCAATCATCACAGGGCAGAGTCATCCTTAAGGAAACAATGCATCTAGTGTGGAGGTAGCCAGACCAGAGAGGGAGGGGAAGGGAAGATAAATACTTTGGACTTCAGTTTTCCCATATGTAAAATAAAAGGGTTAGATTAAATGACCTTTAAGGTCCCTTCCAGGTCTATGCCTTTACCCCCAATCTGTACCCTTCAGTTATTGTAGTAATTACAAGGGAATTAATTGCAAAAATGAAGATGAGACTCTGCATTCAAGTGGATTTCCCAACCTAGAAGCTGACTCCAATTTCCAAATCCTCTGAGACTATTTCTTGCTTAGGTATTTCAGAAAGTCACTTATAGTATGTATTTACTGAAATGGTGTTATTTCCAGGATAACAATTTTTTCCCTTACCTGCTCCTTTATCTTTCTTCACCAGGACTCATAATATTGCTAATAGCTTAGCTGAAATTCAATCAGTTTCAGTCTGCTGGATATTGAAACCAGCAACTCCTGTTAGTAGGGATGCTATGTTCAAACTTTAAAGAAAAAAACCTATAAATAAATAAAAGTTGATTTTACATTTTCAAGATTTCCTTGCCAGCCAAAATGATTCAAGTTTTTTGGGAGACTTCCCACTCCTTGACAGGCCCATAGTCCCAGTCTCCTTGCTTTCTGTGGATCTAGTTCTTCCCATGTTTTAATGAAACATGACAGGGAGAAAATAACTATTTACTCTAATGAATTCCCCTTGGCAAAATGAGAGATTACTTTAAAATCGAAGTAGCCAGAGCTGATGTCTTGGATAGAAATAATTATTACATCATATGCTGCAGAAAGATTAGGAAATTCCTCTAGAGTGAGGCAGAGAAAACGTTGCTTAAGAAATCCAAATTAAGTGGCGTATCTTTGAAACTTAAGCATTATTACATGTTCATTTAGCGGAAAAATAGTTACTGCCTACATAATATTTTCTTAGCATTTCCATTAATATTATTTCTCAGGCCCTATCTGTAAAGAGAAGCAGCATGGATTAAGAGCCAGTCTCTGAGCCAAGATCACCTGGGTTCAAATCCTGGCTTTTGATACGTATTACCTGAGTGACCCTGGACAAGTCACTTAACTCTCTAAGACTAAATTGTGAAAGGTACTGACCAGCATCGGTGGGAAATTTACTTACCATGAAGCCTCCTGTGACATGTCACAAGTCCAATGTCTATTCATCTACAATAGGAAGGCGTTTGGGCTTTTCCTGCTCTATGGTAGAAATGGTACTGAGATTTTTCCTGTCCAGGTCACAGGGGAAAAAAAAATATCTGCTGGCAGATATATATAATAAAGGTAGGATCCTGACTTCTAAGTTTGGAAGACGATTGCCTTGCTCTCTTCTCTAGGTTCTCTAGGTCTCAGCATTTGCCCTTGCTCAACTTCATTTGAATACCAATCAAAGAGGATTCAGGAAATAAGCTGGACTTCTTACATCTCTTCTGGAGCATTTTTTTTCCTCCCCTTGGAGAGTGATGCTGGTGCTGGTGGTCCCTGAAATATCAGGGGGGGAGGGAAGGGGAGCTAATATTATCATAGTAAACAGAAACCACTTAACCATAGCCTGATGAACCTGGCTTTGTCTGGCAGCTGTTAGCTAGGTGTGGTGGTTCATAGACAACCCTAATAGCTATGCACTCAAAGAATTCTCAACCTACCCTTGTCAGAAAGAGGTTTCCTAGGCCCTACATCCTACAGACTAGGTTAGAACTATCCCTGAAGAGAAAACCAGACTATAATCACCCACAAGGCCATTGGAAATACCTAGCAGAGACAATCTGATATGTGGTAAATGCAAGGCACTTGCACACATAATGTCCAGAGGGGAATAGGAAGACATTAGCATTAGACATCAATGTGCAGAGTCAAAGATATGGTTTGTTTTGGCCAAGCGCATGCTCCAGCTTCCTGGATTCCTAGTGTGTGCCCTTTCATGCATGTTCCTTTGTGTGTGTTCTTTGTATGTACTCCATAGTTCTATGTGTTCTCTGTGCTTGTCTTGACCCATTGATATTATAAGCTATAAAAGAGTGTATCCCATGCATTCATAAGGGCATCTGTTCTTCTACCTTTATTTGCTACTGTTTGATAAAATATGTTTTGCCTTGAACCTTTATCTTTACCTTTCATCTTAGGTGAAATGTGCTAGGTTGGCACATAGGATAGAGCACCAGGCCTGGAGTCAGGAAGACTCTTCTTCCAGAGTTCAAATCTGGCCTTAGACTCCTACTAGCTGTGTGACCCTGGGAAAGACATCTAATCCTGTTTGCCTCAGTTTCCTCCCCTATAAAATGATCTAGAGAAGGAAATAGCAAACCACTCCAGTATCTTTGCCAAGAAAATGCCAAAGAGGGCATGAAACAGATATGACTGAAAAAACGAGTAAACAAAACCATTGTTTCATCTGACTGCCTAGTAAATGTCAATAGCCCACAGAGAATTACAAGTTATGACTGACTAACAAACTGCCTCAAAAGTGGGGCAACTATTCTAGGGACCCAGATGTGAGTGGATGTGCCCTTGATGTTATATGAACCATCAAGATCCAAAAAAATGGTTACCAAGCAGAGGCTGGCAACACAAAGATCAGCTAGAATCTGAAAAGAAATAAACACAACAAACAGGAAACTGATCAGGAATGAAGGAGATTAGAACTGAGACTTAAAGACAACGTCAGGAAAACAGGGAAGTATTTTCTACATTGTTAAAACAACACCAGAACTGAAAGAGAGATTGGGAAAACCCCACAAACTGAAACAAGATATAGCCAGAAACTGACCAGATATCAAGTGTTGGCTGGAAGGTACGCAGTCAAATGGGGACAGTGTCTGGAGATCCAAGCAAGACCTTCCAAAGGCTCCCTTATTGTCAAAGATCCCCCAAGCAATTCTACTGATCAACCTTATTGAATTTTGAAATTTGGAAAATGCCAGTTCCATATGACAACCTGAACTATACTCCTGCTTTTTATCTGGTAATCTCTTGCCACCAGCAGCCCCTTGGCTTTGATGGTTAAGACCTGAAGAAGAAGCAGTGACAGAAAAGGCCTTGAATTTGGAATGAAGAGATTTTGGTTCAAATTCTATCTGCATAATTCTAGGCAAGTTATTTCCCCTATTTAAGTCTCATTTTACCTATGAAGTCTCGTTGGACTAAATAAGCTCCAAGACCCCATTGAATCTAAATCCTACAATTCCACCTTAAAAAAAAAAAGAGTTCCCCTCTCTAGTTGCAGTTGACATCTAAGATCTGCCAGTGTCGCAGTTTTTGCTTTTGCCACAGCCTTATTTTAGGGATGTATCACTGACTCTTCCACTAGTCCATCTGGTCCTTGTTAAATATTACATGTGAACTGAATTCAACTGAATTAAATTCAATGGAGATATTACAGTCATCAGGAACAGGGATAACTGGAAGCACTTTTAAGTCTGAGTCTACCTCATTATAGAGAAGAGTGTTTCCCTCCTTTGGAGGAATGGTTTAATCTTCTGTTCGTGCAATATCTTCTTACAGATATCCCTTTTTAACAGCTAATTTATACTCATCAGTTAATGAACCTGCCAATTAATAATGGGGAGAACACATTCAAATGGAGGCTTGAATCTGTATCATAGAAAAAATACCTACATCCCTATAACACCAATGCAATACCTGCTAGCAGCCATTATGAATATGCATGTGTATTTCCAGGGTAATTTTGCAAAATACAAATAACTCTTTCTCAAAGACTAAACCAAGATATTTATTCAGATACCAAAAAATCAAATCCACCATGGTAACAAACGAATTTATACACACCACCAATCCAGGGATCCCCAAGCCTTTCTTCCGTTAGGCCTCCCCACAAGTAAGCTCCCCTAAGCAAAATTCCTCCCTCTCTAATGCTAGCTGCTGTGCCTCAGTTCTGCCTCTCTCTCTCCCAGCTCTTCCCTTCTCTCTCTTCTTGTTTCACCTCTTGGCAAGTTCCTCCCACCATGGGCTCCATGTATCTCAAGCTATGGGCTTGCAGGTCACATGGGCCCATTAAGGGTCAGGGAAGATCTTCAAATCCCCTTAACATTACAAACCCCTCAGGAGTACCCTGGAACCCTGAGGGAGAAGGATGCAGTCGAACTAGCCTTAATTGGGGGGACATGATTTAGAAGTATGAGTAGGATTCAGGATAAGGATCCCTAGAGATTATAAAGGCTATTGTGATTAAATTGGTCCTTTTGCAGGTGTAGGGATTCCTTGGAGAAATTTCTATCCAGGACTTTAGTTTTATCAGATTCACTAATTTTAGCATCCACTAGAGAAAAAAAAGGCAGGGAGGAGGAGAATTTTTTTTTTCTGTTGTTTTAGGCTATAATCCTATAGTCAGGTTTTTTCTGGTACATTTCCTTTGCAAGTCAGACTAGCTCCTTTTAAGACGATTTTTTTTTCATCATTGAAGGTATAAGTACTGATACTTGCTGTATTATTGAACCTTTTTCAAGTTTTGATATTGTACCCCTGAAATGATGATATACTAGTTGATAACTGTTCATATTGTTCTGCTTTTAAAAAGCCAAGTCATTTCATCTTTTTGGGTCTCATTTTATATATGAGAACTCATTGGATTAAATGATCTCTAAGACCCCTTTGGGATTTAAATCCTATAATTCTATTCTATCAATAAAAGTGCTCCTCTCATTTTAGTTGTAAAGTATGCTAGTGTCCCAATTTTTGCTGAGACTTTTAAACAGACACAGACTGCTTGGTTTTTTATGAGATCCAGGTCCATATGATGAAGTTTGCCTAAAAACCCAAAAAATCATCCCCAAGTGTTTAATCCATTTTCTTAGGATCTTCACATTTCTTCAGGGCTTAATTTATCCTATTTTTTTGTCACTATTTGACCTACTTGTCTTGTTATTATGTTTAAAATTCCAGTAAGTTTGCCCTTGTAGTGGCAAGGATTCATTGGGAGGAGGCAGGGAATTTGGAACACCCTTTAGTATAGGAACTCAGAGGAAACTTTCCTGGATCTCCAATGAGCTGTATAATGTAGAGACTCCTGAAGAAATTTTGGTGTGTCTTATGTAGAAAGAGATACCTAGAAATTGTGTCCAGACCTCATTTAGGATAGCCCTCTGAACTGAGGAATTCATAAAAGAGTTTTCCCCAGAATAGTTTGATTTCTTGGCTGACAATAAGGGACGAGTAGGCCTTTAATAAATGTTATATTGATATTTATTGGAGTCAATGTTGCAGATCCTAAATCTTTTTCAGGAAGAGCTCCATATGCTCTGAGATTATCTGTAGGGACCTAGTTTCTTTCTGAGAGGACTTTTCTTTGCCTTTCCTTTATTGCCTTTGGGTTAGGAAAGGTCTGTTTAAGCAGTAAGGAAGGCCCTTGTTAAGTATTAAGCAAACAATCTTTGATAAACTTTGTGAAACTTTCCTTCTTTGCTGAATTTGCATAACTTTCTATTTGGGAACTATATAAAATCTATGCAATGCTAACTATTTTGAGACATTTTCCTGTATGACGCTAGGGAAGCAAGTGAAAATACAATGCTTATGACTCACCAGTAACACAGAGAACTGTTCTAGATTACAGCTATGCACAATGTATTTAAAACATACCCTGGCCACTTTGTTGAGAAAAACATTTTTTTAATATGGGGGAGAGTATGACAAGTCAATGAGAGCCAAGCCCTTAAGAAAATGTGCAGGTATTTAGTCTGATGGAATCCCCCCCTATGTAGATTTTGGAACATGTATAGGTATCCTATGATAGTTCCCTATTCACTTGCCACATGGTGGAGGGAAGGATTCCTCCATTGGCTGTTAAACTAAAACAGCAGGCATACACAAGATTTCCAGACATCCAAAACAAATATTTTTCCTGGATATGATGAAAAGTCCTATTGTAAGCTTTTGGAAGCCTAGAGGGGTGGGGGAAGAGAGGCCTCCAGTGTGCTGTAACAGTAAGCACCCCAACATACACAAGGGGACTTGTTAATGTTGATGTTTGGGGTGCTGTACCCCAAAATACCGACACGCTGGATCCTGCTCAAATGAATTTGACACAAGCATTCTTAAAGTTAAAGAAAAATAAAGTTTATTAAAGATTCTCCATACTGGGTTGACTCTTAAGGAGTCTAAGCATTTGTAATGCTTGTATTTACAAGGGGACCAGATAGAATCTCAGCTACTCAGAGTCTGAGCTGGATTGAATCTGAGCGCCTTCATGGAGGCGAGATGGAACATAAATACCAAAAAAGACTGAAGGAAGAATCCAGATGTCACCAAGGAGTCTGGGGTCCCAGGGATTGTCTCCATGGATCAACCCCAGGGAGAATCCTGATGGGAGTGGCTGGTAGTGAAGGACAATCCACAATCCAGGCTGGGCAACTTGGACTTCAAGAGAATGCTAAATAGTAGTCAGAATATCAAAAAGGATGCTAGGATCAAAGGAAGAGAATGGTAAATGATGATCAGATAGGGAGTATCCAAATTGGGAGGAATGGAAGAGGAATCCAAGGAGCCCCTCCCCCCTCAAGGCCGAACTTTCCAGGGCCCTTCAGACAAATGTGACAAAAGCCCTCCCATTCCAAAGGGAGAAGATCTTGACTTGGGCTTATACCCCATCATTACCACAGGTTCTTAAATCTTCATTCATAAAAGGAAAGCAACTTTCAAGGGGTTAACAATCACTTTAATCAAGCACAGGTATCAGAGAAAATCAAAATTAAAATTTCAGAGAAAATACAGAGAAATCAAAAGTCAACAGACATGCTTCCAAAATGTCTGACCATTACATACATACACAACTACCAGAGAGGGAAGCAGTTATCAGAGAGGGGAGTGAGGGGGGTTAGCTCCTGAAAGACTTCCCAGAGTCTCTCTGGCTAAAAAAACACTTACAGTCAGTAAGGCCCAAAGTAAAACCTCACCCTCAGAGAATTTATACAGTTTTTAGAGTCACAGGGCATAACCCTCTGACCCAGTGCCTCAACAGAAAAAAACAAAACAACTCCCCTAATCAAGCTTCCCACAATGGGCAGGCCCATCAATGGGTGGGAAAGATTCTCCCCAATCACATTATTCAATCAGAGGCACTTTTAGTAAAACAAAAACAGCGAAAGATCCTAATTTGATTGTCATTACACACATCTACGGGAGTTGACCTGGGGTTGTGAACACTTGGCAGCTATACTGGAGATAACTAGCCCTTATGAGCTTGAAAAGTAGAAAAAGGCAGAGGACCAAGGACAGGGGTCCATGCCAGAGTTTGCAGAGTACCATCTCAAACCTAAGGATCCACAAGGACCCAGCCCTTCAATCAACATGACAGTTCCTAGAAGATGGAAAAACTCCTCACTTCCTATGTTGCCACAGTCCAAATTGAACTTAACAGCGGATGAATGGTTAGTAGTAACAACTTTAAATTTGAGCCCACTTTCCTCAGGGACTACAGTAATACAAAAGGGGAGAATTTGCTTCTGGGTATTGAAGTGAAATGTTGATACTACACTTGTATTCTTGTTGTGTCTTCAAAGCAAATCTCCCTTTGTAAAAGCTGACTAATATTAAATGATTAAATGATACAGTAGCTCTAATCATTGGCTATTGATGTAGGTGAGCCAATAGCATTAAAGAAAGGAATCCCATTAACCTGGAGGCATTTCCCTACCACCTGAGGGGCAAGACATAGCCAGTGGTGAGCCTGGCTCTGGAAACCCAACTCATCCATGTTGGGTTTTAGAAGTTAGGATAAGGATCCCCAGAGCTTAGAAAGATTACAAATTATTCTCCTTTACACAATCTAAAGTCCAGTCAAGTTGACCTCCTTGCTATTTTTCACATGACCCTCCATTTCTTCATCTCAGTGCCTTTGTACAGATTGTCTCACCCTACGTTTGAAATACACTCACTCCTCTCTTAAAAAAAAAGTCCTTATACATATTTTTTTTAATGTATTTATACATATACATGACATCTCTCCTGATATACAGAAGGGTCTTTCTGGGCAGCAGTTGTTTTTGCCTTTTTTGTTTGTTTGTTTGTATGCTCAGTACCTATTGTCCTGTCTGACACATGGTAGGTAATTATTAAATGCTTATTGATTAATTGAATGCTTAAGGATATAAAAGACAGATAGTCCACCCCAAGGTGAATGAAATAGAACTAAAGAACTAGGGGGTAAACAATGGATGTGTAATGGAAAAAATATTCCTGTTGGAATCAGAAGAGCTGGGTTCAAGTCTTTACTCTGCCTTTTATTACTTTAATGACCTTGGCAAATTCCCTTTATCACTGAATCTTGGTTTTATCACCTGTAAAACAGAGCTAATAATATACTACCTGCCTCATACAACCGTTGGGAAGGTCAAATTAAATAACAAGTGTAAAATGCTTTGTAACACTAAAGACTATATAAATGTGAAATGTTATTATTGTGAGCAAGACCAAGTAAGGCAGACAGAAACAGACAAAATATTGTCTTTGAATGCAAAACTAAGTAATAGTTGAGATGTGATAGCGGTCTATGACTAAACTGAGTGCAAGAACTTTGTTATGTATCTACATACACAGATATACACACAGTATGCACAGGAACACAGAGCCTTACACTTATATCCGTCAGCTGGTTGTTAAAGTAGATAGAGTGCTAGACCTGGAGTCAGAAGACTTGAGTTCAAATCTGGCCTTAGACACTAGTTATGTGACCTTGGTCAAGTCAGCCTCTACCTGCCTTAGTTTCATTGTCTGAAAGGAGATAATGTCGGTATAGCAGTTAGCAAACCTTAAAGCATTAAGATTTTATAAGTGATAATAATGATAATAACCATTGTTATTGTTATTAAATGGCTTTATAAGTGATAATAACAATTTTTATTATACGTGCCAGATACTCAACAAGTACTTGCTAAAGGAGAAAAGAAAACATTTATAAATCACTTTAACATTTGTAAAAATACCACAGAGATTATACACAGCATACACATATATGCTGTGTGTGTATGTGTGTGTATATGTATATATATGTGTGTATATATACATATACTATGCAGTATAGTATATACCATCATATATCATGTTATACACAGTGTTTATATATAGTATGCTATAATATATGCATATACTATACTATAGTAATTTTAATATGCTGGATATAATGATATTATTATAATATATAGCATATATTACATAGTACACCACAGTATATTATGGCATATACAATAGTATGTACATATACTATGTTCTAAGCTATATGTATACATTACTGTGTATATCATAATATGCCATGGTATATACTATACTATATAGTATAGATACTATGGTATATACTATATATATATATATACATACATACATATATATTACTGTATATATGATAATATTCTAGGGTTTATAATGTATACTATAATATTCATATATTATATTATAATAATATACATTATAATTGCTTTAGTATATTATATACAAAGTAGTATTATACTACACGTATAACACTACTGTGTATATAGCATAGTGCACTATGACATATATGTAGTGTACTATATATCTCAATATATATATGCATGTGAATAAACACGAAATCTCATTGGAACTGCACAGGCTCTCTTTAAGGTAAGTCATGTTGTTAAACCTGTTTTATAGATAAGTATACTGAGGTTTAAAGAGGTAAAATGATTCTCTGAGGGCCACACAGAGGTATTAAGCGCCTGAGGGGGAATTTGAACTCAGATATTCCTCACTAAATACAGCATTCTATACCACAATGATTTCATTAAATGAGATAAATCAATTTATTGAAAATAAATGCCTTCCACACCCAGGGAAAGAACTATGAAATTCAATTGCAGAATGTAGCAGATCATTTTCTTTTGTATTACGTTTTGGTTTGTTTTATGATTGCTCACACTCATTTTAATTCTTCTATGTAACACGACTAAGGTGAAGATGCATTTAATAGGAATGTATGTGTAGAACCTATATACAACTGTACACAGGGAGGGAGTGGGGAGCTAGGGGAGAAGTGGCGGGAGGGAGGGGAAAATTCTAACATACATGGAAGTGATCGTAGAACACTGAAAACAAATAAAAAAAAAGAAAAGATACGCCTTTCTGTGATTGAAAAAAAGAGGAAAAAAAGAAGCAACCTCCACAATAAAGAGAAGAATGTGGAGGAGAAGACATGGGACACAGGGAATAGATTATTAAGCACAAAAAAAATCTACATAGCAATTAATAATAAAAGTACTTTGCCTTCAGAAAGGACTTTACTGTTTGAAAATCACTTTCATGCAAAAAACGAGTCCTATTTAAGCTCAAAAACCCTGAGAAAAGATAAGGCAACAATGATTATCCTTATTTTATAATTAAGGAAACAGAAGCTAAGAGAGACAAAGTGACCTTCCCACAGTTCCACAGCCAGTTGGTAATAAAGGCAAAGTGAGAATTGAGGTCATCTGATTTAGAGTCCTGTATCTTGCCTCTGCTAAGGTATCTGGTCCTCACCCGTACTGTCTCCCAAAATATTACCTCTCAAACTCACAGAATTAAAATCACAAAATTAGAAGAAACCTTGAAGATTATCCTTTCCTATCTCTTGTCTAGCATAGGAATCCCTTCTCCAGTTTCCCTGACCCATGGTAATCTAGCCTCTGCTTGAACACATTCAATGTAAGGAAATTCATGACCACTGAAAAATGACCTTGGGTCTTAGTTTCTTCAAATGTAAATTGGGAATGGGGAGTAGGTAACACAGATGATCACTATGGTCTTTTTCTGTTCATGACCCTCCATGGGGTAGAATTTTCATTCCACTTGGTGTCCATGGGCCGAGCACATAGTGCAGTGGTAATTCTATTCCAGAAAGATACACTGCTTTCCTCATTCCCCCATCATGGAATTTATCTCTTGGCAAGAAAATTTCTGGCATTTACTGAACTAAAATTCTTGAACATATTCCTTAGAACCCTTCTAAACACTTCTAAAACAATGCACCCTTTGAGACGAAATCCATGCATTGTAGTAGAAGCCAAATTTCCCCCAAAGGCCCAGCGTTTCTTAATTTTCTGTACGTTGTTAGCCTAGTGCCAATACCCTAATAGTTCAGTTTCAATGTTAGGACAAAATGAGGCCCTTGCAAATCACTGAACAGTTAACAAAAAGATGTTTACTTTGCCCCAACACAGCAAGGATTTGCAACAAAGATATAGTGGTTCTCAGCTTCTAAAAATGTTCCCCTCTGCCCTCATCTTCATATGGAAACTGATATGGTCAATATGGTGACTCACTTCAGACATCTACCAAATCAGACAGGCTTCACTCCAACTAGGTGGGAATTTTTTTGTGCCCTTAGATGATCAAGAAATTGTATCAAAGGAGGCATGGACCAGTCAGGTCCCTAGAACAGTTTTGTTGCCTTTTAGGAAGAACTAATCCTTCTTGTGGGCATTGGTTTTTTCACACCCTAGTCCTATCACACCTATGTACTTTTTAATTTTATAACTCCTTATCACTGAGGTCAGGGTATTGGGGGTAAGATTTGTGGGGGGAGGATGAGGAAAGGATCTAGCTTGGTTTGTTTTGTTATGAAATAATGAGTTAAATAAAATCAAAAGTGATAACTGTTTAAGACTTTGGGAAACTCAGAACATGTCTGCTCTTCCCCATGGTAGTGAGATAACATACAGAGACACAAAGATACAGAGACACAAAGGAGCTATCCTTCTGTAATTTGGGGGGAGTTTTCTTCACAGAAACATATCATACAATTGTAGAGCTAGAGCTACAAGGAACCTCAGAGACTATATCAACTTCCCTCATTTCATATGAGGAAACTGAGGCCCAGAGAGATTAAATGACCTACTCAAAGAAAAAGGTACCTGGCACAATTCATAGAGAGAGCACTGTGCCTGGAGTCAGGAAGATCTGGATTCTTGACCTCAGGCACTTACTCGCTGTGTGACTTTGGACAAACTACTTAACCTCTGCCTCAGTTTCCTCAACTATAAAATGAGAAAAATAATAGTACCTACCTGTCAGGGTTATTGTAAGGATCAAATGAGATCACATTTACATAAAAAACTTAGCTTAGTGCCTGGTACATAAGAAAAAGCTTAGTGTTCACTTTCCTTTCCTCCCTCAAGGTAGCAGACATCAAAGATGGGATTTAAACCCAAATCCTCTGACTCTATGGGCAGCTAGATGGCTCAGTGAATAGAGTGCTGAGTCTGGAGTTAGGATGACCTGATTTCAAATCCAACCTTGGATATTTATTAACAGTGTGACCCTGGGCAAGTCACTTAACCTCTACAAGCCTTAATCCATTGGAGGAGGAAATGATAAACCACTCCAGAATCGTTGCCAAGAAAACCCCATGGACATCATTGGTGTGATATGGTCTATGGGGTCACAAAGAGTCAGACACTACTGAGCAGCAAACCTGTAATTCTGGAGTGGCTGTTCTTTCTTCCATGCCACACTATGCCTCAAATTACTTTGCATTTAATTTGATTTTTTAAAATATTTACCTGTGTTGATATTATCTCCCCCCTCCTCCTCAATAAAGTTTAAACTCCTTGCAGAGAAGAGCTGTTTCATTTACGTCTTTGTATATACCCCAGTGACTAGCCCGTTGCTTTCTCTGAGGATTTCTATCTCACAATGCTCTTTCCTCTCCCTGAGCTCATCCTATAGCATTTATCTCTTTCACTCAATAGGTTCGGAGGTAATCTTAAGGCTCAGTGGAGAATGTGAACCTGGAAATCAAATCCCACCTGTGTGCTGATGGGCTTGTGATCTTTCCCACACACACTTGTATATTTTATTAAGTGCCTATACTTAACAAAAGCTTATTGAATGAATGAGCAGTCACATTTACATGCAGTTTGGGGGAAATTAAAATTTGAAAATGGCTTTAAAATACACATACACACTTCCATACTTATTGATTTCATTTGTGTGGATGCTACTTGCACAAATATAGACTGAAACCTTTCAGAACCAGGGAGACAGTTTTCACAAGTTTCTGGAAATGAAAAATTCACCATAATGTGGTCAACCTAGTAATGAACCTCTCCAAGCATAACTAGGCTAGTCCTTAGAAAACACCCAGCTCTTTAACAGGTCCATATTCAAAGCTTTCCCAGCTTGGGTACAGCTTTTAAGAACTCAAGGTCACTTCCACACCAGGATGTTTCAGAGGACTTTAGTGGGGGAATCTTATATATATTCAATTGCTGTTGTCTTCACATTGCCTACTACAGCACCTGTACTGAGAAGTGTATAATGAATATTATTTGATGATGTTGAGGGAGAGCAGGAGGAGGAAATGGAGCTTCTAGTACTTCCACTGGAAAACCACTCAGCCATCTAATAGTCTTTGCCTACATCATCCTTTTCTTAATTTCATCCCATTAATATTGTCCACTATAGTACAGCATTCTAAATAATTTCTCTCTTTTCTTTAGTATTCACACCTTTCTGGTCTTGTACATGCTTAACTTGTCCTCTATTAATCTCTGCTGTATGGATTTTACCCTTGTAATTATTCTCTCAAAGTTCATCTTGTCAGCCCATAAATATTCCAGTAGATTATTTCCCTGTTTCTTACCATTTGTAGGGAGTTTGCTCCATCTTTCTTTTAATGAGATGTTCCAAACAGAATAAAGCACTCCAGATAATTGGATTCTTAGGTATTTGCTTCCTATCTAAAATATGTAAACTCCTTCTTTCCCTGTTTCTAAATATGACTGACTCAGTCAATCATCCTTTTGTGTCTCTTAACTTGTCTACTTTGGGCTGTAAACTTTTATCTGCGTGCTCCTGGTTGACTTCAGATCTGCCTTGGTATTTCCATCCTGTACTCCCTGACACTGAGTAGGAGGAAGGGGAAAGTGAGTAGGAGGGGAGACTTACAATTTGTGTAATGTTTTGAGATCTTTGGGTAAGACAACAGACATGACATAGGAATTTCATTTTTACTCCCTTTAAAACTAAAAAGGTGATGTGGAACTGAGTCATTACCAATTAGTAATATTTCTTGGACAGGCTGTACACTGTTACATTAGACTTATCATTAATCCCGTTCCAACCAATCTTTCCAATCTTATCTTCCACTGCTACAACTCTCCTCTCCGGCCAAGATGAACTAGCAACCTAGCACATTCCTTTACTCACACCATGCTTGGAATGCCCTACTCCCCTACCACACAAATGCTTCAAAGCTTTGCCTAGGTCCTATCTTCCTTTAAGGTTTCTCTGACCATCTCTTCTCACCCTCTGAGCTCCAACTATAAAATTTGTCTCTGTCACTTACTAGGTAGTTAACCCTTGGGCAGCTAGTTGACCCTATGGAAAGAATGCTGAATCTGGAATCAGGAAGATCTGAATCCAGATTCAGCCTCAGACATTTATTAGCTATGGAACCCTGGGCAAGTCCCTTAACCTCTGGTTACCTCAGATTCACCATCTGCAAAATGGGAATAATTATAGCACCTACCTTCCAGGGTTGCTGTGAGAATCCAATAAACAATTGAAGTAAAGTGTTTGTGAAGTGTTTTATAAACCTTAAAGTTCGATATAAATGCTAGTTATTGTTAGCTAATATTATTGTTGCTTTCAACTCAACAAGAATTTATTAGAAATCTATTAAATGTGTTGCTTTGCCCTGAATATACTAAAAACAAAAAAAAAAAGTAGGTCTACCCTCAAGGACCTTAAATTCTAATTAGTTAACTTTCTTTCTCTTATGTGTATACATATATCTAAAATATATGTTCAATATATACATACATATGTATAAATACATACATATCCTAACTCCCTAATCAAACCATGAGCTTCTTGGGGGCACAGATGGCATCTGTGTGGCAAGAGAATGAGCACTGGGTCTGAAGTCAGAAAAACTTGCTTCAAATTCCAGTTTTTTCACTTACTAGCTATTTGACTAGAGTCAGTCACTTTTCTTTTCTGCACATCAGTGTATTCCTTTATAAACTGAGGTTAGATTAACTGATCTCCACTATCTCTTCCTGACCCAGATCTCTTAAAATTGTCAATTATACATTAGTATGACACAACTACTCTACCAATATTTGCTGATTAATTGCTTGATGTCTATAAAAATACCTTCCAAGTTTTCCCAGTTATCTGTCATTAACCATAATCTCTTTGGAGGAAGCAATTCACTTACTATCAAGACTAGGATAATCTGAACAAGGAACCCTGGGTCCTTTATGAAGGTCATAGAACTATAGATTAAAGTTGAAAGGGACATTAGAGATTTTCTAGAGACTCCTTTTTATCTAAGTATTTTTAGTTATCACCTCTTTTTCTGAAACATGTAAGAAAATATTAGCTTCTTACTTAAGGAATTATTTAATGTATTAGCTCTATTTATTAAACTACATATATACATATGTATACATATGTATGTGTATATAGTTTTATATATATGTACATATATATACACACACACACACTGCATTTTGTAGTAGAAAGACCACTGAATCTGTGATCACTAGATCAAGGCTCAAAACCTAGCCAACTCCATTTACATCTGTGCTTTGTGGAAGTCAGTTAATTGTTCTAGCTCTCAGTTTCTTTATCTGAAAAATGGGATGTACTAATAATAGTAATTATTATTACTATATGCAAAGAACTATGATGGAGTCAAAGATATTTTCCTTGTCCTCTAGAAACTTACAGTTTCCTAATGTCATTATTAATAATAGACACTTTTGTAGTACTATATTTGTCCATTTAATCCTCCCAATAACTTTGTGCAGCAAGGTAAGTATTATTATCTTCATTCCTAGGACCAAACCTGGCCATATCCTTAATCCCAGGGATTTCTTCAGCTAACTCACCTTGAACTACTACCTCCTGCCTCCAGATGAAACTCTCCTATCCTATATCTGTTCCTGCCTTCTGTGAGGCGAGCTTTCAGCACCTTCACAAGACACATCCTCATGTAGGACTCTGGACTTCTAGGGAGAGCCTTGAACAATCTAATCACCTGCTTCTTTCAATAGACCTTTCTCCATAGATACTCTGCCATGTACATATTCCTCAATGGTTAGCAGACTCCCACTCCCTTATTACCTCCTGTCCCAGTGATTCTGAATCTCATCTTCTTTTTGAGGCAGTTAGATGGTACAGTGGAAAGAGTGCTGGACCTGGAATCATGAAGACCTGAGTTCAAATCCAGCTTCAGACAAGTCCCTGGGCAACCTCTAGTTGTCTTAGTTTCATCAGTTGCAAAATGGAGATAATAATAGCAACTACCTCCCAGGGTCATTGTGAGGATCAAATGAGTTACTATTTGTAAAAGGGCTTGGCAGGGGTAAGAATTATGGAATTCTGTTTCCTTCCTTCCTGCCCTGGCTCCTGGCTTCTGATGTTCAAACCCCATTCCTCATGTCCAGCTGCCTGTTCTTTTATCCCTCATTTCTACCCCTCCAAATTCCCACTCTATATCTGCACACTCCTTCCACTATGTTCTCTGGGAAAAAAAAAGAAAACCTACTTCATAATTAACAGACTTTCTTTCATCTGAAACCTTTTTCTTTCTCCTTCCTTCCATTTTCTGGCACTCACCAAGATTCCTCCTAATAATGCTACTTTCCTCACTCCCTTTCCAGTGCTGGTGGAACTTTCCTTCACACTCCCCAACTGTGCCCCCACCACAAACACACACACACACACACATACATACATGCACACACACGTACATGAACACGTGCACACACACACACACACACACAAAGGTTATGCTAGATCTTCATCTCTGTTATGGCCACTAATTGTGGATATTGCCCAAGGTTCCAATGTGGCCCTTCTCTTCTCCCTCTATACTATCTTACTTAGTAATCTCATCTCTTTGCAGTTAATTCTCAGATCTACATTAGCCCTAGTATCTCTCCTAAACTGCAGCTCAGCATCACCAATGACTTTGATATCTTGAAATAATTATCCCGTAGACATCTCAAATTCAACATTTCCAAAACAGAATTTGTTAGCTTTCCTCTAAAACCCTCTGGCTCATCTTATATTCAACTCCTCATTTTAACTCACTCTATATTGACCCTGGTGGCATATCTTGTCATTTCTCCCTTCTCATTTGTTACACACCCTTTCTTTCCACTTATATAGACATAACCCTTTTTAGTCTTTCATCACCATGCCTGTAATAATGTAATAATGCTTTCTAGTTGGTCTCCCTGCCTCAAGTCTCTCCCCACTCCAGCACATCCTGCCATCCAGTCAGCTGCCAAAGTAATTTATTAAGATATAGTTCTAGCCACATTGCCCTGCCACACACACACACACACACACACACACACACACACACACCACTCAGTGAGATTCCTATTACCTCCAGCATCCAATAGAAAATTCTCTGATATTTAAAACCCTTTACAACCTAACCCATCTTATTTTCCAGTCCTCCTTCACACCCTCTATCTCAGCACTTAATCTCCTGGCTCTGCAGGATTTCTCCTATACCTGGAATGATCTCCTTCTTCAATTCCCTCTCTTATCTCATTCCCTGTATTCCTTCAAGATTCACTTCAGATTCTATCTTAAGGAGAAGGTCATTTCTAGCCTCCCCCCATTCCCCTCCACTGTATATATGTCTTTCCTGAATCCAGGCTCAGCACTCTCTCCACCGCACCACCTAACTGCCTCAAAGGGAGAGGGTGAGATTCAGAATCACTGAAACAGAGGATGAGGCTATGTTGTATGTATATAAATTTTGCTTCTCCCATTAGAATGTGAACTCCTAGAGGATGGAGACTGTGATCTGTTGCCTTTCTTTGTATCTTCATTGTTTTGCGCAGTAACTGGCACATAGTTAACATTTAATAAATGTTTGTTGATTGATTGACTGACTGTGAGAGAAGCAGAGTATCATCTCCATTTTACCAACCAAGGGCATGAAGAAGTTACCTGTCTTACCCAAAGTCATCCAGGTATTAAGTAGAAGAGTAAAAAGTATAAACATAGATCCTTTGATTCAAATTAAAGAACTCTTTCCACTTGCCCCAGGTGCTTCTGAAGGCAGGTAAGATATTTAGACAAATCTCTTCAATTCAAAGCAGCTTGTACCCAGCGCTTTTTCTATGATGAGAACAGACTCTGTTAAGGGTCCCTTTCTCTATATATACTTTCTCCCCTGGGAACTTCATCTACTTCTATAGGATCAGTTACCATTTCTATATAGGCAACCCTACATCTCTCTATTCAGCTTTAATCTCAGTTCTGTATTCTAATCCTACATCTTAACAGCCTATTGAGCATTTCTACCTGAATCACTCTTTGTCTGGTATCATAGACTCTTTATGTCTAAAGTAGAGCTCACCATCTTTCCCTCTAAACCAGTTCTTCCTTTGAATTTCCATATTTTTGTCAAGGGCTCTATCATGCTCTCAGTTTACCAAGATTATAAACAGAGTTGTAACTATCAAGCTGATGTTCAGGACAAGCACCACCAAGTACTCCTGGTGCAAGCAACATGGAAGGCACACTTAAATGAATATTTTGAGTGAAATTTATTTGAGTGGAGAAAGACATTGAAAAGAAACCTCAGATCTCAAAAAACAAGACTCTGTGAGACAACCAAATACAGTGTTCTATTAGTGGGGAAACTGAGATTTCTGACAACCAGCTTCCTTGGTTAGAGCTCCTCATATACCATGAGACTGCTGCTAAAAAAAAAAAAAAAGCCACTGTTGATGAAACAGGGCAGGACCAGACTAGGAAAGAATTCATTAGGCTTGCAACCATAGGAAAAAGAATGCAAGATGAAGCACCATGTGGTAGTTTCCTATTTTTACTAATTATTCTTGCTATTTAGATTGTTTTTACTTGATGAAAGATTACCAGTGCTGATGGTGCCCTTTAAATTTCAGAACCTTGGGACAAAGCTCCAAAGTCCCCACCCTAGTTATGACTCTGCTGAAAATCTCAGAGTCATTCTAGGTTCCTCCTCTTTCCTTATCTTCCTCCATATCCAAAGAATTCTGTGAATTTCCACAGTGCCTCTTGAATCCATTCCTTTTTGGCAATACCTTCCCAGATAAAATATCCCATATTCTAGTTTCTCTCCATGTCCATCATCCTGTAAGCCAGCAATCTGACCATATCACTTCTCTCCTCAAAAACATTTAGCTGCTCCTATGGCCTCCAGGACAGAATACAATCTCCTTAACCTGATGTTTAAGGATCTCTGCAGTTTGGCTTCAACATAACTGTTCAATCTTATCTCATGTCACTCCCTTTTGCACACTCTGGGTTCCAGTCAAGCTGCATTACTTGACATTCTCTCTCCTAGGTGTGTGCATTCACACAAGCTGCCCCCATGGCTGGAATGAATTTCCTCCTCCCCTACTTCCATAAAGGTACAGTTCAGCCTCTATCTCTTCCATGATGCTCCCCTGATATTCCTATTTTTCAGGCTCTCACTCTCCCCAAACTACTTTTCTTTATTTATCTCAGCACCTGATACCTCCCCTACTAGAACATAAACCCCATGATGGCTGGAACTATTTTGCTATACCTAGGATCTAGCACAACACTTTGTGCTGAGAAGGCACTTAGCAAAAATTTTACAGAATAGAAAGCAAGCTCTGGCATTAGAAATAGAGGACTTAGGTTTAAATGCAGGTTCTACTCACTTTACCTATGTGAGTTCCAGTCTCCTCTTCTGTAATAGCCATAATAATACAGTACTTATATAACACTTGAAGGCTTGCAAGTGATTTACGTAAGTTATATCTCATTTGATCTTCCCCATAATCCTGGGAGGTAGGCATTATGATTCCCATTTTACAAGTGAAGAAACTGAGGCAAAGAGAGTTTAAGTGACTTACCCAGGGTCACAAATCTAAAAAGTATCCCAGGTCACATTTGAAATCAAGTCTTCATGACTCCAGTATAGTGCTCTATCCACTGTGCCACCTAGCCACTCAATAGAGATTTTTGCTATATGATCTTCTAAGATCTGTTACAGCTCTAAACCCTATGCAAAATTTTGTTCATGCTTTTGAGACAAAGAATTTTGGAGCACTGACTATGAAATACAGGGACATGCTTAAATGTCACCTCTGACACTACCTGGGTTGTTTAATCTCACTAGGTCCCATTTTCTTTATCTGTGAAATGAAGGAGGATTTGAAGAGATAGACTCTGAGGTCTCTTTCATCTGTCTATTGTCCTGTGATCCTATATTGAGGCTGAGCTTAAATTTTCCTACTTACTGTTTTGCCAAGGATTTTGTAACCTTACTTGAAAATCTTGGTTACATGACACAGAGGAGGATGTTTGCTATTCCCCAATACTCAGGATTCAGGATTTCTGGAACTAGTTCAGAATACGTTAAAGTGCAATGGACTTTCTCAGGAGGTACTGGGTTCCCAGTCACTGAAGGTCTTCAAGCAAAGAGGAACACTCAGGGGATATGTTTAAGAGACATCACTATTTCAAGAGGGATTGGACTGTAGGATCACTGAAGTCCTCTCATGTCTCTACAACTCTAGAACTATCTCAGAAGTTCCCAGGAACTTAGGAAGTATCACCCCAGAATGATCCATAGTTTAGGCTAGTTAGGTAGCAGATGCTTTGGTCATGATGTCACAAGTGCGAAGAGTTTTAGAGAAGGACACAGATGAAACTTCCTCTCTTGCTGCATCAGGTACAACATACAGAGTGGGCATGAGCCAAGATACACAATGAAGAAAAGGGATGATCGCCATTGCTGCAGGGTACAGGCAGGGCTCCCAAACTATTATTGTGAGGCATGTATAGATTTGTAGAGACAGATGAATTCAGAGAAAACTTTAACCTAACAAAAGCATAGCTAGAGTTGTTTGGGGAAAAGAGGGTTTTCCCTCTATTGTGTATTGAGTGCTGACCTACTAGGAGTGTGGGGAGGGTTAGTCACCATGGTGGGTCTGTATCTTTCTTCCTCAGGCATCTCTGTACCATGAAAAAGATATGGATTTAGAGTCAAAGGATCTTAGTCTGAACCCTAACTCTTCCCGAGCTTCATTTTACTGAGTTTTAAAATGAAGGAATTGGACTTGATGGCCTGTAAGGTCCCTTTCAACTCTAGATCTATGCTCCTATGAGTCTTCAATATCCAACCTGGACCTACAGGGGTTAGCTCAATATAATTGTCAATCTATAGTGACATTTTTCTTCGAAATCTGGCTAGGCTACATATCTGAGGGTGGATGCCAAAATACCTCCCTACCATCTAGGGACCTTCCAGTCATAGAAACTTAGAACCAGAAGGAACTTTGAAGATCATCTAGTCAGATCACTTTATAATGTAGAGAAAAGAACAGAGGAAGTGACTTACGCAGAATTTGACAGGTGTCCAGCCATGAGGCTGGACTTCAAACCTAGGTCTTCTAACCCCAAGTCCAAGAATCCTTTTACTACATCACAGCCTATCTGAGAAAGCCCTGGATGTTACAATATAAAAGTCACAAATTGTACAGTTGCAAAATAGATATGCTACTCAAGCATTCCACCTTTCACTTGGGGATTTTAGAATATTCATGAAACCACAAGCAGAGATGAAAGGGCAAAGACACATATTTCCCCAACATGATTATTGATATTCTCCATATTCTTTATTTTCCTTCAAATAAAGGTATTTTGTTACCTAGACCTATAAGCGCGCACATGCATGCACACACACACACACACACACACACACACACACACACACACACACACACACACACTCCCAGAGCTAATGGCAACTAACAGAGAACAAACAGACCAGCAGGGTGCAGTAGCTACCCTCTAAGAAGCAGATGGCAAAAACAACCCAGAATGTACACATTTGACTCCTCATCTGTGTGATCCATATCTCCATGGAGAGGAAGCCAGGCTTCTATGTTTAGATCCACCTCTGTTTAGTATTCCCTGCACAGACCGAGGTGAACACAAAGGAGAACAAAATCTGCTGACAATACTTCCAGAGACCTATTAAGTGAAAGAGGAAACACTTAGACTCAGGATGCCTCAAAAGCCAACACACACCACAGATAGACCTCTTGTTCATGGGCATGTCCATTGACCTGTGGTTGAAAATAGTACTTATTACACATTAGCTCAGAGAAAGCATTGGTAAACAGTGAAAGATGCCATAGAGTTTGGTTCATATGACCACTTCAAGTGGAGATACGTATCTGAACTCCCATCAATCTAGTGGGTCTGTTAACTCAGGCCTTTAAGCTCAAGACAGTAGATGTTCATGGCAAGTGTCCAGTGCTGAGCCAAGTAAAGCTAAATCCAAAATGGTGGCCATAGATATTTACTGTTCATAAGTATATAAAGAGCACCATCTTATCAGCTACTGAATACTTCTGGCACTGTCAAGTAAAAATGTATGTTTCATTGAAAGCACTTGGTACGTTAAAACTTCTTTCTAATGGCCCTTTTATAATGTCCCCCTTTCTTTAGATACTGCATTCATATGAATCCTTTTGAACTGAATGGAAAGTTACAGTGTGCTTCTCAGAATTACCTTTTTCAAAGAGCAGCCCTTTTATAACAGAGGATTTTTTTTTTCCAAGTTGGAAGATATGATAAAGAGTCTTTGAAAATAAGGAAAATAGAAGGCAGAGGAAAGTTACAACTGATATGGAGTATATTTGCCTTTCTACCACAAACATAAAATGTACCTAGGATAAATAAATAGGTTGGAGCAAGTTTCATAACAACAGGATTTGGGTCCTGGAAAGACCTTTGAGACCCTTAATAGAATGGTACTTTATACACATTGGTTCAGGAAAAGCATTGGCAAATGGTATGAACTAATACTTTTAGCAATTATTTATGCATTTAAAAACGTTTTAAGGTTTGCAAAGTGCTATACATACATATATAAACATGTACACACATATATGTATATGTGTTTATGTTTATGTATGTGTGGTGTGTGTGTGTATGTATATATAATTTGATGCTCAGATCGACTCTAGAATGTAAGAATCAGTCACACAATCATTCGCTCAAATATTCAGTCTCAGAAAAGCTTAGTGACTTCTTGCCCCAGGTCACACAGTAAAGAAATGTCTGAAGTGAGAGCTGAACTCAAATATTCCTGATGCTGATCTAGTGGCAGAATCTAAGGTATCCTGGTTGAGCAGGGTTCGGAAATGGAGGGAGGGGAAACTAGAATTATCTAGAATCAAAGAGGAAACATGGGGTTGCCAAAAGAACACCGCACTTAGAAACAACAGACCTGGCTCTGAATCCCAGCCCTTTCACTTTTCACTCTATCACCTTAGGCAACTCATTTCCTCTCTCTGGGACTCATTGTGCTCCTCTATCAGATTAGGAGGAGCAAGACTAGATGATCTCTAAATCCTCTTCCAGATTTACCATCTTATAATTCTCTTAAATTGGAGGGGAAAGTAGGATGAGGATCCACATCTGTCTACTCCCAGTTTGGTGCCTCTATTTGAACGACATAACGACCCAAACTTATTTATTACTGTTCCTCAATGTCAATTCTTTGCTCTAGTCAAGTCAATCTCATTGTTTCAAGGATAAATCATGCTGGTTTTCTATTCCATGCCTTCTCTCATATTTTTTTCTTCAGTTTGTTTTATACTTCTTTTTTTTACTACACTCATCATATACTATAAGGCAGTCTATTATAATTATTTTTATTGGTGCCTTATTCCCTTATTAGACTGTAAGCTCTGTGAGCAGGGACTCTGTGTTATCTAATCTTTGTTTCTTCTGAAACATCTAGCAGTCTTATGCACATTGGTGGATGCTGAATAAGTGAACGAATGCTGTTGAGTGTCCTGATTTCTGCCAACTTTCTTATCAAGGCTCAATCTAAATTATACTTCCTCTATGACATATTCTCTGAGGAGTCTAGTCTTCCTTCATTTTCTCTTCATCTGAATTCCTACCCCTTCAAATGCATATCATAACTTGAACATTCAATGCTAGGCAGTTTTTTACTTTTGCTTTATATATGTCAGTCTAACACCTCCAGTTAGACTCTAAGCTCTTTAAGGGCAGTAATTCCATCTTATGATTCTGTATTGCTATAGTTCCAAAAAGAATATTAATATATAGTTGGTGCTCTATATGCATCTAACATAGAGCACTTTTCACTACACTATTTTGACCATGAATAAATAGCTTAATTTTTGTATTCCAATCTAATTCATCTGCCATCATTTGGCATGGGAAGAGCACAATCTACTAAATACCAAAAATTATCATCTTGAATTCAGATGATTTATTTTTGTATTCTTTTCAAAGTCATAATTAGCTTGTGACATATCATTCAGCATTGCTGGTCATCAGCAATCCTTTATTCTGTTGAAGACCACTAAGCCCTTCTCATCTGTTTAGTTCAGCCAAAGGTCATTTTACCCTTTACTGGTCTCAAGAAGCAATGTGGTATAGTGGAAGCATTGTCAGTTCATGTGGCTACAAAATATAAGTAGTACTATCTGTATGACCTTGGACAATTTGCCTCCCTTCTTTGGGCCTCAGTTTCCTCATCTGCAAAATGAAGAAACTGATCTATATGATTCTTTTTTTTATTAATTTAATTTTAAGTTTTCAACATTCATTTTCACAAAATTTTGAGTTCCTAATTTTCTCCTTATCTCTCCCCTCCCCCCCAAAACACTATGCATTTTGATTGCCCCTCCCACCAACATACCCTTCCTTCTAACACACCTCCCTTCCCTTTACCCCATCTTTTCTCTTGTCCTGTAGGGCAAGATAAATTTCTGTACCCTGTTACCTGTATTTCTTATTTCCCAGTAGTACAGAAAAACAATTCTCAACATTTGTTCCTAAAACTTTGAGTTCCAACTTCTCTTTCTTCCTCCCTCCTCACCCATCCCCACTGACAAGGCAAACAATTCATTAGAGGTTACATATGTGTAGTTTTGCAAATGACTTCCATAATAGTCATGTTGTATAAGACTAACTATATTTCCCTCCATCCTATCCTGCCCCCCATTTCTTCTATTCTCTCTTTTGGCCTTATCCCTCCCCAAGAGTGTTTACTTCTAATTGCTCCCTCCTCTCATTTGCCCTCCCTTACATCATCCCCCCCACCCTGTTTATCCCTTTCTCCCCCTTTTCCTATAGTGTAAGATATATTTTCATGACAAATTGAGTGTGCATGTTATTCCATCCTTGAGTCAAATGTGATGAGAGTGAGCTTTACTTTTTTCTTCTCACCTCCCCCCTTTTCCCCTCCATTTGAAAAGATTTTTCTTGCCTCTTCTATGAGAGATAATTTGCCCCATTCCATTTCTCCCTTTCTCCTCCCAATATATTCCTCTCTCATCCCTTAATTTTATTTTTTTAGATATGATCCCTTCCTATTCAACTCACCCTGTGCTCTCTCTCTCTCTCTTTTTCTCTGTGTATGTGTGTGTATATGTGTGTTTGTGTGTGTGTGTATCCCTCTAACTACCTGTGTGTATCCCTCTAACTGCCTAGATACTGAGAAAAGGGTCAAGAGCTAGAAATATTATTTTTCCATGCAGGAATGTATACAGTTCAACTTTAGTAAGTACCTTGTGATTTCTCTTTCCTGTTCACCTTTTTATGCTTCTCTTGATTCTTGTGTTTGAAAGTCAAATTTGCTTTTCAGCTCTAGTCTTTCCATCAAGAATGCTTGAAAGTCCTCTATTTCATTGAATGACCATTTTTTCCCCTGAAGTATTATACTCAGTTTTGCTGGGTAGGTGATTCTTGGTTTTAATCCTAGTTCCTTTGACTTCTGGAATATCATATTCCAAGTCCTTTGATCTCTTAATGTAGAAGCTGCTAGATCTTGTGTTATCCTAATTCTATTTCCACAATATTCTAATTGTTTCTTTTTGACTGCTTGCAATATTTTCTCCTTGACCTGGGAACTCTGAAATTTGGCTACAATATTCCTAGGAGTTTCTCTTTTTGGATCTTTTTCAGGACGTGATCGGTGGATTCTTTCAATATTTATTTTTCCCTCTGGTTCTAGAATATCAGCGCAGTTTTCCTTGATAATTTCATGAAAGATGATGTCTAGCCTCTTTTTTTGATCATGGCTTTCAGGTAGTCCCATAATTTTTAAATGGTCTCTCCTGGATCTATTTCCAGGTCAGTTGTTTTTTCCAATGAGATATTTTACATTATCTTCCGTTTTTTCATTCTTTTGGTTTTGTTTTGTAATTTGTTAGTTTCTCATAAAGTCATGAGCTTCCATTTGTTCCATTCTAATTTTTAAAGAACTATTTTCTTCAATGAGCTTTTGAACCTCCTTTTCCATTTGGCCCATTCTGCTTTTTAAAACATTCTTCTCCTCATTGGATTTTTGGATCTCTTTTGCCAAATGAGTCAGTTTTTTTTAAAGGTGTTATTTTCTTCAGCATATTTTGGGTCTCCTTTAGCAAGCTGTTGACTTGCTTTTCATGATTTTCTTGCACCACTCTCATTTCTCTTCCCAATTTTTCCTCCACCTCTCTTGCTTGATTTTCAAAATCTTTTTTGAGCTCTTCCATGACCTGGGACCACTGCATATTTGTTTTGGAGGTTTTGGATGCAGAAGCCTTGACTTTTATGTCTTCCCTTGATAGCAAACATTGTTCTTCCTCATCCAAAAGGATGGGAGAGAATACCTGTTCACCAAGAAAATAACTTTCTATAGACTTATTTTTTCCCCTTTTTTGGGCATTTTCCCAACCAGTTACTTAACTTTTAGGTCCTTTGTCAAGAGTAGGGTATACTCTGGGGACCTGAAATTTCTCAGTTCCTGCAAGGTGGCACAATCAAGGGAGAGGAGTTTACTCCCTGGCTGGGCTCGAGGCTGAGATTCAGATCAGCTGCTCAGTTCCCCCAGGGGCTTTAATGGATGCTGACTCCTGCCTGCCTCGATACCTTAGCTGCTGCTGCTTGGGGTTGGGGCTAGGGGAGAACCCTGCTCTCTTGTCACAGAGGTGAAAAAACCCTTTCACTGACCTTTGAAGCTGCTTTTGGCACCTGTGGGTTGAAAGATCTGTGAACCTTGACCGCTGCCACCGAGGATTCTGTCCCTGAAGCCTGCTCTGGTCCTCCTCCCTGCGCCACATGGCCAAGACTAGGTTGGGCTCAGCTCTGAGTCCAGTGTGACAGACCTTCCCCTTTTGGCCTTCCAAGTCACCTCGGGCTGAAAATCTCCTCTACTCCATCATTCTGTGGCTTCTGCTGCTCTAGAATTTGTTGAGAGTCTTTCTTTACAGGTATTTTATAGTCTGTGGGGGAAGAACTAGAATATGTTCATCTTTCTACTCTGCCATCATGGCTCTGCCTGGTCTATATGATTCTAAGAGCCCTTCTAACTCTAAATCCTATTATTTGCAGAAGCAATTCACACACAAAACTTCTAGGAAAGGCAATTTCAATCCACTTTGGTTCAGCCCCAGTACCCAGGATACATTATGGCTTAACTAACTAGAGACCAAGTTTTGTTTCCTTCCCACCCTGCCTCCTCATCCCTCATCTGGGGGATGGGATCCTAACAGTTAGAGTCAAGTTTCCTGGTTCCCTGCCCCTCCTTTCGTATTAAGCACTTCAGGCAATACACTCATCCCAGTGACCCACACAACCTCACTGCCTCACTCCACTGGTAATGGGGCAGGCTCCTATTAGTGTATTTGTCAGTTCTTTTTCTAAAAACACTATATGTATTGAAGTCCTGAGTGGCTCTGGGCCTTCAATCTGAGTAAGCTGTCATAGAGCTGAGTCATATGCTACCTTTGGAAGTGTGGGGCAGCAGGGGACACAGAACTACATTGTTTCCCATAGATGTCTGTTTCCCTACTATCCTTGAGAATAGTAATATGAACTTTGTTCATTTCTATGTGGTGTTACTGCTCCTATGAACAAAGTTTACTCCCTCCCCTTTTGGACTGCAGCTGTCTTCAGTATAACTAACGTAACTATACATGAAAGAGAATACATTATCAATGTTATTTTTCTATGCCTTGAGTAGACTACCTTTACAAAATTTACACAACATGGATAAGTATAATAAATGACAAATAATATTGTATTTAAATGCCTGAAATCTCAGATTAACCTTTAATCTATATACCATATTTCATCACATAATCGTTGCACCATTTCTTTCAGTCCAAAAAATGGTTTATAACCTTTCATTGCATAATTTTCACATGGGAGAATTCTGTTCCTCATCCTGCTTAAAAGAGCAGTGATGTATTCACCAGTAGCATATGGATATGTATTTATCTTTCACACACTGCAAGCTATGAGCGCAGAATTCTTAGCAAATGCGTATTGTCAGTGTATTTCCTAAAGCCAACTTGCATGGTTTGTTACAGCACTGAAGTACTAGTGGTATTGTCACTCAACCCAATGAAGAACTGTAGGCACAAGAGGAGCAGGCAGGCAGGCAAACCTGTCCTGAGTAAGTCACATGATATGGTAAGACTTGTATCTTTCCAATTTTAACATACATTCACAAGCATTCTGTGCATCCTAATCTTGTACCAAAGACGGTTTAATAATAAATGATTTTTAAGTAATACCAGTATAAATTTAAAAAACAAAAAGACTTCACTTAATGGTCACATACCACTTTTTCTGTGAAAAAATTTAGCATAAAATTTGCAATGGTTATGCTGTGAAATACCATAAACGGAAATGTAGCTCTAAGAAGCATCATGATATACTGGAAGGGAACAAAATTTGGAATTAGATGTTTTGATTTCCACTCTAGGCTCTGCAGCTTATTATTGATGTGTCCTTGGACAAGTCACTAAACTTCTCCTAAGATTGGATGATTGCTAAAGTCCCCACCAAATCTAAGTCGATGATACCATTAGATGAATGAGAGAGGGAGAAGTATTATCTCATATAAAAGAGGGAAGAAAGAGCTTTTACAATGGAGGGGAAGAGAGGGGAGATGAAAGGAAATAACTGAACCTTACTTTCATAGAATTTGGCTTAAGGTGGGAATAACACACACACACTCCATTGATATGGAAATCTATTTTATCCTGCAGGAAGACAAGGGGGAAGGGAATAGGAAAGAGAAGATAATAGAAGAGACAGCAAATTGGGGAAAGGGATAATCAGAAGCAAACACTATTGTGGGAGGACAGGTCAAGGGAGGGATTAGAATAAATGAAGGGCAGGATAGGAAAGAGGGAAATGTAGTTAGTCTTTTACAAAATAACTATTATGGAAGTGCTTTGCATTGTTACACATGTATGACCTATATTGAACTGCTTGTTTTCTCAATGAGGTGGGTGGGGAAGGAAGGAGAGAATATGGAACTCAAAGCTTTAAGAATGAATGTTAAAAATTGTTTTAGCATGCAACTGGAAATTAAACTATACAGGCAATGGAGTATAGAAATTCATTTTGCCCTACAAGAAAATAGAGGGGAAGGGGGATGGAAGAATGGTGGGTAATAGAAGGGAGGACAGACTGGAGGAAGGGGTGGATGGGTTGCATGCTATCCTGGGATAGGGGGATGGGGAGAGATGAGAAGAAAATTTTGAATTCAAATTCTTGTGGAAGCAAATGTTGAGAACTAAAAAATAAATAAATTATATATTTAAAAACAAACAAACAAAAACAAAGCATTAGTGTACCAGTTTTTTTCACAGTCCCTCCAAGATCTGTCATTTTCCTCTTTGCCAGTCTGATGAGTGTAAGGTGGAACCTCAAAATTGCTTTCATTTTTATTTCTCAAATAATTATTCACAATTTAGAGCTCCTTAAAATAGTTGTTGATAACTTGGATTTCTTCTTTTGAAAACTGCCAGTTCATATATTTTAACCACTTATCTACTGGGGAATGTCTATTGGGCTAATAAATTTGAATCAATTTCTCACTTATCTTGGATGTCAGGTCTTCATCACAGAAAATTGCTGCAAAGATTTTTTTTATTCACAGTTACCTGTTTCCTTTTTCACTTAACCACATTTGATTAGCTTGTGTGGGGGAAATTATGTAACAAAGAATGTTTATTTTATCTTATATAATGCTCTCTTTCACTTTTACAGTAATAAACTCTTCCTATATGCATAGTGTTGAAAAGAAATTTATCACTTGCTCCTTTGATTTGTTTGTATATGATCTTTGAAAACTAGGTCACGTATCCATTTGGTGCTCATCTTGGCTTATGGTGTGAGGTATTGGTCTAAAGCTAATTTCTGTGAGATATCTGTCCAGTTTTCTCAGCAGTTTTTGTCAAATAATAAGTCCACTTTTCTCCCTCTCTCCCTCTCTCTCTCTCTCTCTCTCTCTCTCTCTCTCTCTCTCTCTCTCTCTCTCTCTTACACACACACACACACACACACACACACACACACACACATACACACACACACACACACACACACACAACTTTAACTGGGCTCTTTGGATTTATTAAACACAATGCCCACTATGTTTGTGTGTTCTTCCGTAAGGAAATCCACAGTTAGGAAGTACAATATGGTTAACAATTAAGCAAAGAAGACTGAGAAGATATTGGATAAGAGGAGAACAATGATAGTAGTATAAATAAGTCTAGGTGGAAAGGATGATCAAGTGCCAATGCTACAGAAGAGTCAAGAAGGGTGAAGAGGAGAAAAGATCATCAGATTTAACAATTAGGAGATCATTTTTAACTCTGAAGAGAGCAGTTCAAATAGAAAGAAAAGGCAAGTATTAAAGGGGAGTTTGAGAACCTGGGAGATTATGAAGATGGTAGTGTCTTCCATCGTTAAAAGGGAAATTCAGAAGAAGGATGGATGGGTTTTGAGAATCAGTGACTATGCATACTGTACTACTTATGCTTTACCATCAAAGAGTGAAAAAGCATGTTGGGATGTGTAATGGTAATTTAAGGTTAATGGTGGGTAGGGGAAAGATTTAAGATCTTCACCGCCCATTAATAGGCCTTATTGCCTTTTGTTAATTTCTACTGAGTCACTGGGTCAGAGCATCCTGCCCTCTGGCTCTGAAAAGTGTATAAATACTCTGAGGTGAGGTTTTACTTTGGGGCTTAATTTTGAGAAGAAGGTTTGTTTGGCCAGATGAGACTCTGGGAAGCTGCTAAGGAGCCCCCAGACTTTGAAAACCCAGATGTTGGTGCTTCTGTCTCCAGTAGCTATGTATGTATGTAACTGTCGGACAGTTGCATCTGTCTGTTGATCTGCAATGTATGTATTGCTTATGGTCAGACAGTTGGAAGCCCTGTGTCTTGGTTTTTATTTGTATTTTCTCTGAAGTTCAAGGTGCTGAGTTTTTCCCCTGAACTAAGTAAATGATATATGTGCTTGATTAAAGTATATTGTTGACACCTCAAAAGTTGGTTTCCTTTAAAAAAAAAAAACAGATATAAGAACAGGTACAGCAGGCCCTCCTGTGTATGTCAGGGTCCTTGCTATTACACTCTCTCAAAGCACAGGTTCCAACACTGTGGTGACGGAAAATAGAGTGTGATGGGAAAAATGGAAAGGAAAATTTGCCGGTCAGGTTAACTTATACCCTTTTCCACTCTAAGGGGCTCATACTCCCTACTTCCACTGAAAATCAACTATAGGAAGGAATAGAGCAGCGGAGTGTTGCAAAAAATGGTGGAGTTACATCAGAGACAAATCTGTCAGTGGTCATGGTAGAAATGTTGGGATGCAAGTCAGTTTCCTACTTTTTGATTAATTATCTACTTTTGGGGTCCATTCCATAGACTCTTCACCCCTCACAGTCTTTTCTTTGGAAACCATTGCTCTAGACACTCAGGACTTACTTCCGTGCTTGATAGAAGTTTCTCATCTTTCATCTCTGATGCTTATTACTTATGAGGAAGTCCTTTAGCCTACTTAGGCCTCAGTTTCCACTACTCTAAAATAGGGAGTTGAGCTAGATGACCTCTGAGGTCCTTCCTGTTCTAGATTTATGATCTTATGAACCTACTCACCTAATTCTGTTCTGCATGGGGGAAATACATGACAATGAATAACAAGTAAGAGTCAGAGCAAAGAAGATGGAAGATGCCAGTGACCTTTTTTCTTTATCTGAAGAGTCTCTGCATCATGGTTGGCATGGCAGAGAGGCAAGGAATTTATAGTGAATAAAGAGTGAGGTGACCTTTTCTGATATGTTGTTTCCTGGCTTTGTGACAGGGCTAGCACAAGTCACTGAGCCATTTCTGACTCCTGTCCTGATTTTTTGGGAAATATATTCATAGCTGATCAAATGGTCAGCAAATGTTTAGCCACTCTATCATTCCATCAATCTCGGTTGAAAAATTTCTACACATCTTGAAAAGGGGTAACAAAATATAAACACTTTTTTCTAGACTTCCTTTAATACCTTAATGCTTCATGGCCTGTTTCTTACCATTTATATACAGTAATTACATCAAGTCAGTTGAAGTAAAATCAGTTGTTCACCTCTAATCAACCCCCTCTACATATGTATCATTTTCATTTAAAAATCTGTCAGTTACACTGAAAATTACTCTCCATGTGGCTGAGTGACGTAAATATCAAAGTAATGAAACTTCCCTAAAGTTCATTCCAACACTATTTCATAACACACACACACACACACACACACACACACACACACACGCAAGATTTTTTACTACAACTGTGACTTCATCCCCTTGTAGTACAATATAAAAAAAATTACTTTCTCAGTGAATTTTTCAAAAAGGGCTTCTAACTTAAAAGAAATTTATCATCCCTCCATATTTTCTGCAAGTAAAACTATTCAAAGCTGCATATGATTGCATATGATTAGCCAAGGATCATTTTGATTATATCAATAGTTGCAGGTACCATCAATATTTCGCCTAACAAATGATGTTTTTTATACTTAGAATTTCTGTAAATGACTTTCTAAACTGCAAACAATCCTCTAAATATCACAAACAGGGCTTTCAGAAAAGTTTGCCTTGTTTTTTAGAAAGTATCTCCTTCTTTCTTTGAGAAAAGTGTAGAGAGAGCTGCCCTTAGCATCAGGAAGTCCTAAATTCAAGTCATGCCTCCTCTTGTACATATTGAACACATGACTCTGGGCAAGTCATTTATCTTCTTAGTACCTCTAATCACTTCTCTACATTTCAGAGAAAGGACCAATCTGGATTAGTTCACCAGGAGCTCCATTACACCAATAAACTAGCATCCTGTCAATTTTTTTTCTCTGAAATAATTTTCTAGTTTTGTCCACATATTCTGAATGTACACTTTCAAGACATTTTAATTAAATAGGTTCCATGCTATCTATGCTAAAGCATCCATACAAATAGGCAAAATGAACTTCCTTTTCCATAGATAATATGTGAATGTTGCTCAGAAAAGAGAGTGACTTCTACTTCCTGGATTTGAGTTTTTCACTTTCTGGTTTGTTTGGTTTTTTTGCATTTCACTTTCACTAATTAAATTGTCTCTAGTCTTTGTTTATAGTAGTTTCAACTGCTATGGTAGCATTTCTCTTTAAATTGATTATATCTTTACCTATCATAAATTCTTTCACATCAAAATAATTTGAGTAATAAAAATTTAAAACAATTAGACAGAAATTTAATCGTTGAGAGTTTCAAGTAGTTATGTATGACCATTCTAGATGTTGCAGGGTTTTGGAGAAACCAATTAATTATGTTATGCTTGCCAATATGAATGACATTGAAAAATACAGATGTTATATTTGTAACTTCCTTGAAAAATTATTTAACTTTGCATACTTATATTGAAATACAGCAAGTGTCATGAGTCTACACTGACTGACTATGAAGGTGACAAAATTGCACCTCTATCAAGAGATTCGATTCACATCACCTCAAATTTTATCCTATTTGCATATTTCATAGTGAATAATTTCTATGTTGCATTCACTGACAGTTGAAGCAAATTAGCTATATTAGTGTCACTTTTATTGATTTTGATTTGAACTTGACTTTAATTTTAAAAAATAGAGTTATTTACACAGGAGTTATACTCCAAAATGTCTGATGATTTTGTCCATTGCTTTCTACTGTTCCCTAGCCTCCCCACCACCAAAGTTTTGTGCCTCTTCCTCAGGAGATACTACAGACAATTTGTAAAATTCTCATAAAGCTCGAGGCTAATGTAAATGGGGGCTGCATTCTGGATCTTAACATTGCAAGGATTCCAGTAGAATGCTGAGTCAACCCATCTGTTATTCTTCAGTCTTAATTTGACATCCCAATCATCCATGTTCTTGACGGTGTCTTAAAAGCACCTTTTGATTCATTCCATCTTTTTTTTTATTCTCGATAGACTACTCGTGCCCATCATTATACCTTTTTCTTTCTCTTTCTGAGCCTGCAATTATGATTCTTCTGAGAATCATAGAACACCGTACACTGAACAAATAGGCAAGTATCAGATTAAGCACCTACCACATGCCAAGTGTTGTGCTAGGTGCAGTACTGTGACTCTAACTCTGCTTCTGTCTTTGTCTTTCTCTCCACATAAACACACATTGCAGATGACCAAAAGAGAAATGAAAGGACAGCTAACAGACGTGAATAAGCTACAAGAGTGTTGTCAAATATAAACAGAAATGGGAACTACTAAATGAAACATAAGGATCCCTGTGGGTCACACACTGTCTTAGAAAACCACGTATTTCTATATTAATATATCAACACATTAAAGTCAGAAAGGAACTGCATTTTAATCTACTTTGGACTGCTCTTTAGAGTATTATGGGTCAAACGTACAGGCTGCAAGCTGTTTTGATACTTCCAGGGTAGAGTATGTGTACATGTATGCACATATACACATATGTGTACATTTATACATGTGCATATGTATGCACATGCATAAATACTTGCAAGTGTGTAAGTATATCAATAAAATCCAGTAATGGACACAGAAAAAAAAAAGCTCTAAATTGAGACCAGGAAAAATAAGACATGCTTACTATGCAATTTATAAATGTATAATTTTTTTTAATGTAAACAGTTTGGAATTTGATTTTATGTATGATTTAATTTTTTATTTATTTATGTGAATATTTTGTTCTATTGGTGCTTAAGTTTACAATTAAAATACAGTTTTTAAAAGCATACTGAATGAGGTATAAAAAAAATTGCATGAAAAACCGGGGGTATAGAAGTAGAGTAACTAAAGATTCAAAAGCAGAACCCTTAAAAAACCAAGTCAGTTTACCTGGCAGGGAACATACGCTAGGGAAGGAATGATTAGCCAGGAAGCCTCTGATCTCAATTCCTTTAGCCAAAGGGCTGGGAATCCTTAGAGATCTGCCTTGATGAAAGGGCAAAATCTGATCAACATTTGGACCCTGTCAGACCTGCATGAAAATTGAAAACCACTTTGGGAAAAAATGGCAAGACATGTCCTGCCTTCAGAATACTGCACTGATACTTTCAGGGTAGAAAATAAAGTGTGTTATAGGGTCAGAGATTTCAAACACACAACCATCAAGACACATGTGACCCCCAACATTCCCCAGTGCTTCAGAAAGCAGATTAAAATGTAATTGGGATATATTTAACAAAAGAAACAAAACTATAATAAAACACAGGTAATGTTAATATGTAGTTTTCTAAGTCACTTTGTAGCCTACAAGGATTTTTACGTATAGTGGCCCCCATTCCTTTTTGAGTCTGACAATACTGTTCTGAGCAGCTAGATAGCACAGTGGGTAGAACACTGGTTTAGAATTAGGGAGACTCATCTTCATGAATTCAAATCTGGCTTCAGATACTTACTAGCTGTTTGCCTCAGTTCCTTATTTATAAAATGAGCTGAGTAAGGAAGTGGCAAAGCATTCCCATATCTTTACCAAGAAAACCCCAAAGAATGAAGTCACAAAGAGAAACAATGAACATGAAGTTGGACAAACTTCCAGAGATAAAGGCGGATAGAAGGCCCTATTCATGGGGTGACAAAGAGTCAGACACAACAACTGCTACTTTTGGTCATTTTTATGACATCATAGAACAAGATAATATATCAAGGGTCATCCTGTCCAGACCTCTGTCTAAATTCTCGACCACAGTCCCACCAACCCCAGTTACATGATGTCAAAGGGGCCCAAGTCCTCACAAGATGGGTTTTCCACCAGAAGTTCTTCCCATCTATATAGACTGGTTTGAGTAATTTTATTAAAACTTAGATTTGGGGGATTTTAAGAGTCTTCCATCTTCCATCCACATAAGATTAATTTATCAATTGTAGCTAGAAAACATTCATCCAAGTTTTCTGTTTCCACATTGTATTACACAGCCCCTATGTCCTTTCAAGTACATTTCAGTCTCATTAATCCTCAGCAACCCTGTGGGGCAGAAGGAAATCATTTCAATTCAGCAAACATCTATTAACCCGTTTAAGTATTAATAGGCTAATAAAGAAAGAGGAATTTCAAAATTCCCTTTATAGGCAGGGAGACTGAGGCAGACAGCCACCAAATTAGACATAACATAGCAAGTGCAAGAGTTAATACTAACATGCAAGCATTCCAGATGGCCCAGTTATCAGGTCCATTATTCAACGTTACTTTGGGGGAAAAAACATCGTTCTATCACATCCTCTCCCCTGAGTTACAGCTGGCCATAACATAAGAAAAATATTGAAAAAATAATGTTCTTTGATAATAAACATTTTGATCACTTCCAGAAAAAGCCAGCTAAGAAAATGGGAACTCTTTTATCTGCTGAGACAAACAAAAATAACTATCTCGTTATATCAGGCTGTTTCAACAATGGACTATGCAGGTCACCGTAGCAGGACGAAATGCAACTGCATATATTCATGTGCAAATGGCTTGATCTTGCCAAGAGAGACATAAATATTCAATTGCTTTAAAACAAAAACAGAAGTTTGGGGGGAAAATCCTGGTCCAGTACCTACCATTAATAATGAAAAAGATTCTCTGACATGCTCTCACTATCCAGTTTTAGAAATGGTACATTATTGCAGCCTAAGGAACCAAGAACCACAGAATATCATGGGTTTTAGTAATCACACAATTCAACTACCCTTCATTTTATAGAAAAGGAAACTGAGGGTGGAAAAGTAGAAGTCATTTGTTCAAAGGTCACACAGGGTCAGTGGTAGACTAGGTCCCTGACCTCATTCTCATGATTCTCAGCCCACTTCTCATATTATTGTGGGCACTAATGCTTGTCCATAATTTTCTCAGGAATCAGTGTTGTGTAGATAGAATGGGCACTAGGCTATGAGTGTGGAGATCTGGCTTGTGCTCCCAGCACTAACTAGATCAATTGTGTAAAAACCAAATAGAAATGCATATCGACTGCAAAAGACACAAATTAACATCATTCTGTATTCTATATGGCTTTTTTTTTTTTTAACATTGCTAAATATTTCCCATTCACATTTGAATCTGGTTCAGATTCTGGAAATTCAAGTGGACAAAAGAGTGATTTTAACACCTCTGAATTAGATGACCTTGCTCCCTTCCCTAGACCTGAATTTCTACTATAAGGGAGTCATGGACTATGTATCTCTAAGGTCTCAGCTCTAACATTTTGTGACCATTTATCTAAAATTATACATATATGTGTGTATATGTATACACATATGTCCCATTTTAGTCCATGTACAGGTTCCTTCTCCTATTGGTTTACCATGAACATTGCTACATACTGAAAATACTTACAAAGACCATAGAGTACTATCTTTTCAATACCTAGAAATTGACAGCAATCACTTAAAAGATGATGACAGTTATTAGCACTGTCACCCACTTTTCTGTTGCTTTTAAACTGTGAATGAAAAAGTAAGAATCTGATAGATGTTTTTGTGTCTCTTCCTTTATGCAGTTTGCACCTATAGGATTGGGGTAGCACTCCTTTAGCTGAACTTAAAAAAGCTGTCAGCATTCTCCCATCATTCATTCCCTGGAATGAATGGACAATCTAACATGACAGCTTGGACCCAGTATTCTTTCCGCTCTTTGATCTGGGGCTACCCAGCAGAAAGACTTCAGCTGATTTTGCAGATTGGACAGAAACTTTTGATTGTCAGAGCTTCTGAAAATGATGTGACTCTCTATTCCTCTGCTTTTTAGATCAGGGCACAGAGCTGAAACTGGAAAGAGTAGGTTATTATGATAATAATGCAGTACTGAAAGCATTTGGAGATTGAAGATGCTTAGTGTAACAGGCAAATCAGCTACTCTTGAGTTCAGGCTACCCCTTTGGAAGGTAGAATGTGGAAAGTCTCTCCCTTAGTTAACATTCCACCTTTCAGAAGTAAATCCTTTTAGAAAGAGCTATGAGGAGAGCAAACTTGCCTGAGACACTTATCTCTAAGGAAAAGTATCCAGCTCTTTACCCATCATGCATTCTTGTACCACTTAAATCTGCTTACTCATGGTTCTGGCACTACCTAGGGTGAATGTTCTGAATTCATGTGGTTTGTTGCCACATGGTTTATTGCCCTACTTGAGAGTTTTATAAAACTGAAAAACTCCATGTCCTTGAGTTTCTCTCTCTACAAGTTCAGAGCCTTCAACACAGGATTAAGGGTTCAAATTTTGATCTTTTTTAGTAACTCTGTATATCATAAGCCATTCATTGACTCCTTACTCTCTCTATCTCTTTATCAATAAAGGATAATACAACCAGGAACAGTTAGGATCAATCCTAATTTTATTTAGCATAAGCTGATTTTTTTTTTACTATTAATTAAACATAAGGTGCAAATATAATATTAAAGAAAAGAAGGGAAAAAACAGCTTTGAATTAGACTTCCATCTTTATTGAACAGGAGTAACAGCACAGTAATGCTAAGAAGAAAGCAACATTTCCACCATCCATATTAATTCTTAGCCAGGGGAAGTTATCTAATTGGACACACCCTTTGCTCAGTCCCAGTTGTCTCATATGTGAATCATCCCAGTGGAACCTGCGGGCAGAAAACACCCATCCCTTCCACTCTTCTCTCTCTCTCTCTGTGTCTGTCCTTCAGTCTCTCTCTGACTGTTTTCTGTTTGATTCTTCCTGTCTTTGTCTCTCTGTCTCATGCTTCTTTCCTCCCTGTCCCCACCCTCATCCTCTACCAGACTTGTGCACCCTTGCATATCTCCTGTGACAATCTATCAATCTCTCCTAGGAGAGGAAGAAAACAATACTGACATTTCCCAGGAACCCATACAAGTAGTCTCAGAGGGTCTCCTCTCTCTGTCTGCAGAGGATTCAGTTTTCCGACTACAATAACAACAACAAAAATCTTTGAACAAATGGCTAAATCATGTAGATACAGTTATTGAAATGGAAAAATAGATGGTAACTGAATTGTCTTGAATTAGGCCAAGTCCTTGCCACTGGAAATTAAACAAAGGCTATTCTTACAGATCCTAGACTTAATGATCAATGTTTATTATGCAAGAAAATGATAAAAACCAGGTAACATTTACAACACACAGCTGGCAATAATTTAGCACCTAACAAACACCTAGTTAAGAGCAATACTTTAAATAGATGTCTTATTCAAAAGCTTCAGGTTATGTGGATATAGAAGAGATCGAGCAAAATGAAATCAAAACCCCACAGGAACAGGATGAGTATCTACTCTCTTTATCATCCTCTCTAATCCTAGAGTTGTCCTAAAGATGCCCCCAAATTATATTTAATCATACTCTTTGGGAAAGGACAGTAAATAGTCAACTCAATCAGTACATTAGCACAGCTAAAACCTTGCTTGCTGGAAAAATGTAATAGACTTTCCTTGAATAACTTTTCTGCCCAACGTGCTGAGCACAATATGGTAGAGCAAAGTGATTAATTGAACTAGAATGTGCACAGGTGAGACTGGGGAAAGCTACAGGGCCATGGCCCTGGAAATCCCCCAAAGCAGGTAAACCTTCTGGTGAAGGTAATGAAGAAAACAGCTGGGACTCTGGGAAAGTGTTTTGTAAAGTCAACAGGAGTTTTCCTGCTTAAAGACCAAGGACTGAATGCATGAACCAGGGACTAAGCTGAGAGAAATAACAAAGAATAAGTAACATAAATGCTTGCTTGAAAAATGTCTAGGTGTTTCTTCCTCTTTTGTCTTTTTGATGAAGCCATTGAAGTAGTCAGGACTTTCCTTCTGATGTTATGCTGACCTATCACTTCTCCTGTAAGATTGTAAGGGATGTAATCATCAGAAGCGCCTAGCATCACTGAGAAAACATATGGCTTTTAAACCAATCATGACCTAAATAGTTCTTTTAAGCAATTGTAATAATATATAATAAATGATACAGTAATATATAACTCCCATTTTTATATCACTTAAACTTTCATGAAATGCTTTTCTTAAAACACCCCTGTAAGATAGAGAAGATAGGGAGTAAAGTATTATCATTGCCATTTTGAAGGTAAGTAAAATGAGGCTCTGAGTAAGTGAATTGTCCCCAGTACACACACATACATACATACATACATACACACACAGTATATATGTATAACAAGCATATATATCATGTGTATATGTATGTGACAGATACATAAATATTATAGATACATATACACATCTATAACAAATGTTAGAGTCAGTGCTCATAGGATTATCCTACAGGATTTGGAGCTAGAAAAATGCATAGAGAGCATCTCCTCTAACTCCCTCATTTTATAGATGAGGAAACCGAGGCCCAGGCAAATCAAGTGATTTGCCTAAGGTCTTACAGACATTAGAATCAAAAGATTTAGGGTTAGAAGAGATTTTTAGAGATGATCAAGTTCAAACTTCTCATCATCCAAATAAGGAAATGGAGACTTAGACAGGTGAAGCAATTTCCCACTGTTATTCCTAGGAAGTGTTCCAGCCAGGACTCAAAACCAGGTCCTTTGACTGCAAAGCTAGTGCTCTTCCCATTACACTGCACTGCCTTTTAGGCAATTCATTAGACTTTGTCAAATCTATTAACTACAGGTAGAGCCATACCTAACTGAAGAGCTGGCGATATACTTAGTTTTATGGATCACTAGCAGAGATAAGCAATTCCCTACGGCTATCCTGGATGACACAATTGGACCTCAGATATATGCAGTGGAGAAGAAGCAAATCATAAAATATTAGAACTAGAAGGGAAGAGAGTGATTATCTAGTTCAACTCCCTCACCTTACAGAGGAGGAAATTAAGGATTGGTGGGGGAAATGACTTGCCCAGGAGTCCCATAGTGGTGAACAGAGCATTGAAACCCAGCCTGAATCTCAGTACTCCAGGAACACCATGAAAGAAGAAAGAAAAAAAGGAGAAACAAATAGACTTTTTCTCTTTCCTTGTCTTCCTAATGATCCTAGGTGAAGTTATGTGGTACAGTAATAGACCTAGAATCAGGAGGACTTGAGGCAAACAGGGTTAAGTGCTGGGCCTGGAGTCAGGAAGACTCATATTCCTGAGTCAAATCCAACCTCAGCCATTTACTAGCTCTGTGACCCTAGACAAGTCACTTAATCCTGTTTGTCTCAGTTCCAGCTGTAAAAGGAACTGGAGTCAGAAATGGCAAATTACTTCAGTATCTCTGCCAAGAAAACCCCAAATGGGGTCACAAAGAGTCAGACACAACTGAAATGGCTCAACAACAATTCTTCTTCTCATTTCTGCAACACTGAACACTCTTCACCATGACCTCCTTGATGCTCTCCCCTTCCTTGGCTTCTGCAACACCGCACTCTCATGGTTCTCTTCCTGCCTGTCTAATTGTTCCTTCACTGGCTCTATAACCTTTTCCTCCTGATCTTCCTATGGCTATCCCTTGGTGATCTCATCTATTTGTGACTTCAATTATGTCCTTTCTATATATAACTCCCAAATGTCTAGCTCCCCGCTCTGTAAATCTCTTCAAAGCTCCAGTCCTATATTTCTAATAGGTTGCTAATACGTCTGCTTGGATAGCCCACCAGAACTTCAAACTAAAAATGTCCCTAACTAAACTCATTTTCTCCTCAAAACTTGCTCTCCTGATTTCCCTATTTTTCTGAGAAATATCACCCATCCTTCCAGTCATCTAAGCCTTGTATCATCTTGGGTATCCCTTTTTTCTTCACCTCCCACATTAATCAATTGTCGAATTCTGTTTATTCTACTTCTACAACACCTTTCCCATCTATCCTCTCTTCTTACTACTATAACCTCCCTAGTTGAAAACTTCACCTTCTCACCATGTCTGCTGTAACAGGCTTCTAACTAGTCTTCCTACCTTTCCAAATCCATCCTTCATACTGCTGCCTGAATACTCTTCAAAGATGCCATTCTGATCACATCACTCCTCCACAGCAAAACCTTCAGTAGCTCTTGTAGGAGACAGGGAATTTTCAAGAAACTTTATGCAGAATGACAGAGTGAACAGAGACACTCTCTCTTGATTTGAATTATGTAGTAACTGCTGCCTGCACTCAGACAGTAGTATTATCAACACCTGCTAAGTAAGATAGTGGATGTAGCTTATACCTGGCAGGCCAGTGGAGTTTCTTTATCTATAATAACTCCCTGGAGATTTATATGAATCTTTAGGGTGATTGAATAAAAAGAGATTGCCAAAGTTGCCTGGGTTCCTAAAGCTGCCCTTTTCACTCCTATTTTGCAGGGTCTTTGCTACTGGAAATATACCTAATTCCCATTCAATAAAAGTTCTTTTTGCTAGCATATTGTGGTTCTCATTGTCATGATACTCATGATATTAACACAGATCATCCAGGAGCTACAGCTCCCCATGACTTACAAAATTCATAAAATTCCTAATCCTAGCATTTAAGATTCTCCAAGAACTGTAACCTATCTTACCTGTCATCTCATTCTTTCTATCCTTCGTATATTCTGTGTTCCAATCCAACCAGACCACTCTTCATCCCTTGTTCTTATCTTCTGTGTCTGTACCTTTGCTCTCATCAATTCCCATTCCTAAAGTAAACTCTCCACCCCTCATCTCCCTCTTTTGAAGCCTTTCCTATCCTTCAGGATATAATACAGTGTCATAGTCCTAGGAAAATGGTCCCTGATCTCCTTTCTACCACCAGCTGAAACTGATCTTGTTTATATTACATTTTTATATCATTTTACTTAAACTTCTTTGTGCCTTTCTCACTCACATCGTAGTCTTCTTGTGTGTGTGTGTGTGTGCGTGCATGTGTGTGCATGCGCGCACGTGTGTGTGTGTGTGTGTGTGTTCTTTTCCCCATTAGACCGTAAGCTCCTCTGACAGCAGGAACCACTTCATAATAACCTCTGTATCCCCACTTTGCTTTCTGGCTTTGTCAGTCTCCTCCTGGTGAATTGCCTTTCCAGTCTGGAGAAACTTCTACCCTGGATCCTAATATACAGTTTGGTGACTGTCTCTCCCACACTACTTTTTTAGGAAAGCCCCAGCTACTATGTCTCATTTTACTTCCTATCTCCAGCCATCTCCTCCTCACCAATCCTGTATACCTTGGACAGAGTGTTCAATCTACTCCTCTAAGACCTCATCTGACATCCCTATAATTTGCTGGATCAAAGAACCTTTCATTGGCTGCCAATCCCTTTGTGTATTGCTCTTCCATTAGCCTATAAGCTCCTTGAAGGCAGGGACCATACTCAATTTTGTAAATATATCTCTAGAATGTTAACACAGTGCTTGATACATAGTATCATAGTATATACTTAATAAATATATTTGTATTTATTCAATATGAAGCACTGTGCCTCATTCATACTTAAGAATCTCAATGAATCCATGATCTCATCACTGGGGAATAGTACACATAACAACATCTTTCTTTTTACCCTTTATAATTCTAGGCAAGGAGCTTCCATAAAACTTCTGTAAATATCTGCCCAATATGTGAATGACCTTCTTCTATGTCTTTTAATATTTGAAGGGTACCAAGGCAGCCATCAAGATCTCCATTTACTAGGGCCCAGGGGTGGGGAACCTGCAGCTAAGAGGTCACATGTGGACTTCTAGATCCTCAGGTGTGGCCCTTTGACTGAATCCAAACTTCGCAGAACAAATCATCTTAATAAAAGGCTTTGTTCTATAAAATTTGGACTTCTTCAAAAAATATTTGTTCTATGAAGTTTGGATTCAGTCAACAGGCTGAACATGAGGACTTAGAGGGCCATATGTGGCCTCAAGGTCACAGGTTCACCCCTGTGCAGCCTATTTCTTTCATTACATCATCAGCCTAATAACATTTGTAATTGTACATGATAAGTCAAGTCAATAGTAGTAAAACATGAAAGACTATATATAATCACCATTCTGTTCCCTATTGCCTTGAGTTACCTGAAATTTTGATTCTTTGGAGGTTTTAGTATTTTGTGATTCACTCAAGAAATCAATTGTTGAGATGGATTGATATACTATGCCTGATTACCAGAAAATACCAATGATGATGGCAGCTAGAGGCAGTTCTGTAGTCTATTTCCCTTTTTTGTTGTTTTTGAGTCATTTTCAATCATGTCTGACTCTTCACGACCTTTTTCTTGTCTAGTGTTTTCTTGGCAAAGACACTGGAGTGATTTACCATTTCTTTCTCCAGCTCATTTTACAGATGAGGAAACTGAGGCAGATATGGTTATGTGACTTGCCCAAGGTCACACAGCTAGTGTTTGAGGCCAGATTTGAATTCAGGTCTTCCTGATTATAGGCCTGGCATTTTATCCACTGAGTCACCTCTATTTCCCTTAATCCTATATAATTCCTTCCAGGGATATAATGAAATGTTTTCTTTTTGTCTCTCTCTAGTCCCTAACTCATAATAGATACTTAATAAATGCTTTTGAATGAATGAATGGTACAGCAGAAAGTGCTACAGATCTAAGGGCAGAAGTCTTGGGTTCAAGTTCCAGTTGTGACATTTATCCAGCCATGCGACCTCAAGCGAGCAGCTTAATACCTCTGAACCTCAGATTCTTCATCTATAAAATGAGGGCCCTGTACTAGATGACTTCTGAGTCTTTTCTGAGTCTAACTGTATACATTATGATCTATAAACTACATAACAGATACTCAAGGACTGTGTGTTTGTTGATTAATTGATTAATCATCTCAATTCAGAAAGTTTTAAAGGAACTTACTAGAGAAAGAAATAGGGCAGCTAAGTGGTACAGTGGATAGAGTGCTGATCCTAGAGTTAAGAAAACTCATCTTCCTAAATTCAATTCTGGTGTCAGACACTTACTAGCTGTGTGATCCTGAGCAAGTCACTTAATCCTGTTTGCCTCAGTTTCTTCCTCTATAAAATGAACTAGAGAAAAAAAATGGCAAACAGCTCTAGCATCTTTGCCAAGAAAACCCCAAATGGAGTCACAAAGTCAGACACAACTAAAAATAATTAAACAACAACAATGACAACAACTAAAGAAATAAAGCTAAAAAATATAGAGTCCCTACCCTCAATGTAAGCTCATTTTCATTCTAGTAGGAACTGTTTTGTTATGCCTTCTTGACCAATTAAATAGGACATCAGTGTTTTCTCCCCCTGAAAATATGTGGTTTCAAATGAAACTACATTCAACATAAAAACCCTTAGTTTGTAAGCCAGCTCACTTAAAACATATCCAGGGCAGGGGGAGGGGAAGTATCTTTATTTTTAATATTTAAAAAAAGTTTATGGGAAAAATATCCTTTGTTACATATTGGCTTTTGTTCTTCATTCTCAAAGAGGACTATGACATCAGGGAGGCAAAAGCATCCTATTTGCCTGCAAAAAGACCATGATGCCACCTGCCCATATATGGGACAAAGGGATTCATGGTTAAGTGAAACTGTCATGCAATGGAAAAAAAGCATTGGATTTGATGTCAAGAGATCTAAAGACAAGCCCTAACTCTGCCATATATTACTTGTGTGACCTCATACAAGTCATTCAAATTTTCTGGATCTCTCCCATCTTGAAAAACGAAAGGTTTGGATTCCTTCCAGCTCTAATATCCCAGCATTTTGAAAAGAAAAATAATAAATCTTAGCTTAGATTCTCTTTACCAAGAGGCCCCCATCAATTTCTGTAAACTATCATTATTGAAGTTTGTCAGTTTGTTAAATAACCACATATCTTTCCAGTTCTCTAGTTATAGATCCATCTCTCTCTTTACAGCTCTGAAGGAAAGATAGAAACCCACCAAAATTTGTTGCCTATTACTCATAAATCTTATCAAAAGTTAACCCTATTGGCTGTCCCTTGCTCTACCTCCCAATGTATTATCTCCTTGACTTTTCCCTCTCGTTGCAAGGAAAAGTAATTTTGGAAACTGGGAGTCCTATGGAACTCTTCCTATTCTACTTCCTCTTCTTCTTCTTCTTCTTCTTCTTCTTCTTCTTCTTCCTTTTCCTCTTCCTCTTCTTCTTCCTCATTTGAGCCTCATAACCACCCTGGTGGTAGGTACTATTATTATTGTCATCCCCATTTTACAGTTGAGGAAACTGAAGCAAAGATTAAATGATTCATCCAGGGTCACATAGCTAGTATCTGATGCTGGATTTGAATTCAGGTCTTCCTGGAATGGCTAAGTGGCACACTGAATACAGTGCCAGACTTGGAGTAAGGAAGACATCTTCCTAAGTTCGAATCTGGTCTCCGACACATACAAGTTGTGTGACCCTAGATAAGTCACTTATACCTGTTTGCCTTCATTTTCTTATCTGTAAAATGAGCTAGAGAAGGAAATGGTGAACCACTCCCAGCATTTCTGTCAAGAAAACCCCAAATGGAATCACAAAGACTCAGACAATATTGAAACAACTGAACAATAACGAAAAAATGAGCCAGTGAAGGAAATGGTAAACCACTACGGTATCTCTACCAAGAAAACTCAGTGGTGTCATGGAGACTCAGGACTGAACAACAACAATTTCCTGATTCTACTAGCTGACTCCCTGACAAACAATTATATAAATACTTGATGTATGCATAATGGTTGAGTAGAGACGTGGGGCAGAGGGGGCAGAGCAAAGCTTTCTGCAGAAGGTGAGATTTGAGCTGAATCTTGGACGTGGAGTGTCATTTGGAAGGAAAAGGAAGTGGTCAATGCTACTGGATCATTGTAATGGAAGGGAGTAAAATGTAAGGAGGTTAGAAAGGGGCCAATTTGTGAAGGTATTCTTGTGTGTGTGTGTGTGTGTGTGTGTGTGTGTGTGTGTGTGTGTGTCTATGTCTGTGTGTCTGTGTGTGTCTGTGTGTGTCTGTGTGTCTGTGTCTATGTCTGTGTGTCTGTGTGTGTCTGTGTGTGTTGTCTTCTACCTTTAGATTGTAGGTTTCTGGAGAGAAAGAACTGTCTATCTTTTACTTGTTTCTTGTGGCGATTTTTTGAGTTAATTGGGGTGAAGTGATTTACCCAGAGACACATCTGGTAAGTGTCTGAGGCTGGATTTGAACTCAGTTCCTCCTGACTCCAGAGCTGATGCTCTATCCACTATACTGCCTATCTGCCCCTCTATCTTTTTCTTATGAGAGGCTTTAAATTCTAACCAGATTTGATCCTGGAAGTAACAGAGAATCACAAGAAATAATCTCCGATATCAAGGAATTTGCATTCTGTAGGGTAGAGATGTGGTGAAGACAATGTTTGCATTTATAAGTATTTGCAGATTAAGTAGTGATAGAGGGCATCAGCAGTTGGGAGGATTAGGAAAGGTTTAGTGAACTATTTAACATTTTTATCGATAACTTGGATAAAAATGCAGATTGTATGCTCATTAGATTTGCAGATGACACAAAGCTGGGCAGGATAGCTACCAGAGAAGATGACAAAGTTGGCATCCAAAGAACCTTGACAAGCCAGAGCATTGGACTGAATCTAATAAGATGAAATTCAATAGGGATAAATATAACATAAGCCAACTTCACAAGTATAAGACAGGAGACACATAGTTAGATGGTTATTCTGAAAAAAAAAAAATATCTGGGCATCTTAGTAGACTACCAGCTCAATGAATCAGCATTTAGACATAGTAGTCAAAAAAAGTTAATGCAATCTTGGCCTACATTAGACCATAGTGAATATTCCTTTAGTGTATGGGTTTGGATAGAGGACTGCTAAGATCCTTTCCAATTTTCACATTCTGTCACTCTGAGTTTATATTTAATCCAAAGGTAATAAAGAGTCACTGATTAGGAAAATGGTGTTCTCTGTGCTTAAGAAAACTCACTTTGGCACCTATGTAGAGAATGACTGAGTGGGGAGATATGAGGGAGGGAGACCATTGCTCTTAAGCCTCTTTTCCTGGCTCCTCTTTATCTTTCATCTTCTCAATATAGGTTTTCCATAGGTTAGATAACCCTAATTGCTTCAGTCTCGTAACTTCAAAGTATCTTTTTGGCTTTGTCTTGGGGGACAGGCAACATTTTAGTGCACAGTGGACATTTACCCAGGGTTGAGGATTACCAGGGTGGTGATGGCAGAACTCAAGGAGATAGAAAATTCCAGGGAAGTGCGTTGTTCTCTGGAGAAGCTGACCATAGAATCAGGATGAGCTAAAGAGGCAGAGTAGGAGATCAGGGAGTGGGGATCATAATGAGGGCAAATAACAGGATGGGCTGAAGTGAATGAGCAAGAGGTGGGGCAAAGTAAGACCTTGGAAGTGATCCAATCTAAACTATACCTGAAAGGCAATCCCCCTATAGGTGATGGGCACTTGCCATTTCAAGCTTTCCAGGGAATAGGAGGTTCATTACTTCCTGAGGTCCCTTTAAACAGTCCTGTTCATTAGGAAATTTCTCTTATGCAGAACCACATTTGTTCTCTACAACTTCTGCCCTTTGCTTCTAAAGGAACTAAACTGTTAAAAAATCACCCCATATGGTCCCATACCTCCCCAGGGTGCACATGGGCCAAGACTAATAAGTCCAAAGTCTGAGTATTACCCCTCACCCCAGCCTCTTGTTAGATTGGTACAGTTAGAACTAAGCTCCCTACAACTCTGCCCCTCATTCCTCGTTCCTTATTAGGCAATTTAGAAAACATCCTTATTTCACTAGTTGTGACTATGTTACTCTCTTCCCCATATGAATGATAGGGCATTCTCCTATTGCTGCAAGCCAGCTCTTTGTCCAAAACTCTATACAAGTTTGAGGCCAAGCCATTCTGGATCTGTGACCAGAGTATGAAAGCTGTACCATAGTTCTAAATACGGAAGTCACCCATTGTATACTGCCCTTGGTTAGCAGGCAGCAGTGATAGAGGCTATACAATGAGGTTATTTCCTTTGGGCCTCTGTCTTTCCTGTTACCAAGATACTTCTCTATGGTCATTATTTTTCTTTGTTACTTTTTGTTCATGTTGTTCACCTTTTTTCTGGTTTTTAAAGTTGATCTCTGCTTCTGGGGCACAGGCGGCACTGTTGCAGGCTTCTTATGCTGGGGTCCTGGTTACTGGTTTTGTGTGCTGAGGCCTCAGGCAGTTGGAGGCTGTAGTCATCTGGCAGTTCACCTGGTGCTGAGCTAGAGCTGCTGATGGTGGGTGGTTGGTGTTTGACTCCTCCACCACCCTGGGGCTCAGGATCTCCTGCTGGCTTGTTGAGATGGGGCTTGTTGCTTGATTTCTGGGATGCCTCCCATCCTGTACTGGTCCCCTTCAGCCACAGCAAGAGGGACCTTTCCCATTAATCCCCTTAGCATCACAAGCTAAAAGACTGCAGCACCTCATCTTTCTGCTTTTTCCACTATTCCAGGATTTTTCCTCTGGCAATATTCTCTGGGTTTTTCAAGGTCAATAAGGGAAGGTGAGAGCAACTTACTGCTTACTTCACCATTTTGACTTCTAGAACCTCTTTTCTCCTCTTGTAGTTACTGTAACCCCAGGGGCAATTCCACATCGCTTTGAGGTTTGGGAGGAGGACTGTAGTAGAAGATGCTACACCCATCTGAGGTTCTGATAGTAAGAATTCTTTCCTTTTTTGAAAATTATTTCCCATTTGATCATTTACTTAATGGGAACTGGGAGTTAAGGACATGCATGAGGCCCGGACCAGTGATTTCACTGTCATAGGGGACTCCCAGATGAGGAAACTCATTCTACCAATGCAAGTAAAGAACTTCTCTGCAATTTATAATATTAAAGAGTTGCCTAGAGTACTGAGAGATTAAGTGACTTGCCTAATGTCACACAGCAATATACGTCAGGAGTGGGCATTGAACTTAGGTCTTTCTGGTTCTGAGACTTGCTCTCCATTCCCTGTGCTATTACCTAATTAAGTGGTGAAAAGGGATTGTAATGGGAGAAGAGGAAAGGAGGAAGCAGAAAAGGGTAAATCACATCACATGAAGAGGCACAAAGAGATATTACAGTAGAAGGAAAGAAGGAAGGGAGATGAGCATTGTTTTAACCTTACTCTCATTGGATTTGGCTGAAGGAGGATATAACATACTCAGTTAGATATAGAAATCTAACTTGCCCTATAGACAGTAGGAGAGGAAAGGGGGAAGAGAAAGGAAGGGAAAGAGAAGGGAGGGGGAATAGAAGAGAGGGCAGATTGAGGGAGGTGGGAGTCTAAAACAAAACTCTAGTGAGAAGGGAAAGTGAGAAAGGAGAAAGAAAAGCATAAGCAAAGGTGAGGAAATAGAATGGAAAGACAAAGGTAGTCATCATAACTGTGAATGTGATTGGGATGAACTCTCCCAATGATAGCAGAATGAATTAAAAACCACAATCCTACAATATGCCATTTACATTTGAGACAAAGGGATTGTAGCATCAATGTGATATTCACAGTGCCTATGGTGACCATGAGTATGCCAATACAATTCTAACTCACGAAATACAATAGACTTTCCACATGGAAGACCAAACCAAAACATTTATTCAGACACTAGAAAACCAAATCCATCATAGTAATAGACAAATCTATACACAATAACAATGCAGAGGCCAATACAATCCCCAAGCCTTCCCATCGTTAGGCTTCCCACCAACCAGATCCCTTAAACAAATCACAAACAAGCTCTTTCACTCATGCTAGCCAGCCAACCTGATTTCTCTCTGTCCCTCACTTCTAACTGCTCTGACCAAATTTTCTCTCAGCTCTGCTCTAGCTCTGCCTCTTTCCTGTTCCACTCTTCCTGCTCCACCCCTTCCTATTCCATGGGATTTAGACTCATGTGACTCAGATTTCCATGTGATTTATCAGGTCACATGGGCCTATTAATGAATGGGAAAGATCTTCCCATTTAAATTCCCATTGTAGAGATACACACAGGGTAAAAGTAAAAGGTTGGAGTAGAATATATTTTGCTTCAGCTGAAGTAAAAAAAAGCAAGGGTAGCAATCCTGATCTCTGACAAAGCAAAAATAGATTTAATTAATCGAAATAAGGAAGGAAACTATATCCTGCTAAAAGGCACCATAGACAAAGAAATAATATCATTACTAAACATATATACACCAAGTGGTATAATATTCAAATTCTTAGAAGAGAAGTTAAGGGAGTTACAGGAAGAAATTAACAGCAAAACTATGCTAGTGAGGAGCCTCAACCTCCCCTTCTCTGAATAGAATTTTAGAAAAGTTAGATACAGTTGAATGGGGATAGAAAGGAATGTACCTTTTTCTCTTTGGTACATGGCACCTACACACAAATTGACCATGTACCAGGAACAAAAACCTTACAACCCAATGCAGAAAGGCAAAAATATTGAACGCATCGTTTTCAGATGATGATGCAATAAAAATTATATGGAATAAAGAGTCATAGAAAGATGGACCAAAAATTAATTGGAAGCTGAATAATTTAATCCTAAAAAATGAGTGGGTCAAATAACAAATCATAGAAAAAATCAATAACTTCATCCAAGAAAATGGCAATAATGAAACAACACACCAAAATTTATGAGATGCAGTGAAAGCGGTTCCTAGGGGAAGTTTTATATCTCTAAATGCTTACATGAATCAAATAGAGAAAGGGGAGATCAATGAATTGGGAATGCATCTAAAAAAGTTAGAAAAGAATAAATTAAAAATCCCCAATTAAATACCAAATTAGAAATACTAAAAACCAAAGGAGAGATTAATAAAATTGAAATTAAGAACACTATTGAACTAATAAATAAAACTAAGTACTGGTTTTATGGGGAAAAAATAAAATTGATAAATCTTTGGTTAATTTGATTTTTAAAAACAAAAGAAGAAAATCAAATTACCAGTATCAAAAATGAAAAGGGTGAATTCACCTCCAATAAAGAGGAAACTAAAACAATAATTAGGAACTATGTTGCCCAACTGTATGCCAATAAATTTGGCAATCTTAGTAAAATGGATGAATATTTATGAAAATATAAATTGCCCAAATTGACAGAAGAAGTAAAATACTTAAATAAACGAATCTCAGAAAAGTAAATTGAACAAGCCATCAATTAATTCCCTAGGAAAAAATCTCCAGGCCAGATAGATTTACAAGCGAATTCTATCCAACCTTTAAACAGCAATTAATTCCAGTACTATATAGACTATTTGAGAAAACAAGCAAAAAGACACAAATATGGTACTGATACCTAAACTGGGAAGAGTCAAAACAGAGAAAGAAAATTATAAATCAATTTCCCAAAGCATGTGCTTTGAACTTGCTCTTTTTTTAATTCTTTTTAAAAAGTTACTATTTATTTTTAACATTGTTTTTATTTTGAATTCCAAATTTTCTCCTTTCCTCCAGCCCATGCCCCACTCATTGAAAAGGCAAGCAATAAGATATAAATTGCACATGTGAAATAATGCAAAACATATTTCCACATTAATCAGGTTAAAAAAAAGAAAAATAAAGTGAAAAAAATTATACTTCTAAATTATTATTTACACTTTGAGTTCATCAGTTCTCTCTCTGGAGGTGGATAGCATTTTTCATCACGAGTCCTTTGGAACTAACATATTATTGCATGGATCAGAGTAGTTGTCTTTCTCAGTTGATCATTGTCACAATATTAATGTTGTTGTGTACAACGATCTTTTTTTGTTTTGCTCATTTCACTCTTCATCAAATCATACAGGTCTTCCTTGGTTTTTCTGAAGCCACCCTATCTATCATTTCTTGTACCACAATAGTATTTCATCACAATGAAACACAACTTGTTCGTCTATTCCCCAACTGATGTGTTTCATGGTAATTACCAATTCTTTGCCACTCTCAAAAAAAGAGCTGCCATAAATATTTTTGTACATAGGGGTCCTTTTCTGCAATTTTTTAAATCTCAGTTTGTGTGGGGGAAGAAATGTTTTCTAACTGTGTTCATATAGTTCCTGGTTTGTCTTGGCAGGTAGATCCCAAGTATTTTATATTGTCTACCATTATTTTAAATGGAATTGTGTTTCTACTTTTTTATGCTGGGTTTTGTTGGTAATTTATAAAAATGCTGATGATTTTTGTGAATTTATTTTATATGCTGCAACTTTGCCAAAGTTATTAATTGTTTCAAATAGCTTTTTATTTGATTCTCTTGGGTTCTCTGAGTTTACCACTATATTGTCTACAAAAAAAAAAGTTTTGTCTCCTTATTCCTTATTCTTATTTCAACTTCTTTTTCCTGTCTCATTGCTATCACCAGCATTTCTGGCACTTGTATTTCCAGTACAATATTGAATAATAGTGGTAATAATGGACATCTTTGCTTCATCCACGATCTTATTGGAAAGACTTCTAGTTAATCCCATAACAGACAATGTTTGCTCTTGGTTTTAGAAAAATATCACATAACATTTTAAGAAAAGCTCATTATTTTCCTATTTTCTAGTGAAAACTTTTAAAGGTAAGAATGAGTGATCTTTTATCCAAAGCGTTTTCTGTACCTATTGAGATAAACACATGATTTTTGTTGGGGGGTTTTTTGTTGTTATTGATATGGTCAATTATGTTTATAGTATTCCTATTATTGAACCAGCCCTGCATTCCTGGTATAAATCCCACCTGGGCATAGTGTATGATCTTTGTGATATCTTGCCATAATCTCTTTGCTGGTATTTTATGTATTTTATTTTAAAATTTAATATTTTATTTCAATTTAAGGAAATTGATCCATAGTTCTCAGTCTCTGCTTTTGCTCTTCATAGTTTACATATCAAAACCATATTTGTGTCATAAAAGAAATTTGGTAGAACTCTTTCTTTACCAATTTTCCCAAATAGTTTATATAATATTGAAATTAATTATTCTTTAAGTGCTTGGTAGAATTCTCTTGTAAATCTGTGTTGTCCTAGGAATTTTTTTCTTAGGGAACTTATTTATGGCTTGTTCAATTTCTTCTTAGATACGGTTATCTCTCCCCTGTTTATTTCCAGATCATGTTTCTTTCCCATGAAATATTTCACATTTTCTTCTATTTTTTTCATTCTTTCAGCTTTGTTTTATTGTTTCTTAATGTCTCATGGAGTCATGAATTTCCTCTTGTCCAATTCCAATTTTTAAGGAATTATTTTCTTTAATAAGCTTTTGTACCTCTTTGTCCATTTGGCCAGTTCTGTTTCATAATGAGTTCTTTTCTTCAGAGAATTTTTGTGCCTCTTTTACCATTTGGCTGATTTGAGTTTATTTATGTGATTTTCTTCAGTACTTTTGTGTCTCTTTCACCAAGCTATTAATTCTCTTTTCATATCACTTTCATTTCTTTTCCCAATTTTTCTTCTACCACATATATTTTTCTTTGGCTCTTCCAGGGAATCTTGGTGAGCTTGTGTCCAACTGGCAATTTTTTCTTTAAGTCTTTGCTTATAACTGTTTTCACATTGCTGTCTTCTTCTGAGTCTGTGTCTTGCTCTTCCCTATTACCATAGTAGATTTTTTCTTTTTTTGTTGTTTTCTCATTTTTTTTCAGCCTGTTTCTGACTTTGAACTTCATGTTAAAACTGGGCTCTGTTCACCTGGGGGGCATGGGCACTGCTTCTGATGCTTCTGATTTTCTGCTTTTCTGTGCTGTTGATTTTAGAGTTAGTTCAAGACAGGGGGAGGGGGTGGAATCTGTGAGTTTTGGGTGCTTCCAAGATGGTATGATCTGGGGAACAGGGTGGTACCTACTCTCCTGGTCTATGCTCTGGTATTTACCCAGGAAGTTTACTCTGCTCCTCTGCACCCACAAGTAAAGTGCTCCTCTTAGCCCTGGAAATGGGAACAGGATACCCCCTCCCTTGTGACCAACTCCAGGTTTCCTCCCTGTCCTGGAATTGTAACCAGGTCTCCTGTTCCCCTACAGCTTCAAGCACTAGTACTCATCTTCATCCTGGACCTGTGACCCAAAACTGTATATGGGCAATAAAGTTGCCAGACAGTGCCAGTTCCTGCTTCTAGTGTCAGTTCAGAATGCCCTGTAATCACTTCCTGACCAGTTGTCCATTCCCCTTACCATCTCTGGACTGAGAGCTCTGGAAGCTCTTGCTGCCACTGTCATTGCCTCAAGGTCCACTGTTGGTGTTGACTTCAACTGTGTTGCAGGCCAGGCCCCATTCCAGTGTCACAGACCATTCTTGCTGACCTCCTATGTTGTCTTGAGTTGGAAAAATGTCTCAGAATTCAATTTGACCCACAATTTAAGATCATTTGGAAGGGAATGTTGAGAGAGTTTGGCTAGGTTACTACCTCTATCCTGCTTTCTTGGCTCTGCTTTCTATAGACTCACTCTTCCAAAATCTACTCACACTGGTAAGCTGAATCCTGCCATTAAATCTCCACTTCAGAGCACCAGGGGTAACCTCAAATAATATTTTATTGGGGGTGGAGTTTCCTGTTGTATGCTTCCCACTATGACTATGAGTTGATATCAATTTAGTAGTCACACTTAATTAGCTTTTAGAAAGGGGTATTTGCTAAGGAGTTATAATAAATTCAGTTGGTATAAAACATGGACCTCCAAAAGTCCCTGACATAATGTCCCATAAGTATATACAGAGTCTAGAGGAAAGTGAGCTCAAATTTAGGGAACATGTGTGGTAAAGAGAGAAATCACAGATCTTGTTTGCGGAAAAGTCCCTTTTTCCCCTTTGTGGGAAATTCTTCTTAGAGATGGTATAATTTTTCTGCTAGACTTCTTGTAAAGTTTTGAATCTGCCATTTTTTATTGTATCTAGTCCATCCATACTCCAGAAGGAGAGACTGCTTCCAGCCATTACTATCCTAGGGGCACTACTTGGCCTCCAATGAAGTCTAACTGCTTCATTCCTCTGAAATTCACACTTTTCTGTTCAGTGGGAAAAAAGAAGTCAAAGTATCTCCTTTCCACCTCCAACCTTGACTCCGCCCCAGGAATTCCTTTGCAGAGCTTGACCTTTCCTGATTCACCTTCAGTCTAAAGTCTTCTCTCTGTTGATTATTTCCAGTATATTCTGTATATTGCTTGTATGTTCGTAGCTATTTGCAGGCTGTCTCTCCAATTAGACTTTGAGCTCCTTGACAGCACTGGGTTGCCTTTTGCATTTCTTTGTATCTTCAGTGCTTAGGACATTTTTGGCACATGATAGGTGTTTGATAAATATTTATTGACTTCCAGAAGCTCAAACTACAGATTCTATGCTATCTTCCCTGTTTTATACAAGCCCCATAAGACATTACCGGGTCTGTTGAGCAATAAGAAGACTTCTTGCACCTAATGAAATGTCTTGGTCGAAGCTGATGTCTAGCCAGGCCACTTTCACACTCTAGCACACATCTCTGATTGACTGATTGATTCAACAGAGGTGTATTCTCATCTGACAAAGATTCTTTGGGTGGGGGGATTTAATCAACGCACTTAACCCCATCCTTACATTTATTTTTCCAAAAATCCTCCTAATGGAACCAGCTAGACCTACACACTCTGGAACATTTCCTCTGTTCCTTCAACATTTCATGAGCATCAGTACAACACTACAGTGGTTCACCTGTTTATGTACTTACTCATATTATTGTGTAACAGATTGTACAAATTAAGTTTTATAATAACTCATATTCATATATAATTTTAAAGACTAAAAAATGCTTTCTTTGAAATAACTCTTTAAGGTAGGTAGAGTGAATGTCATTTTTCCTTCCCACTGGCTCTATGTAGTCAACCTCAAGTATTCTCTAAATTTCTGTCCTAGGCACTCATCTAATCTCTCCATATATATTCTTTCACTTAGTGACCCCATAAACTCTCATGGGCTTAATTATCATCTCTGTGCAGATGATTCACAAGTCTATGTATCTAGCCTTCATTTCTCTCCTGATCTCCAGTTTTATATTACTAATTACTAAATTGGATGTCTTGTAGGCATCTAAAACTCAACAGGTTCAAAAATTTATTTTCTTCCCTCCCAAACCTTTTTCCACTCCAAACTTCCCTTTTCTGTCAAGGATACCTTTCATCCTTCCATTAGTTTAGATTCATAAACTCAGAATTTTATTTGACTGCTCAATCTCCCTCACCCCACATATCTAGTAAGCTGACAAATATTGTCATATCTACTCCCACAATATCTTTTGCAACCTCTTCCTTATCTCTACCCATGTGGCCACCAGCCTAGTTCAGGTCCTCATCACCTTTTGCCTAGATTATTTCAATAACCTCCAATTGAGTCTCCCTGACTCAATCCTCCCCCTCTCCAATTTAACCCTCATACAGATGCCAAAATGATTTTCCTAAAGTGCAGCTCTGACCCTCTTACTCTTGTACTCAATAAACTCCAATGGCTTACATTTGTCTCTAGGGTAAAATATAAGCTGCTTGGTTTAGCTTTGAATGCCCTTTATAACCTAGTCCTAACCTACCTTTACAACCTTATTTTGCATTGCTCCCCTTCCTTCACTCTATAGTCCAGCTAGACCAGCCTTCCTGAAACTCTCTCTCCTTTCCACTACCTGCTTCCATCCCTGGAATGTATTCTTCCCTTGCCTCAGTATCAAAATTCATCATTTCCCTTAAAATTCAGCTCAAATGATACCTTCTGTGTGAAGCTTTTCCTGACCCTCAACCCAGAAAAAGGTATACTTGCATTTACTTTGTATATATGTTACATAGAGATATGTAGAGATAGAGATAGAGATAGAGATAGAGATAGAGATAGAGATAGAGATAGAGATAGAGATAGAGATAGAGACAGAGACAGAGACAGAGATAGAGATAGATAGATATAGATATAGTTAAGTTCAAACCCGGCCTCAAAACACTTACGAGCTGTGTAACCCTGATAAATCACTTAATTTCTGCCTGTCTCAGTCACCTCAATTATACCTACTTTCCAAGGTCTTTGTGAGGACCCTGTGATATTATATTGATAAAACTCTGAGCAGTGTACCTGACATATAGTGAGTGCTTAATAAAAACTAGTTTCCTTCCTTCCAACAAAATGACAGTTCCTTGGGAACAAGCACTGCTTCATTTTTTTTTTGTCTTTTTAGTCCCCATTGTCTAACACAGTGTTTGATATGTAGTAAGCATTTAATAAATACTTTATGATTGATTAAGTGACTTTGCCCAGATCACACAGAAAATAAGTATCTGAGGTAAGTTTTGAATCCAGGTCTTGTAAATTCTAGGTACAGCATTGAATCCACTATACAATGTAGCTTTACAAACCAATGGAATGGCCTCATAGCAGCTATCATACCTTCTGGGGTCCACACTTGTGCCCCCAAACAGAGTATTTATAGGCTTATTTTATAAATTTAATCTCTATAAAAAATCATGAATTTTCCAACTGATTACTCTCTCTCCTCCTTAATACCAGTTCCTTAGGATAGCCACTGGATTTCTGGACAGGTCAAATGCAGCTTCTAAAAGTCTGCTTTTACCACTTAGACCCATTATCTGATCCAATACCATGTTTCTAGGATTACATTTCAGAAAGGCAGTGGTGCTTTTGTCAGGGCTCACGAAGCAGAAAATAGCCTCTATGGGTAAAAACCCAAAGCTTTATTCAATTTCCCACCACACAGCTGGAGGGCTTGATCCCCAGTCAAGGTTTACTCCCCATGACAGAGACTGGTTAGCTCTGGAGTTAATATCTTTGATGTACTTGTGCTTACAAAACAAAGAACTATGGATCTATCTTCATCCAGATCAGTTCTGTTATTTTTGGTGAAGTTTATTTCTAATCCAAAGGAATCATTTCTGCATCAGTTAACTAACCCATAGGCAAAATGGGATTTTCCATGAACTCAATTCAGTCTTTTCAGACCATCTCTTCTTTCACATAATAACAGTTCTAAATTCTGTGATGTCTGTATAAAGTGTGACATCAAATATCTTTAAAATGTCAGCAAGTCAAGAGTTTTCACACATACACACATACTCACATTTTTAGAATCAAGAAATCTTTAGAAGTCCAAACTCCTAGCAAAGTCAGAGAGGAAATATCTCCTATGTACAAGTTCATATTAATTGAAGTGGTAAATCATTAAGGACTTTCTACATTGTTGCTGTGTCATTTCAGTCACATCTGACTGTGATTTTTGTGGCTATTTCCTTTCCCAACAAAGGGTAAGATAGGAATTGATGTATGGGATATTACCAAAAGACTATAGATTAAAAAACAGAATAACCTATGGACACGTGGCAAGTGCATCCTATATCCTGTCTGGATGATTCACTAATATCCTTAGAATGTGAAGACAACCCAAGGAAGGCAGTTAATATATTGCATAGACCCACTGTAGTAAATTTGCGAGAGAACACACCTGAAAGTTGCTCATGATAGGCAGGCATGGATATAATGTGATCCTGCAACCCTGGAAGGAATGTTTGCATTGATAAACTTACAGATTCATCTGAGTATATAAGTAGCTTGTAAAATGTAAGCTCCTTGAGGGCAGCAGCTATTTTGTCTTTGTATCTCTGGAGGCTATTGAGTTTTTTGCACATAGAAAGTGGACAGTTAGGTGGCAGAGTGGATAGAACATTGGACTTGGAATCAGGAAGACTCATCTTCTTGAGTTCCAATCTGTCTTCAGACATCTACTAGCTGTGTGACCCTGGACAAGTCATTTCATCTTGTTTGCCTTAATTCCCTCACGGTAAAATGAGCCGGAGAAGGAAATGGCAAACCACTCCAGTATCTTTGCCAACTATATTGTTTTTGTTGTTGTGTCTCTCTGGAGGTTAGTAGGTGCTTGAGAAAGTACCTAATAAGCTCCAGAGATGTAATGACAAAAAACAAAATAGTTGCTGTCTTCAAAGACCTTACATTTTATCTGCTACTTACACACTCAGATGGGTCTGTAAGTTCATCAATATAGCATTCCTTGTAATGTTGCAGATCACAATATATCCATGCCTGTGCATCCTAAGCAACTTTCATCTATATTATTCCACAAATGTACCACAGTGGGTCTATGCAGCATACTAAGTGACCTCCTTAAGTTGCCCTCACATCCTAAAGATATTAGTGGAATATTCAGGCAGGACATAGGATGCATTTGCCATGTGTCCCCAGCATGTTCTTTTTTTCAATTCTATAGTCCTTTGATAATATCCTATATACCAATTTCTATCTTACCCCTTTATATAACTTCTCAATCTCTTTTTTAACTCTATCCTGCAGCCTCCATATACCCACTATGTGACTCTCCATTTCACTTTGAGTAATCCTCAACTTTAATTCTCCAAAAATTAGAGTATTTTATACAAGCAGAATGTAGTAATTAAATAGACCTCCATTTCAGGAGATATTTAGTGTCAGTAAAAGAACTTTTTTTCTGTTATTTCCCCACATCAGGCCAGTTTGATTTTACCTTCCAGTTCAATTCTGGGCTCAATGTCTGTCTAAGATATGTCTATGTCTACACATGCATATATGTATATGTAGAGATACAACTATATGTCATAGTTAGGACAACTGGAATAATTCATTCATTTGCATTCATGGTGAGACCAAAGTCTTTTGCAGAATTTCAGATTTCACTTAGGAGGCTCTATAATATTTTGTTGGCTTGATGTAACCAGCACAATATCATGTATAAATGGGAGTATCTGGAAGACTTCATGTTCTATAAGGAATCCCTCTTTGACTTGGGTTGCGCACTAGACATTCTCACAGACAGCAGTGAATGCCTTTGATGAGCATAAATATAACTTGTTTTTAATGATCTGAGAGTCATTTAACAATGCTATGTCTAGTACTTTTCAAGGAATAGTGTTTGATTTTGACATTTTTATAAAAGAATTGGTTGGAGGCAAGGCTCTAAGGCAGCATTTTGCTCTAATTAATCTTTTATTTTAATACTTTTATTTATACTCACCAAACAATCAGCACAGGGGGATCACGTATTATCTATATTTTTTAGTCAGTTGTATGATGGTAAAGAGGTAGTGTATTTTAGAACATTGCTTACAAAAACCTGCTTATGATTTTTGGTTTTTCATTTGGAGATGGGGAAGGGGGGAAGCACAGGACACCCAAGAGTCACTTTTTTTTTTTTGATAAATATATTTATTTATAATTTATCCTTCCCACTACCCTGGAAATGACAATTGTTTGAACAGCAAGCAAAACAACCACATTATCCACATGCATAGGACAAAGAACAAACTTCTACATTAACTATGCTCAAACTGAGCTCTCTCTCTCTCTCTCTCTCTCTCTCTCTCTCTCTCTCTCTCTCTCTCTCTTTCTCTCTCAGTTTATCACTTCTCTGGCAAGTGAATGACATGTTTCAACTTCAGTCTGATGCTTCATGACCCCCTTTGGGGTTCTTGGCAAAGAAATTGTGGTGGTTTGCCATTTCCTTCTTCAGCTCATTTTACAAATGAGAAAACCAAGGCAAACAGGGTTAAGTAGCTTACTCTGGGTCACTCAGCTACTAAGTGTTAAATAATATGCTTAGTATTCATTTTTCTACTTTTGGTGACATCTTTATGCCCCTAATTGCTTATAGGTCAGCTAGGTAGCACAGTGCTTATATCTCTGGGCTTAGAATCAAGAAAAGCCTGAGCTCAAATCCAGTCCCAGACTCTTCCTAGCTGTGTGACTCTCAAATGGGGTTATGAAGAATCAGACATGACTGAAATGACTGAAAAACAACAATTGCTTATAACCTTCTAAAACCCTCATTAAGGATGTTTGTTGCATTTGTATTTTAATTAAATTAAACATGTAAATGAGTACTTATTAATGTTCTCTTAGTCAGCTTTTTCGGTAAGAAGATCCACAATTTTTTTCTTGCCTTTCAGATCTTACCCACGGTCACATTCCTCGAGAACAGAACGCTTAATGCCATCAAAATTGTCACTTCCTCTACAGATCTCCTGTATGTCCTTTATCTAATTCATGTTTTTCTTCCCTATTTAAGATATTTAATTTGTACTTCTGTGAGAAACATGAAGATGTTTACACTGAGTCCAAACAGAACAACTCTACTCGTCCTTGATGGCAAAAAGTTTGTAATAAAAATCTCTGCAAACCTTTCCTGTATTGTATCTAGGTATTGTCCTTCTAATCTCATGCTCAAGTGCCCTCAGGATAATGTTGTTTAGTTGGGCCTTATGCCAACTATTTCTTTAAACTGGTTTTTCCTTTCACTGCTTCTAATTTTTATGAGGTAATAATATACACAATTTCTTATACTCTTTCTCCAAAAGTTTTTTACAAATTTTGTAGCAATTTTGAAACCAATATTACCATATCTCTCTTCTTGGCAGGTTTGCCAAGTAAGTATTTACTTACTTACTTACTTACTCCCTACTCAGATGTGCTTTAGATTGGTTTGTCATCCCCCTATTTTGGGGTTGATTTAAATTAACTAATCTCAAATGAAATATTTATAATTGGTATTAATGACCCTTCCTCAACCTATTTCCCATTTTCATATCAATAAGTCATTTAAGTAGACCAGGAAAAAAATTTCCATTTAGTCATTTGATTGCACACAGACAGCTGATTCAACTAGCCCATCAGAAGCAATTCTTGTCCGTTAAAATATAGTAATGTTATTCAGCCAGTTGATAAGCACTGACCTCAATGCTGACCATATCTAGAGTCTTATGATTCTTTTCTCTAAGAAAATATTCATGATACAAAAAGTAAGGTTTCAGCATAGAATACAAGTGTTCGTATTTTCACATTTCTTAGTCCTGAACCATGTTTTATAACGTTATTTGTTATCTTTGTCTAGGTCCATTTTGCATTGAAATAACCAAGCATCAAAGTATTTGTTGATTTAATTTGCAGAGAGTTATGAAGTTCTTTTTAGAATTCTCTAACAGTGTAGCATCAAGTGTAAACTTGTACACATAATGGGTTTTTATTTCTGTGGTTTTTTTTCTTTTTGCAAATACTTATCATTAGTATTGGAATACAAGATGACCACCATTGATTGGAAACACTTCTAGTCTAATCAGAGTATTATCCAATACTTCAGGTACTGAGCTGAAGACTAATAAGTATCAAGTAACCCTGGCAATCTATGCCTCCCATGTATCAGAGAGGTAGAGATTGAGATATTTAATTAGGGTTCATCCTGATAAAAGTAATTAGGAACCATGAAGATCATCTAGGAAGAAACTGAAGTCCAGAAAGGTAAAATGGCTTATCCAAAGGTCACAAGGTAGAGTGTGATCAGGACAAAGAAGAAACCCAGACAATGTAGTTCTAGAAACATCTGAGGAAAGAAAGGATATTTTTCAGGTAGAGTAATAAGAGGAGGCTTCATGGAGGGCATAACACTTCATCTGGGTTTCAGCTATTCAGTCTGATTTCTAGTTATTCCCCAACATACATATTTCTAATCTTATCAGACTCTTTAACATGTAATGACCATGATATTCTCATTTTCACCTCTATATCTTTGCTCATGTTGCTCCTCTGACCAGAATGTACTTCCCTTCATCCTTTGTTTTGTTTTTCCAAGTCTTGCTTATGCTTTAACCAGCCTAAGTTCCACTTCCTTGACAACCCTAATCCTCCTTGATCTCTTTATTTTGAATAATTATAACAACTTGTTTGTAATACTTACTTGGCATATGTCATATTACCATGTATTATATTTCTCATCCTGTGTATTGACCTTGGGCAAATCATGTAACCTTTCTACACCTCAGGTTTCTCCTCTATAAAATGAGGATACCATTGTAGTTCATCTCCAAGGTTCTTTCCAGCTTTAAATCCAATGATCTTATGTGTTATCACTCCAACTAGTCTGTAAATTCCTTAGGAGTAGGGAACATATCTAATATCTGTTTACCACAGCCCTACACCACAGTGCCTTTTTCACAGTAGACAGTCAATAGACATTCTAAAGAAGTTGTGGTATATGATCACAATAGAATACTACTCCTGTGTTATAAGAAATGAGGAGTTGGATGATCTTAGAAAAACATGGATAGTCTTACATAAAATAACGAAGATCAAAATGAGCAAAACCAAGAGAATATTACATATAGTAATCACAATATTGTTTTAAGAATAATTTTGAATGACAAAGTCATTTTGACTATTGTAAATACCCAAATTAATTACAAAAGACCTGTGAAGGAAGATGGCATCTTCATCCAGAGAAAGAAATGGTAAATAGAAGTATACATAGAATGGTTGTACATATATATACATATTTGTGTCTAGTGGCAGTCATCTCTGGGGGTGGGGGGAGAAAGTTGCATGTGTGATCATCTCTTTCTATTCTATTATGTTATGGAAATACTTGTTTTATTTCTTAAGTTCAGAATAAAATAAATAATTTTTTTTAAAAAAGAAAAGGTGGATACATTGAATGAATTATTTAACTTAGAGAAGTAATAACTTATTACTTGCATGGACATAAAAATAGACATGTGGAGGTTGAAAGCAATTATTCCCCATCTTCAACGAGAACAGAGCAAGAGAGAATGACATAATTCTGTAAAAATGACTTAGATTAGATCAAAGGAGTCCTGTTAAGTACTAGAACAAATTACAAAAATTTAATGAAACTCTCTTCCTTTGGAAATACTTTGAAATAAGAATTGGTCTTTTCTTGGTCTTCATCTTCCTTGTTTTCTCTCCAACATTTGATTCTATTAAACTGCTCTTCTTTAAATACCAATGTCCCAAAAGACTTAACATAGTTTAAGCTTCAATAGCTTAAACTGTGCTAAGATTTTTTGGAACATGCTGTTATTTCATCCCTTTCCTCTGTAACACAACACAGTCCTCATTCTAATCCTGCTTAATTTCCATCTCTTTTTCCTTTGATGATTCCTCTTCCAACTCCTCCTCCAGAACTGTAACTGTTTCCTGAGTCAGTCTATAGCCCTCTCTTCTCTGAGAGACAATTAGAAGCATCAAGACACAGGAGAAAGAATACTTGATTTGGAGTCAGAAGTTCTGGATTGGAAAGCTAGCTATGCTTCTTACCACCCATGTGGCCAGGAGTAAATTGCCTAATCTTTCTAAGTCTCAATTTCCTTATCTATAAAATTCAAATAATAATACTTGCTGTTCTATCTCATAGGGTAGCTATGAGGCTAAAATGAGATAATGTATATAAAGAATGTAAAAGTTAAGGTACCATATAAATGTTGGTTGTTACTATTATTTGAGCATCCAGCTCACTGATGAAAGCAAATACCTTCCCATAGCACTGACCCCAGACCTTTGAAATGCTATCCAAAATTAACTGAGCAAATACTTTACTCATTTTCTTCATTTTTTTCTAGGAATGCACAATAAATGCTAGTAATGTGAGATTATCTTGCTAGATGATATATTTTGTAGCATTGTAATATTAATCACAACTACTATCCTGACAGAGTTTGTCCCATAAGATAAACACAGAAAATAACAACCAAGTCCCCAGGATTTTCTTAAACTTAATGGTCTAGGTCCCACAATTTCTAATGGTCAGAAATACATATGGGTCAAACCCAAGTACATTGAGGCTTAAGCTGGTGTTTTGAACTGACTACTCCCTTCTCTAAATCATCCATGCTGATGTCATGGTTAATTAAACCACTGCCTTTCTCCCACAATATTACTGACAGATTTTACAGTTCTCATTAATCAGGAAGGTCAGATAACTAGACTTTTGGCTCAGATCCTCTGCTGGCATACTCATGGGAACATGCCACTTAACCACTACCACTGTGCCCTTGGTTTACAAGATATCTGGGCCAGAGCCAGAATAGAAGTTAATAACTCTTACTATTTGAGATTAATTCTGGGCAAAGTCTGCATTGATGATTAAAGTCATAGGAGACAAACTTCCTATTATTAACCATTCCCATGGTGCTGAGTGTATTTGGGTCATTGTGAAGTCTGTGGGACCCTGTTTTGCTTACCTTGTGGTTGAACATGAAGGGAGAGAATGACACTTTAGAAATTCTTTCTGTCTCAACCTGTCATTTTAGGAAAGTTTTTTTAGTATTACTGTGAAGAAACTTGATGATCAGGCATGAATCATGGCACCATAGATGCCATGGAGCTACAACCAACCTTAGAGACCATCTAGTCCAGGGGTGGGGAACCCACAGCCTCCAGGACACATGGCCTTCTAGCTCCTTGAGTACTGCCTTTGACTGAGTCCAAGTTTTATAGAACAAATCCTTTTATTAAAGGGATTTCTTCTGTGAAGTTTGGATTAATCAAAGGGTTGGACTTGAGGACCTAGAGGACCACATGTAGACTTGAGGCCACAGCTTCCCCACCTCTGATCCAATCTCTTCTGTAACAGATGAGGAACTAAGACCCAATGAAATTAAGTGATTTTCCCAACACTATAGGGTACTAACAGTCAGAGATGGAAATCCAGATCTTCTGAATTATATACATCTAGCACTCCATGATGTCATTGTTGTTGTTTAGTTATGTCTGACTCTTTGTGGTTTTCTTGGCAAAGATACTAGAGTGGTTTGCCATTTCCTTCTCCAGTTCATTTGACAGATAAGGAACTGGACAAACATGGTGAAGTGACTTGCCCATGGTCACACAGCTGATAAGTGTCTGAGACCAGATTTGAACTCGGGAAGATGAGTCCTCCTGACTCCAGGCCCAGCACTCTATCCAGTGAGTCACCTACTATTCAATAGCACACGCATTGATTGACCATTCCATGGATAACCTCATAATCATCAAGCAAAGACACCTATGTGACCACCAAGCAGAAGTGCCCACATGACCACTACATATCGGTGCTAAGAGAACAAAGCAATTTTGAGACAATTTTCTTCTTATCTGCTATAACCAGCAGAGCTGCTCCTATCTATCCAGAATCTTCCCCTGTCGTTAACAAACCCTCTACTGCTCTTCGAGTCCTAGTCATAATGAATCTCTGAATGTCTAAAAATAAAACATTCCCTCTGATCCATTCATCCCCATCCCTCCAATATTCCCACTCCATATCTGTCCACTCTTCAATGTGCTTTATATCATTTTCATGCAATAATTAACCCAAATTTCCCTTTCTCTTCAACCTCTTCTTCTCCTGCTCCTTTCTGTCTTCTGGCACTCAAATAGTTCTGGCTTTCCTTAAATGACATTGCATCCTTCGTCATTCCTTCCAGTACTGGTTACCACCTTCTGTCATGAGCCCCAATATACTGGTCCTGGAGGGAAGTCATAATACCCCTTGTATCTCAATGACATTTCTATATTCTATATTTCTATACATCACTAAACAACCTCTCCTTCTTTGAGATTTACTCTTTTCAAATTTATCACCCAATCCAGAACCTGGAAGCTGTTATAAATTAACCCCCAGATTATTCGCTCTCATTCCTCAAAGAATTTAGTACTTGGCTCAATTTTCTTCTCTACCCCAGCATACATGCTGATGTTCCCTCAAACACCCTAACCTCTAATTTTTTGATCTATTCAGCTTCCAGGACCTATTCGTTCACTTTGACTCAGTATTACACAGGTATCATAACACCCTTAATTGTGCCATCAACAGCAAAGAAATTTAAGGTTGAATGATAAGGTTGTTCATTAAGGTTATGGTGTGGTCAATGATTCATGGACAATTTTCCAGAATTTCTTGTATGCTTTTTAAAAAAATTTATTTCTAGATTTTTAAAAATTGTCTTCAATTTACCATGTCCCTATGTTAATGTGTCTGCATAGATGCTAAACCTGGTATTGATCCACCAAAATCTGTAGGGGCTTTCCCAAAACATTTTAACAATGACACATCTCAGGCTCAGTGATGAAGGTGAACACATACTGCCTGTCTGGGGGATACGTGCCTTCTCTTTAAAGTTGTACTGAAACAAGAGCCTTTTAATCTTCAGTTTTCTCCCTGTAGATAGTTTGTCAGTTTCAATTTAGGTACAGAGTGGGTGTGGTGTTAAGTTGTTGATTTTGATATTGTAATATGTACAGGAAGCTGTTGCACTCTTGGTGGTTTGCATTTCTGATAAAAGTATTATGTAATATATTCCTGGGTTTTAGAACTGGAAGAAGCCTGCTCTGGTTTATTGAAGAACTATCTATTCTCCTGTGTATGTGAGGATTTTTCAGGTTTTAAAGAACTTTATAAATATAATATATAATAAAAAATATATAGATATAATTTATAAATATGTATAAATATAAATAAACCATACAATAGTCTCATATATCCAACATTTCCATTTTTTATGTTCTTTTCTATTTAATTTGGACAATAAAATGGAATCTCCTTTTTATTCTGTCTGGTCTGATTTCTTGTTTCTGTATTGGTAAAACTGAAAATGAGCCAAAGCTTACAATGAAAGCTAAGAACAACAACAACCAAAAAAAAAAAAAAAAATAGAGCATATGACCCAGCCTTTAAGTTGGAAGGGAAATTATCAACTAAAGGTCACCTAACATATCTGACTGATTTTACAAATCAGAAAATTGAAGCCCAGAGAGGTTAAGTGATTTGCCCAGTGTCACATGAATGACAGAGATGAGATTCAAAGCCAGGTGCTATAAATCCAAATCCAGTATTTTCTATCACCTATATTGGTAGTGAGAGGAAGATTAAAGAAGGCATATAACTTTCTGCCAGAGATGAACAATATAGGACTGCTTTAGGAGATTGTGTGTTCAATACTATTCAATTTGTCTCCCAAAGAAGCTAATGGACATAGGAAAAACTGCAGCATGTTCAAAAGAGAAAGAAAAGAAGGAAGATAGGAGTGGAGGCTATGCCATATGAAGATCAATTGAATGAACACCCTAAACAAAAAAAAACGAGTGGGGGCATTATAACTGTTAGGTATTTGAAGGACTACAACAACGAAGAAGAATTTGACTCATTCCCCTCTTCTGCTCAGAGAGCATAACTAGGATCAAAGGGTAGATGTTACAGAAAGGCAAATTTAGACTTGAGGTAATGAAATTAAGTCTATACAAAATTTGAGTGATAGTCTTTCAAACTCCTTGTTGGAGTGTTTTAGAGAAAATTCCAGATCACATATAGGTTGGTCTAAAATACCCTCTGAATTCCCTCTCTTTCCTGAGACTCTATGATTCTATGATTTTACAAATAAAGAAACTAAACCCAGAGATGAATTCCCAAAATCACAAAGCCAGTAATTAACAGAGTTGGGATTTGAACCCATTTCCTCTAACTCAATTCAATTCAACAACAACAAAAAAATGTACTAAGCACCTAATATATGCAAAGGAGCATGCTAGATCTGGGGGTGCAAAAGTAAAAGTAATACAGTCTTTGCCCTCAGAGAGTTTATATATATTCCTAAAGGAATACAACATATGTGCAGGTAAATATGCTCATTTGAGGAGAACAAGAACACTGTGAACAAGGGCAATAGAGGATGATTTCACAGAGGTGGACCTGAAGATGAGACCTGTAAGAATATAATGATTCTGAAAGGCAGAGAGGAAGATTGAAAGCATTGTAAATACTGTTGAATGAATAGAAATGAAAGATGAAATGTCTACTCTAAGGAACAACTGCATTCCAATAGGGCCAGAACATAGGCTTCAAGTGACATTCTCTTTTCCACTGTTTCTTGAGTCTGATTTTCCCATAGAAGCACTATTACTAGTTTATGTTCTTACCCAAGGGCCTGGTGCTCAACTTTTTTATAGAAATGTCCACAAACACCACATTTATTCATCTAAAAATTTTCCACTTGGGAGATACTTGTAGCAAGATGGCAGAGTGAGTGTTCTTAAGAGACCCCAGATCCTTACTTTCTCTTTGCTCAACAGCAGCAACAAAAATGCCAAAGGAAAAAAAAAAACACAAGAAGCAATCTTACCCATAAATTTTAAAATTTCATGAAAAAAGTAAAGTAATATTCAAAATAATGAGCATACAAATAAAAAGTGCCAATGTGATGAATAATTATATATTTAATCAAACTGAGACAGTCACCAGAAGGAAAAAATAAATTAATTTACCTCAACAATTTCCCCAGTAATGAATCTGAGACAAGGCTCATCAATGTGGATAAAAAAGTGCAGGAAGAAATTAAAGTGTGATAAAGAATAAGAGAAGGTGATAACAAAATTCAACAGTAAAATGTCTACCCCAAATCCTACAGGCTTTCCTCACTTTCTCCTGATATCACAAACGTACCAGCAGAGAGCACTCTGGCTATCTACTTGTCCTCCCTCACCCTCTTCTTGTGACCAGTCTGTCTTCTCTTCCTATCATACAATTCTATAAAACATCTTTTACACCTGTTTGAAGATCCTTGTTTGTTTCATGTTGCATTTTACTTCTGTATAGCATACATCTCTCATTTGCCCTCTGTGTGATATTCATTTTTAATTCTTTGGAAAGTATAACATACTTAATCATATTATGATATGAGAAGACATATGACATGATCCACAATAAAAGAAACAGACAAAATAACAATGTTCACCCTGACTACAACTATATAAATGATAATAGGAATAACAACAAAACTCTAGTATATACACAAAAGTGAAGTTCAAAAGGGGATGCAGAAACAAATCCATTTTGATACCACCTTATTAAAGTTAATAAACAAACTATAAATAGTAAACATCTATATTTCACCTCATCCAGGCATGTTGGCTCCCAGCAGTGAAAAGAAAATTTATGAGTATGGTTGGGCATTTGAAAAAAGAGATTGCTAAGAGCAAGCTTGTTTCTTCTTCATTTGCCTTCAAAGGAATTTTAATAGCCAGGTTTGTTGAAAACCAACATACCTTGTTCCCGTATGCAAAGGACAAAAGTATAGATTGAGGCACACATATGACCTCAAGCAAATAAGATGTACAGCATGGAGCCAAGGAAAACTGAGGCTAATTCCTGCTACCAGGGTGTCTAATGATTTCTGTATCCATCATTACAGTCTAAGAAGTCTACACCTGTCCATGAGTGGATTGATGTCCTGACTGGTAGCTAAGGAGAACTTCCAAGTTTGAGGAGTCTTTACTAACTTGGGAGTGAGGGGTGGAAAGGGAAAGGCTGGCATGGGAACTAGATGAATGCAGAAGTCTGGCATGTGCATAGTGAACGCACTGACTCTAATATGGCTATGCTTTCTTTTACCACTTTAATCAAGAGCTTTCTAAAGGAATGAGTTTGGTAAAAGTGATTTTATGAAACACACCTGGAAGAGACAGAAGAGCAGTCCACAAAAGAGGGGAAAGCTACAGCTAAGAGATTAAGTTGGTAAGACCCACCCTAGACATGGACATCATCAATCAATCAGTCAACCAATAAGCATTTATTAAGTGCCTCCCATTTGTCAGATACTGTGCTGAATGGATCTACACACACACACACACACACACACCCCTAATCCTGTATCCTGGAGAGGTTAATTGACTTATCCAAGGGAAGGTCATACTTCTTAGTTTGGTCTACCTCTTCTTTCTCTCTCTAGTCTCTGCCCTTTCTCTGCCTTGCCTAACTAAGTTGTAGCTCTAATCTCCCTCCTTTACAATTTCCAGAATATTTGAGCCAATCATCAAAGAAATCCCAAAGAAAAAACTGTAGAGGGCAAGGTTTGTGGAATCAAATGAGGATTTGCTTTAATTAGGTATAGGTTTACTTTAAATAATAATCACCCACAGAATTAAACAGAAAATGGGATAACTAATTTGGTACTTCACTAGGATGTGAGGCAAACAGGTGTCTTTAGCCATAGTATTAGAGGTTAAGACAAAACATATCATAGTCAATATCATACGTCTTAAAACATTTGTAGTTTTAAACTAAATAGAATGAAATGTTTTACAAATATTTCCTGTACCATTCCTCTTCCTAGTTTCTCTCAACATGTTTTCTCCTGGGAACCACAACCATGAGGACTCATTCATTCAGAAGTCAATTAGCATCACTTTTTTCTCATCTTATGGTGCTGCAAAGAGTAGTATTCTCTCAGAATATAGGATTTTTTTTCCAATTCTCATTGATTTCATGATTTAAACAACATGCACTTAAGTTACTAAAGAATATGCCAAGACAAATCAAATGCTTACAGCGAAGTAGCATTATACATGGATGAGCTTCAAATATTTATTGAACAAAATTTGCTATGAACTGAGATTTTCAATGGGAAGAATTAAATTCCCCACAAATCTTTTCCATTTGGAGAAAAGGGGGAATTATGAATACAAAATCATAGATTCTGAGTGACTGAAGTTACCTTAAAGATTATCCAGATATTTTTAATGGAGTCTTTCTACTTGTTTTTAAATATTTTGATAACTATAGCTCAATATGATTGGTTTCCTTTATAATCATATGTATTTTTTTTAATATTTAAAATCATTATTCTAAGATGATATACATAGACTTTACCAGGCTGCCAAAGGGGTCAATGACATAAAAAAATTTATTAAATCCTATTCTCATCCAACCCTCTAACTTGAAAAGAAGTGAAACTGAGTCCCACAGAACCAAAGTATCTGACCCAAACACATAATGCTAGAAAAGACAGAGCCAGGACTGGAATTCAGTTCTCATAATTCCCAGTTCAATGATCCTGCCACTTTACCACACTCTTTCTACTTCTTGTCGGCTAAAAATGTACGAAACCTTACCCCAAAGGACAACTGTCACTCTGCCAACTTACAATAGAGTAAAGCTCTATAGTATAGATAAGCACTAATTACTTATTTTGAATAGCAATAAAAGAAGTAATATTGCCTTAATCCAAAGAGTCAGAGATATCCATGTTCATCATAGACCATCTTTCACTTACACATCATAAAACTTATGGACAGGATATACCATTAAAGAATAAAATCAGCCCACTCGCTTGCCAACAGAAACTTCCTGCAGTCGTGATGTCTCTTCTACCTTCCTCTTTGCCGTAGACTTTTCCCACCAGTACCCCCACCCAGTCCCCAGAAGTAACAAATCCAATCCCTACCAGTAACAAGACTCAAAGGACTTTTGAGCTATAGACTCCAAATGTTTTAGGGTATCAGGATAACTCAGGACTATTTATTATTATTATTATTATAACTATTCCTTTAAAATGTGTACTGATACCTTTTGATTTTATATTACATTCATTTCTGACTACTAACAGTTTTTTCTTCAATACTTCAAGGATCCATAGTTTTATCCACAGAAGTAGATATAAACACAGAAATCAACCCCTCTATGACTTGGAAAATAATCTTCAAGGGCAGCTGTGGTCAAAATTACTAATTTTACTATGTGGTCAGCCTTGCAGTGACTCTCGTCAAATTTAGTTATATTGGTTTTGGAAGGATAGTCATCATCCACTCCTTCCATTACTGTGGTGGAAGATAATCATCTCTGGGGTGGGGGGAAAAAAGAAAAGAAAGGAAAATGAAAGAGATCCCATAGACATCTCCAACTCAATATATAAAAGAGAATTTTTAATCTTCTTTAACTCTACTTCTCCAAATTTCTTTATTTTTATTAAAGTCACCACTATCCTTCCAGTCACCCCACTTTGTAACCTCACAGTCATCCTGACTCTTCCCTCACTTAGGTAAGATAGATAGATAGATAGATAGATAGATAGATAGATAGATAGATAGATAGATAGATAGAAAGATAGATAGACAGACAGACACAGACAGGCAGGCAGACAGACAGACAGACAGACAGACAGACAGATAGATAGATAGATAGATAGATAAATAGAAACACACCAAGAAACAGGTAGAAGCAGAGAGTGAGAGACTTGTCATACCTTGTCTATTCTATCACTCTCCTTCAAGTCTTCCTCATCTCTTCCTTAGACTACTTCTAAGAGGTTCCTGAATAATATTCCTTTTTAAGTCTCTCATGTCTTCAACTCATTCTCCAAAATAATCTTAATGCATAGATACAACCATCTCCTTTTCTGGGAAAAAAAAAAAAAAACTTCAGGAATCACTATTATCTCTAAAGTAAAATACAAGCTCCTTAGTTTGATATTTAAAATTTTCAAGCCTACATTTCTAAATTTATTTCTTATTACATCCTGTATACTAGTCTATGTTTAAACTAAACTAGACTGACAATTACCAGAAATCAATGTTCTTTGTTTGGACTGGGAGCTGAGCCTAGAATAGGGTCTTCCTCAGTTCTGGCTTCACCTTTGCTTCTTAGAATCCACAATTTCCTTTAAGACAACTCCTGCCACCTCCTACTAGAAAACTTTCTGGATTTTCCCAGTTATTTATGTTCTCTTCAAGTGTATTTATCTATTTATATTTTTAAATCCCAATACAGTATAAGCTACTTGAAGACAGAACTATTTTCATATATTTTGTTTTGGACCTTGCCAGTCCCCTAATCAATAAATTCCAATAGTAATGTATTGCCATTAGAATAAAATATAAATTCTTCTACTTGGCATATGAAGTCCTTAACAACTCACCTACCTTTCCAGCTTTATATTTTACTCTTCTTTCTGCACTCTATGATCTAATAAACCTGTTGGTAAATTAGGGGAATGTTCACCCCAAGAATATAAAGACTCTCCCCCATCCTGCTCCAGTTGAGTGGGTAAATGAGAATAATTTGTACCAAAGACAGTGAAGGCAGTTGAAGCTGATTATTGTGGGGCACTTAGAGCTTGGTCAGATATAGAAGGTGCCAAGGTCATCCACCGCATCCCAGGCCATTTCCAGTCATCTTGACTTTTGTACTGCCTCTGGACTTTGCTGACTCTGGAAGAGACAGTGAGGTTGATTACTTGGTACAACTCTGCCTCACTTAAATCCAATTCATGCCAAGTCAAGATAGCACCACATGATGTCATCGGTCCTCTTCAAAAATGAAGGATGAAGAGCAATATTGATCTAACAAAACAGCCATCTCACTGTCCCTCATACATGATACTCCATCTTTCATCTCCATGACTTTGTGCTCTCTCTATCCCTGAAATTCATTCCCTTCTCATCTTTATCTCTTAGAGTCTTCTCTTTACTTTTGAAGCATTTTAAGTGCCATCTTATACACGAAGCCTGTCCTGAACCCTCCTGCTATGACTGCCTTCCTCTCACCACACTACCTTGCATAAATTTTGTGTATACAAATACAATAGAATATAAGTTTCCTAAGAACTGGAACATTTTTATTTTTGTCTTTGCACTGGGAATTCCCATTCCCATAATGCCTGACATATGTATAGCATGGGTTTAATAAATGTTTATTTTTTTATTCACTGGGAACCTAATATAGTTCTCTTGCATATAATAAGTATTGAACAAAAATTTGTTGAGTCGAATTGGGAAGCCCTGATTACCTCCATGCTTTCAGTGAGGCATCAGGGAGCAATTTTAGGGCAGATAATTAACTTCCTTGTGGATGAATAAGATCTTTTGTGGATCAGCCTGAAGAAAAGCGCCATTTACATCTTTGTTTCTATGGGAAAATATATCTGAAATTCAACAACAATCTAACAGCTGATGCAGCATGGTATAGTTTAAGGCTCTAGACTGAACGGTAAGCAGGAGATATGGGTTCAGATCCTAGTTCTTCTTTTAAAAGCTATGTGGCTTTTTCTGTGCCTCACTTCCCTCCCCAGCAATATAAAAATATTAATGTTTATATTGCTTTCCTTATTTGAGTGTGAGAAAAGAACCATATAAACCTTCAAGTCCTATAGATTTAACAAAAGAACTTTTTCTAAGTTGAAAACTAACTATAATTCAAACCTGAATACTCTTGGTAAACAAACTGACCTTGACCAATAGATGTGACAACCCAGCTACAGAATTAAAGGAAGCCTCTAGGACAGCCAAAGTCAATGAAATTGAGTCATAGCTGATGTCACAGTCTTGATTTTTAAATAACTACTTACCTTGATTTTTCTCTTCATTCCAGAGAATGGGTGACATAAAACAGTGGAAGGAAAGAAATCTTCTCTGCCTAGTCTAGTCTATTCCAGAGAACTCAGTTTAGTTGTGCCTTTTTTCCCTACTTCCCTCTGTCACCTACCATACCCTAGAGCTGTTTAAGAAAAGATATAGAAGAATCAGATTCATAGACTTTGAAGCTAGTGGGCTATTTTACTAAAAAGGAAGCAGGTCAAAAGAGGTTAATGTCTTGCTCTAAGTCACGTAGCTAGTAGGAGATAAAGCTAATATAACTCTCCTAATTTCTAAAGATGTAGTTGTGTAATAGTATTCTGACCAAATAAACACTTCCTGTCAGTAAGCCCCAAAATAGTAAGCCCCAAAGTCTTTATATACTTTTTAGAGCCAGAGGGTATCACATCTCTGGAGAACCAGGGCCTCATTAACAAAGGTGGGGACCTTCTTACAAATCTTCCCAGGTCCGACTGTGGGTGGGAAAGATCCTCCCCAGTCACATTCAAATAAAGGCATTGTACTTCTTGATTATACTAAAACAAAAACAGAAAAAGATTACTTTACTTGCCAATATAAGTTGTTTGTTTGTTTGTTTTGTGGGGGTGGGAGGTTTGTCTGAGATTCTGAGAAGGGGATCCTCAAATCAAAACATTCATGGGAGAGATGGAGTCAAGATGGTGCAGTAAAGGCAGGGACTCAGCTGAGTTCTACCCAAAAACCCTCCAAATACCTTTCAAAAATGACTCTAAACAAATTCTAGAGCAGCAGTATCTACAAAAAGATGGAATAAAACAGATTTCCAGCCCAAGACAACTTGGAAGGTTGGCAGGAAAAGTCTGTTGCACTAGGGTGAGAGAGGAGCACAGTCCAGCACATCCAGGCTGTGCCAGCACAGACCAGGCCACAGTATACGCACAGCAGATCTCAGGGTGACTGAATCACCAGAAGCAATGGCCATTTCCAGAGCTCTCAGCCCACCAATGCCAAGAGAACTTAGAAGGTCACCAACAAAGGTCTGTTGCACGTAGGTGAGAGTGGAGTGCAGTCTAACACAAGCCACACCAGTACAACCCCAGCCACAACAAACCAGGAAGAGGCTTTAGGAGTGATTGATTTGGTGGCAGAAGTGGCTATTTCTGGACCTCCCACCCCACACATAGTAAGAGTATAGAACAACTGGTCAGAAGGAGATTACAAGGGTTTTTTTGCTGGCATGGGAGACAGGATTCTATGGCTTTGCTCAAACTTGCTTGTAGGCACAGTGGAGGGGGAATCCTCACAGTTCCAGGGCAGAAAAGAATGCTTGTGATCACTCATAGACTGGAGCACAGGCTAGGAGAGTAAACACCTCTCCTTCAATCATACCACCTTGGAAGAACTGAAAATTTTAAAGGTCCTTCGTTAGTGATGAACTTGACACACCAAAAGATGGTATCAAGAAAAATTTATTTAAAATGGAGTTTAGAGTAGGGAAGGCCTACATTTCTTCCTCTGAAGGAACGGGTAGCTTCCAGTATGGCCACTCCATTCCAGGTCAGGATGAGGCAGGACCCTCATAGGATTGTGAACTTTGATTTCTGGCGATACTGGCCCCTGGCCATGTGACTCCATGTTCTCCTCTCTGATTGGCCCTTCCTCACACAGCATCTTGGACCTGCACATTCGTTTCTGACCTCTAACCTGTCCATGCTAGGTCACAATCCCTATCACCTGGGAGTGTGGACAACAGAACTTTCTTACTTCCCACATCCTTAGAAGTATTTTCGAAAACCTAACCCCTGAAATTTGGAAGAGTGTGCCCTCCACCCTGGAAGCAGAACCCTACTTTAACAAACACCTAAAAGTCAAGTAATAAGATGGGGAAATGATCAAACAGTGAGGGGAAAAAACAGCAGAGGAGAAGAGGAAGGAATGGAGGGGGAGTGAGTGAACCTTACCCTCATTAGAATTGGCTCAGTGAGGGAATAATATCCACACTCAATTGGGCATAAAAATCTATCTTGCCCTATGGGAAAGTAGGATGGCAAAGGGATAAGAGAAGGGGGGGGGGTGACAGAAAGGAGGGCAGATTGGGGGAGGTGGTCGTCAGAAGCACGTTTGAGGAGGGCCAGGATGAAAGGAGAGAGAAAAGAATAAATGGAGAAGGGGATGGAGGGAAATGCAGTTAGCAATAGTAACTGTGAAAGAAAATCTGAAATAAGTTTTTCTGACAAAGGCCTCATTTCCTCAAACATGTAGAGAACTGAGTCAAATTTATAAAAATAAGGAGCCATTCCCCAAATGATAAAAAATAAAAAGACATGAACAGTTTTCACATGAAGTAATCAAAGCTATCCATAGCCAAATGAAAAAATGCTCTAACTCACTATAGATTGAAGAAATGTAAATTAAAATAATTTTGAGGTACTACCTCACACATATTAGATTGGCTAATAGGATAGAAAAAGTAAATGACAAATGTTTGAGAGGATATGGGAAAATGAGTTAGTAATGCACTGTTGGTAGAATTGTAAACTGCTTCAACCATTCTGCAGAGCAAATTGGAACGATGCCCAAAGAACTATAAAACCATACATACCCTTTTCCTTGCAGTACCAGTACTAGGTTTGTATCCCAAAAGAGATAAAAAAAAAAAAAAAAAAGGAAAAGGAGATAGATAGATAGATAGATAGATAGATAGATAGATAGATAGATAGATATGCAAAATTTTTTATAGTGCTCTTTTCTGGGGCAAAGAATTAGAATTTGAGGGCTGCCCATCAGTTGGGGAATGACTAAACAAGTTGTGGTATGTGATTATGGAATACTATTGTACTATAAGAAATGATGAGCGGGATTCTCTCAGGAAAACCTGGAAGGACTTGAATGGGCTGTCGCAAAGTGAATGTACTACGTACAAAATAACAGCAATTTTATAACATGATCAGCTGTGAATGACTTCGCTATTCTCAGAAATACAATGACCTAAGACAATTCTGAAGAACTTATGATGAAAGATGCTATCCATCCCCAGAGAAAGAATTGATGGCATTTGAATACAGATTGAAGCATAAAAAAAAAATTCTTGGAAAATGTTCAGATTAAGCTAAGGAGTTTCATTTGGTGAAAGTCAATAAGATTCCATGTTTACTAATAAGATCCCAAAAGGCCACTGGAAAGGACACAAAAATTAATGTGGAAGGTTTTAAAATGTCTCTAAGTACTGCCCCATCTTTCTGACCTCTCATCATCAAAAGCTATGCTAACCTTATTTGAATTCTTTTAGGTCTTATGCAAAATCATAACCAAGGTAGGTCAGATCAGGTTTTGCCCTAATTAAAGGGGAAACAATAGGGTCCTGAGGGTAGTTTCTTGAGAGTATTTCTTCCCTTACAGCTGGCTACATCCATCCAGTCCTTTTTCCTTGTTACCTCTTAGCAGCAAGTGTGCTTCCTTCCTATCTGCCCTTTTCCCATCATTACCCATGCTCCTTTGCTCTCCTACTTTCTATTTAATGGTGCTAGATATTAAGTGAGAAGGCCTAGCTAAAAGGAAAAAGTACTCAGTCCTTTCCCAGGTTCCCACCTTGGGAGAGCAGGCATAGCCACGCTTCTCAACTCATACCATTACCTTCCCATCAGACATACCTCCTCCACGGTCACAGCCTTTACTCCTCCAAAGATGTGTGGAGCACCATCAGCATCAACAGATCCCTCATCAGACCTCTATGGCTACCAAACTCACAGTTTTAGCCCAGAAGAAAACAAAATAGAGAGGATGTAGTTCCACATGGGTTATTCTCTTCTGGCATCAAAACTGTAAGATTGTCTTTCATTCAGTTCAGCCCCAGATAGGGTAAAAAAAAAAAAATAGATACTATAATTTTGGATCAAGTTTCAAACTGCTGTTTTAGCTCTGCATACCCAAAGCCATTCACTGAATCTTTCTCTTGCTACCCTCAACAAAGTTATGACTGTTATTCCGTATTAAAAGTAATTCAGTTTTTTTTAAATACTATGCAAATCAAGAATGTTTAAATAACTTAAAAAAGGTGGAATTTGAAGTAAATCTCTTCCATCTTCAGAGAAACAGAGACAAAGAGAGACAAAAAATTCAAAACACTTTAGCACCTTTCCTGTATTGTTTTGTATTGTTGTTGTGTGAGTTGTTTTGACAAAGTAACTCATAAAGACAGTATTCTAATAGTATCCTCAATCTAGTTGGTTTGTCTACACCACAGATTCTTAAGGCACTGAAGTATCACTAATGATCATGTCAAAGAGCTAAGCAATTAGGCAAAGTAATGGGATGACCTAGAAGATGTTTTAAAAAGTGGAGTAATAGAAGAGAAAAATAAATGAAGAGCCTGCAGGAGAATAAAATGACATAGTCACATGGGAGTACTAATCTTAAAGTTAGAAAACTGAGTTGTGAACTTGAAATTTACGAATTCTTCATTGCTCTCTGTGCTCCACTCTAACTCTCCAGACCTTATCTATTATGCAGGTGGTACCCTTTTCCCCTTATTTTTAGGTTTCTTTTATGCATTGTCTTCTATCAGAATATAAACTCATATCTGTATTCTAGCGCTTAGCACAATGCCTGGCATATAGTGAGTGCTCAATAAAAGTTAATTGACGTCATGACTTGACTCTGCAGCCTGGACAAATCTCTTGCCATCTTTAAACCTCAATTTCCTCCTGTATAAGATAGGTCTAGTTACACTAGAGAGAGCTGTGGAATCATGGATGGAAATCTGGCCTCCTAGTCAATAAGACCTACATTCAAATTCTCCCCAAACACATGGTGCAGCTATGCGACTCTAGGCACAATTTTGGTTGTTATTTAGTCGTTTCGATCATATTTGACTCTTTGTGACTGTATCTGGGGTTTTCTTTGCAAAGATACTGGAATGGTTTCCCATTTCCTTCTTCTACTCAACAAAATTGTATTGTTAAAGTTTCCAGTGCTAAATGCTGCATCAGATGAATCACTTAATCTCTCAGTGCTACAGGCAACTCTCTAGGACTAAAATTGTAATAGAGATGTCAATCTGCGTTGGTATAAGGAGTTTCCTAGGACACTGGGAATTTGCTCTACCACTGAAATCATAGTTCCAGGCCAAAAAAAAAACAAAACAAAATATTAAACTTCCTACTTTTGCAGATTGTTGTAAATTCAATATTATATAGGCTCCTTGAGAGGAGGGATAGTTTCAGGGTGTTTTTTCTTTTTATCTCTAGCACTTAGTACCTTGCCTGACATTCAACTGATGTTTCATAAATACTTGTTAAATTGAATCAAACTTAATGGAATAGAATGCTATTGGTAAACCTTACGGTTCTTTATTAATGTGAGGGGTAATAAGAGGGAAATTCAAAAAATCAATCAAGTAAAGAAAAAGGAGAAAAGGAGGGAATGTAAAGATTCTTTAGACAGAGTGAAAATATTCAAGGAGGGGAGAATCTTGATGATTATCAAATGTATTTTTTTCCAGTACACCAGCAAATGAACCAAGTGACAAACCTAAGATCTCATGCTGCATGGGAGCAATAGTTCTGTGCTCATAAAGTAACAGGTAGCTGATGGCATCTCTGCTGTAATGCTCATCTGACTTGGCTTCATAAGTACTTTGTGGTTATATGAGTATGAAAAACACTATACAAAACCAAGTTTTGCTTCACATTAGGCCAGAGTAATCATTGGCAGTATCCCTTTCTAAAGCACTAATCGAGAACACAACTTCAAGGTCACATGACTTCATCGGTATGAACAATCCCTTTGCCACTAGAGGTAACAAACCCTTCTGTCATGTAGTAGAAAAGCTTTAAGATTCACTGGAGTTGAACTACTTAGCACCCTGTGGCCATTTTTTGGATGAGTCTCTGAACTTAGCTAGTCTGGAGACAATAACCAGCACCCAGTCATATTCAAACTGTTCACTTTCCGGCGTCATAATACCTACCAGACCTTGTATTTCACTGGCAGAGTCTCTGAGACCCCAGGCTCACCTCCACCTTCCCAGTAGAGCATCCAAATAGAACTCTGATGGATACAATAATGACAATCTGATCTCCCGTTTCTCTAGGGCTTTCAGATTTGTAAAGTGTTTTCCTCATAACAACCCTGTGAAACAGATAGTGCAAGTATTACCCCCTTTCACAAATAAAGAAACTGAGGCACAGAGAGGTGACATACTTATATAAGGGCACACTGAAAGTAAATGGTGCAGGTAGAACTGTAGCCCACACCCTCCTGACCTCCAGACCAGTGCTCTTTCTACTATACCCACCTACCTCCCAATCAATCACAGCTATTCTAGCCAAAATAAGTATAAGATGAGCACTCAGTCTTCTGGGCAGCAGACACATGCACCAAGTGATACAAGATAGGAATGAAATAATCAGCTGATTTCCTCAAGTTAGAGACTTAAATGGGGATTTTTTTACTCTGAAATTTAAGTTTACAAACAAAAATTAAGTGTTTAACTTAAAAGCAGAGCAATTTGGCTGGAGAAGAGAATTCACATATGGGAAGTCTTAAAAAACAGTGGGGGAATTATAATTAGAGCTGGAAGAAAACTGAAGTGCAACCTTTACATCTTATAAATGATGGAAACCAAGGCCTAAAAATGGGAAGTGACTTGAGCAAGGTCACATAAATAGGCATCAAATGACAGAGCCAGAATGTGACCTCGGGTTTTCTCACCAAATCTAAGATTCATTCCAATGTTCTACATTAGCCCAACCTCTACTTATTATAGATGAGAAAACAGTCTCAGAAAGAGGAAGTGACTTACTGTAAGTCACTCAGGTAGTAATAAGCAAAGGCAGAAAGTGAATTGTAGGACATTTTCTCCTCAGTGGTACAGTAGATAGAGTGTTGGGCCTGGAGTCAGGAAGATCCATCTTCCTGAGTTCAAATATGGCATCAGACACTTAGTAGCTGTATGACCTTGGGCAAGTCACTTCACCCTGTTTACCTCAGTTTCCTCATTTGTAAAATGAGCTGGAGAAGGAAATGGCAAACTACTCTAGGATCTTTGCCAAGAAAACCCCAAATGGGGTCACAAATAGTTAGATAAAAAACTGAAATAGAAAAAGCTGGGAGGTCAGCTTGTGACTCAGAGGATAGATCACTGGCCCTAGAGTTAGGAGGATATGAGTTCAAATCTGGCCTCAGACACTTACTACCTGTGTGTGACCCTAGGTAAGTCACTGAACCCCATTGCCTCTCAAAACACATTTTTTAAAAAGTGGGGGGAGGGAGGCTCAGCAGATAAAGACTCAGTGAAAAGATTGGACAGCAAAAACAAAATTGAACCCAGATGCCCTGACTCCAAATCCAGTTCTCTTCCCAGTAATGTAAGTATATCCATCTATCTTCATGGTTCTATAGACCCTGTCACAATTGTCTCCAGGCTCTTTAACAGCTGTGCTGCTGTTGGCACTTGATTACTTAAAGAGAAATTGAAAGGCTTAGGAGGATAGGATGGTGGGGGGGAGCACAGGGGAAAAAAATTGCTCCTCTGCTTTAGACTCCTCTGGAACCAATGATTTGCAGCATCTATTAGAGCAAAAAGAAAAAATTGTACCCATTTTTTGGATGAGCTTCTGAACTTAGCTAGGCTGGAGACGACAGCCAGCACTCAGTCATATTTGATAATATTGTTTGATTATGGTCTGATGTCATATTATAAAGACAGAACTCCAACATGAAGTCCCTTAGGCTGAGTGGTCCTAATGCCCTTAAAAATATACATAAAACAGAAAGCTATAGTACTAATTTTTTGTCAGGTGGGTAAGGCTTGAAACTCTTTTGATGAGATGAACTCTACCTACTGCAAAGACCTAGAATAACTCTCCTTCTGTTGCCTTAGTTAATGATACACAAACCTACCAGTTTGTGGTCCTAATAAAGAAACTCACCCTACCTGAGTTTCACCAAAATTCGGTGTTGATTTGGAACTGTGAAAACTTTCCATTACATCTGGGTCCAATTCAGAGTATTCCCTCCTATGTCTGGTTTGATTAATTCTCAACCAAGTCCATTTTTAGGACAGATAATCTTGCCACCCAAGCCCGAAGTTTGAGTATGTTCCCTCTCTAACATGTCTCCCTCCCCTTTGTGCATGTGGGAATGAATCTCTGTCTGTTTATATTGCCACAGAGTGAGTGTGCTTTGATTGTATGTTTGCTGGATTCCATGACAATAAAGCTCATGATTGTATCACTTTCCTGAGAACCAATTTTCTAGAAATCTGAAGCCAGATATTCCTTTTAACCAGAGCCGGTGAGGCCAAATACAACAACATCTCTTTTTTTAAAATCAATAATTCTATTAAAGTAAGCTTTGTTCATTTTTTTCAGATGGAATCTGTGATGTAATTGTTTTAAGGAGCTCCTAGTAGAGAACTTCCACTACCGATCATGGCCATTTTCTGCAACCTCATAGTCTTAGAGAGTTGAGGATGGAGGGGAGGGAGGAGGAAAAGGACTTGTTCTATAAAACTTAGATTCTGTCAAAAGACTACACCCAAGGATCTAGAAGGCCACATGTGGCCTCTAGTCTAAAGGTTCTCCACCCTTGGGTTAAGAGATTTGGCCTGGATTGCAGAGCTGAATAATGTTAGAGGCAAGTCTACCCCAGGTCTTCCTGGTTCTGAGGCCAGCACTCTATCCACTATGCTATACTGCTTCCCTCTCATATGAAGAGGGAGAGGAAAAAGAAGGGAGAGAGGGAGAAGAATAGATAAAGGAAGGAGTAAATGGAGGGGATGAAGGAGAAAGAGACAGAGAGATAAAGAGAGAAAGAGCAGAGAGAGAAAAAAAAGAGAGAAGAAACACGTACATAATCACTGATTTCTATTTACATAAATTTTTCATCTTTTAAAGTAGTTCACATCAACTATTCATCCTCTTTCCTATGAAGCATGAGTAATATTATCTGCACTGTCTCAGGGAAGAAATTGAGTCCTTGGGATTTATTTGCTCCAGAGCACACACAGAGTGCCAGAGCCTGAATGAGGAGCCAGTGCATCCCAGCGTAATGGGCCGTGCCAGTGCCAATGTCAGTGTCTCCACTGTCATTGATATTGACATTGACTATAGTGGCTCAGGTTCAGAAAAAAAAGGAAAAAGGTAGGGCAAGTGCTGACAAGTGTCAGTATTTTCTTCCTCCCTAGGGACTTCAAAATATTAAATGCACCTCAATGATGGCATGCAGCGACAGGATAGATCCAATAGTGAGTCATCTGGGAGGGTGAGGAATAGATTGGATGACCTGCTCTCTGCGGCTGATCTTTATTGGCACATACAAAATGGTGACATCTTGACTTTCATAGAAGAAAAGAAAGATTTTCACTCTCCTGTTTCCAGGCAGGTCTGATCTGAACCCTTCATAAAACCAAGTGGATTTTCAGAGAAACTTGCCATTCCACTATTTATAGAATATGTGTGATTGTGTGTGCATATGTCTGTATGCATGTATGTGTGCATGCATGTGCATGCATGAATGTGTGTATGAGTGAGTGAGTGAGTGAGTGAGTGAGTGAAGGGGAAGACTATCACCTGTTTTCATTTTGACCAAGTTTGCAAAGTGATTTTTTTCCCACTGTTTTTATATTCTTTAGAGGAATTTTCCTTCCAGTCAAATTGGTCTATTTACTATTCCCTAAACATAGAATCATGCAGAAATCTTAGAGAATCACTGAGCTGAAAGGGACCTTAGAGCACAATATGATTCAATTTACAAACATTCATACCTACCATGTTTAAATTCCAATGCTATGTGCTACAGTCACAAAGATGATATATTTCCTTCCCTAAAACGAGCTTACATCTTCCGATATAAGGCAAGGGCAGGGATGAGAAGGTTGGCACAGAGGATATAGTATGTACACAAAAATAAGGATGATATAAGATAAATGAGGAAGGAGAAATTGTCAACAATTGGGGGAAATCAGAGAAGGCTTCATAGAGGAAATGGCACCAAGGTTGTACCTTGAACAGAGACAAGGCTTCTGAAAGGCAGAGATGAAGAAGGAATACATCCCAAGCAGAGGAGGAAAGATTGTACAAATGCACAGAACCAGGAGATGGGCTTTCAAGTTCAGGGAATAATCACAAATTTGGCTTGACTTAATGTTAGACAGGTAGTAAGTCAATTCTGAAAGTTACCAGTATGGAATAGTGGAGAGAACACTAACTCTTTAGTCAGAGAACCAGGGTCAAATCTCAACTTTTGATGTTTGTTTCCTATATAAACCTCAGTTTCTTTATCCATAAAATGGACTTGTTGGACTAGAGGGCCTCTAAAATCCCTTCCAACCCTAAATATATATATATAGTCCTATGTGGCTCCAAGTTCTTGCCACTCCATACAGTTTTTTCTTCCTGATTCTTAGCCTTTGTTCAAAGTACCAAAAGGGGTCCCATGACCAGATTCTCCCTCTTAAGGAGCAGCTTGTTTAGGGATTTGGGGAGGCTAATGACTAGGAAACCAGCAAAAATCAAGAATATGCTTCATGACACATTTCTGAAATGAAAAGCACGTTTGATAGAGATTAGAACTTGATTTGTTGTCCATCAGCATCTGATGAAACAGTATTCTGACGGCAGCCAGAATTATTAAACAAAAGGTTTCCAGCCTCAGCAGTAGCTGGCATATCTACTTCCAAATCAATCTGGACAAGAGCAAAGAATACAATGGCCTACAAAACCTCATCAAGTGGCGAGAAGTAGAAGAAAAATGGATTACAGCTATCACAGGTCTAAAACTACCGGGTCAGCACTTTGCACTCAGAGATATGTTTAGAAATGTGAACCATTTAATGAAACCAAGCAACCCTGTTTGCATAATGCAGCATGGAATGATAAGGGCCTTAACTCCTAGGGTGATTCCAAACGAGAGAACATTGTCTGGATTTATCACAGAGGCTGCCCAAGAATCAGAACAAAGGGCAATTCAATTAAAGGGACGTTTTTCTCATTTATGAGCCTATCAAATGGTCATACCAATGACAAAGGGTATAAACTCAACAGAGGTGATTTATCAAGATGTCAATTCATGCCCTGCCTCCTTCCCTGCTCCCAAATACAACCTGAATCTGGCAAACGTCCATACAGAATGCCTTGCTGGGACTTTTAGCAAAGGTTTCAATTCTTCCAAAAGCAACTATTTCATTAATATGAATACTTATTCATTCTTGTTCATATTTCTCCAGAAATCCTCACTGTGCTGGAGACCTTCCTCTGATTCTTTTCCTATTTCATGGACATCAGGATAGTATCTTTGAGGCAGCTAGGTGGTTTATAGATAGACCTCTAAGCTTGGAGTCAGGAAAACCTGTATTCAAATCTGCCTTTACTAGACACTTACTGGCACTTTCTAACTGTGTAACTTTAGCCAAGTCACTTAATCTCCTTCTCAGTTTCCTCATCTGTAAAATGGGAACAATAATAGAACTTTCCTCTTAGGTTTGTTGTGAGGAACTAATGAGAAATTTGTAAAGTACTTAGCACAGTCCCTGAAATGTAGTAGTCACTTAAAAAATGCTTGTTCCCATCCCTTGCTTTTGCTGCATGACCAGTACATCTCCCTCTCCAGTTCATCTCCCCTTCTAATACATCTCCCCAGGGCTTTATGCACTGCCTTGAATTCTTGAATTGTATTGAATGTTAGTGGTCACATCCATCATCTTTGGGTAGACAATACAGCCTACATATACTTACTATTACCCTTTGGGTCTCCAGCAATTTTAGTTCTTCTGAGATCATGAAATCCCATTGTTTGGATATAGTTTTCATTAAATTACACATATTTTGCACATTGTTTCCCCCAATAAAATACAAGTTCCTTGTTGCAAGGGACTGTTTCATTTTTGTTTGCTTTTTTTTAGTGTAACATAGTAGGAATTTAGTAAATATTGATTGATTGATTTGTAACCATACAGAATCACCAAAATAATATTAGCATATTTTTTAAATTAAACAATCATAGAATGTGAAAGTTAAAAGAGACCTCAGACAATGGACAAGCAATAAGGACACTTTTCTTCGTAGATTTGGTCATAATAAGAACTTATGTCCACAGATTATCATTCCAACAGTCATTTATTTGGAACAAAGAGCATGTTTTCCTATAGGAAGAATGTTATTAAGAATGGTTGGACTTACAGGCTATCACAGTTATAGTGATCTTAGATGCCCAGGCCTTGGATCACTCTCTGTATCAGTGCATTTACACTTGTGGAAGGCAGCCAGAAGAACAGGTGGTATGGCCACTCACTTGTATATCTCCCCCACAACATACCTCCCATTCACCATACTCTGGTTTCCCATATACCTGTGGTCTAGTTGACACTGAGCTGGGTTTCTGAGCACAGATGATAATGTTTATCAGTAATGTAAAATGACTGCATCCTCAGGTTTACGTGAAGCTAAAATGTTTTGTAACTTCCAGACATTACTCATTCCTACCCCTATTAAGGTGTACCTTTATCAGGGGATAGGAGTGTGGCATCTGTCCAGTATATGGTTGAAAATATAAGACTGGAATGTAGTAAAGAGTTATGATGACTGGCAACATAGATCAGTTGTTGTGCTTGTCCTTCACTCTCAAAGAGGACCATGACATCGAGATGATGATATAACTTGCAGTTGACTTTGATTTGAGGGAGGAAGGGCTGTGCAAGGTCACCAGCCTCACTTTCTCCTCCAGAGCCATCTGGGTCCAGGGGCCTGATACTCATCAAGATGAGTGGAGATGGCCCAGGATGCAATATGGGACCCTGATCCTTTTAGGCTAAGGTCGTATCAAATTCTCACTTTGAGTACATAGTTAAAAATATAAGACTAGAATGTGGTATAGAGTTATGATGGCTGGCAACATGGATCTGTAATTCTGAAACAAATTATCAATAATCATTAAACATGTATTAAGTACTTACTAAGTGAAAGACACTGCACTAAACACTGAGGATAAAAGTATATATTAAAAAAAAAGATAGCCCCTTCCCTTGAAGAGCTTACAATCTAATGGGCCAAGAAAATACACAAAAAATGTTGAAATGGTGAGGAGAGGGTGGGGATGGGGGAAGGTACTTGGCTAAAGGGCATGGTAGAGAAGTGAAAAAAGTTCAAAGGGAATGCAGCCTGCTGGGAAATGAAAAGATATCTGACCTATGCCCCCTCCCAAATGGAGGTTGAGAAGTTTATAGATCTACCCTCCACTTAGAGGGGCAGAGGGTACTGATGAGACTGATTGGATCTCGAAGGATGATGAGATTTACCAATAGGTTCCTGAGAGGATGGGGGAGAAGTCAAAAGAAGTCCAAAATAGTGCAGGCAGGTGGGAAATGAGGGGATAATTGAAACCAAAAGTGATTGCCCCAGTTCTAGTAATAAAAAAACAAATAAATAATAAAGTAGACTTTTAAATCTCATAGAATGCTTAGAACTAGAAGGGATTTGAGAAGAGGCAGTGTGGAAAGAGTTTTGAATTTGGAGTAAGAGGACTAGTTCAGTGCCCAGTTTTGCTTCTCACTAGCTGTGTGTCTTCCAGCAAACTTCAGAGCAAATTTCACCTGTCTGTCACTCCATCTCCCTTTTTGACAGCTGTGGGTGTTTGATGATTTCTAAAGTCCTTTCCAGCTCTATCATTCACGACTCATTTAAAAAGTGAGATTATGTCAGGGGTGGTCTGGTAAATATTTATAATTGGCTATCCAAAAACAAATGTACATATGACACACCTTCAACCTTAATCTTCATTATTAACATTATCTCCACCCCTTTCTTTGGGCTAGCCTCCAATCAACAGAATAAAAACCCTAGGCTGATTTGTTACATTTGTCAATTTTCAAAGTGTAAATACACTGAAAATTTAACTATTGACTCTGATGAACTCCAACCCACCCCTGGATTATGATAAATAATACTAATATTTCAGAATATAGAAACATATATCTCATTATATTAATTTGTTAAGGTATCATCATGCTAAAATCCATATACGTGATTAGAAATAATTATCGCTTAAATTTTTACAAAACAACATTTGTAATTTTATTCTGTTCTTACAGTTATACTCAAGTTATTCTTAATAGACTTGTAGATAATTATTCTCTTTGTTTTAAAGAGAACATTCCTACTGTGATGTATAGACAGTAACTAACGTCTAAGTGTATGAAAAATATTTTTGAACATTAGCTAAAAAATATGGGGAAGTAATTTAAATTTAATTTTTCTGAATTTTAATCTTCCAACTACAAAGTTTTCAACTTAAAATCATGTGTGTTTGGGGATACATTATGCAATCCAATTCTGATTAAAATTGATGATAGATTCTTAATCTAATTATTTAGTACATGTCCCATAAGTTTTCCTGAGAGGATTCATAAGTTATTGAATAGGACAAATCCTGATAGCATTAAAAATATGAAAAGATTACAACCTGAGGTTATATAATTGTTAACCAATAAGCTTGTCAAGGAAAAAAGTCCTCCTGTAGTTTGCTCTTCCGTAAGGAGAACTTTGCTCACAGTGACACTGTCATTCACCCTCTTTGTGACTCTGCTGTCCTGGTTCTCATATGCCTTCTCAGTCTCCTGGACTGAATCTTCATTCAGATGCTAAACATGAATGGCCCCCAAGCCTCTGACTTGGGCCTTCATCTTCCCCCATACTATTTTGCTTGGTGATCTCATAAGCTCCCATAGATTCAACTATGATTTTTATGCAGATGGTTTTCAAATCTATTTATCTACCCCTAGCCTCTTTCCTGACCTCCATTCTCACTTATCCTGATGCCTATTGGTATTTGGAACTGGATATCCTTTAAATATCTTAAACTCAATATGTCCAAAGCTGAACTCACTTTCCTTCCTCCAAAATCCTTTCCTCTTCCTAACTTTTCTATTATTATTGAAGCTACCAATATCCTTCCAGTCACCCAGGCTCAAAACTAGGCATCATCCAGACTCCTCATTCTCTCTCACTAGTCTCCCATCCAATCAGTTGCCATGTGCTGCCAATTCTACCACCATATATCTCTGTGTATGCCCCATTTTCTTTTCTGATTGCTGCACCCTAGTGCAGACCTCATTCTCTCATACTTGGACAATGACAGTAACTTTCTAGTTCATCTTCCTTCGTTGTTTCACCCCACTCTAATCCATCCTCTATTCAGCTGTTACATTATCTTCAAAAATTACAATTCTACCTTGTCACCCTCCCACTCAGTCAAAACCCCACTGTTGGACTTTCAAAGTCAAAATCTGACCTCTTCCTACCTTTCTAGTCTTCCTACATCTTTCTCCCACACCTTATTCTATGACCTTTGAACATGGCACTCCATCTTCCAATACATTTTCACTGGCTATTCCTCATGTCTTCAGCTCTTTCCTTCATCTCTACCTCCTAGCTTTCCTTGCTTCCTTTGGGTTCTAGCTAAAATACCACCTTCAAGAAGTCTTTCCTGATACCTTTAATGCTAGTGCTTTCCCTCTAAGAGCTTTAATTTATCCTGCCTGTATCTTATTTGCACATAATTACTTAAATTGTTGTATGTTGTCTCCCCCATTAAACTGTGAACTTGTTGAGAAAATGGATTGGTTTGGCTTCATTTTTTTTTTATTTCTTTGCATCTTTAGTGCTTTGTGCAATGCCTCGTGCATAATAGGTGCTTAATACATGAATATTGCCTTAACTTCACTTGAGAACAGCTAGAAATCATAAAGCTTGTTCCAATTCTTTCTAGCACATTCTTATTCAAAAGAATACAATTTATCTCCATAACTTACTATTTGCTTTTAAAAGATCTCAAGAGATCATTCCAAATAATAATTAAATTTATTCACTAAAAACAAATGTAATTTGTTTATGGGCATTAACTGCACCCGGAGCCATTTGTAAGGAAAGCTCGTAATGTTATGGAGTAAGAAAAAATGATCTTGTTATCTAATACTAACTGGCACATTAAGCAATAAAAAGGGCTTAAATTTATTCATCACAGAATGTAATTTGACTAGAGGAGACCTCAAAGATCATCTACCACAAAAATCTTCCTTTTGAAGAGGAGGAAAGCAGCCCAGAAACAAGTATAAATAGGAGAACTGGGTCTCAAACCCAGGTCTTCTCATTCCTCCTCCAGAACTCTTTCCACCACAGCATACCGCTTTAATTCTTTGTCTCTATTTCTTGTATATACTCCTGCCTCCTCAAATAGAATGCATGGGTATAAAAACTCTGCCTTCTTCTGTGTGCTGTGGGTACCTAGCTTAGGAATGAACAGAAGTTAGGCACTTAATTCTTGTTGATGGGCTGATAATTAGTAGGAGAAAAGCAAAAACCAACAAGCAAATCTATTCACAGTGAAAAGATAGAATAGATAGGAAGAGGTATAAAGTAGCTGATGATCGGACTTAAGTAGAAGCCAAAACCTAAATCTTGTTTGGCTTCTATTCCATTGGGTTTTGACAAAAGTTACTAATTCCCAGCCAAAGGTAGTTCAACAGATGGTGTCTTCTGGGGGGGAAAAGACAGGAAAATTATTATAAATAAAGATAAGATTCAGGGGTGGAGCCAAGATGGTGGAGTAAAAGGACACATATCTAGAAGCTATCCTCCTATAGCTCACAAAATACCTGTAAAAAATGACTCTAAACAAATTCTAGAGCAGCAGAAGCCACAAAACAACAGAGTGAAAGAGATTTCTATCCCAAGGCAGCCTGAAAGGCCAACAGAAAAGGTCTATCACACTGGGCACAAAGCAGAGCACAGGCCAGCCTTGGTCATGCCTCAGCAAGGACAGGACTGGAGTAGGCTTCAAGGTGCCACCAGCAGCAGCTGCAGGTTCCAAATTCCTCAATTCACAAATGCCAAAGACAGTTTCAAAGGTCAGTGAGAAAGCTCTTTCACAAGGCGAGAAAAGAACGTGGTGGTCTAGCCCCAACCTCAGGAGGCAGCAGTTTCCATTGTTGGAGCCCTGGTCTAAAGACCCTGGGGGAATTGAGCAGCTGATCTGCATCTCAGCTCTGAGTGGTGGCCCTGGGGTGAGGAGTAGTGCAGGCTGGTAGAGTTGGTTGAGGCTTTGGAGAGGGAATTCTACTCACAGAAAAGAGTGCTTGTAGTTGCTCCTGGACCAGAGTACAGGTCAGGAGAAGAGTAAACTCCCCTCCTTTGATTGTGCTACCTTGGTGGAACTGAGAACTTACGGGTCCCCAGAGTACACCCTCCTCTTGACAAAGAACTCAAAAGTCAAGTAGCTGGCTGGGAAAATGCCCCCAAAGGGGGAAAAATAAGACAATAGAAGGTTACTTTCTTGGTAAACAGGTATTTTCTTCCATCCTTTCAAATGAGGAAGAACAATGCATACCATCAGAGGAAGACCTAAAAGTCAAAGCTTCTGCATCAGACCCTCCAAAATAAAGATGCAATGGTCTCAGGCCATGGAAGAGCTCAAAAATGATTTTGAAAATCAGGTAAGAGAGGTGGAGGAAAAATTGGGAAGAGAAATGAGAGTGATGCAAGAAAATCATGAAAAGCGAGTCAACAGCTTGATAAAGGAGACTCAAAAAAAAATGCTGAAGAAATTAACACCTTTAAAAATAGACTAGCCCAAAAGGTAAAAGAGGCCCAAAAAGCCAATGAGGAGAAGAATGCTTTCAAAAGCAGAATTAGCCAAATGGAAAAGGAGGTTCAAGAGCTCATTGAAGAAAATAGCTCTTTAAAAATCAGAATGGAACAGATGGAGGCTAATGACTTTATGAGAAACCAAGAAATTACAAAACAAAACTAAAAGAATGAAAAAATAGAAGACAGTGTGAAATATCTCATTGGAAAAACAACTGACCTGAAAATAGATCCAGGAGAGACCATTTAAAAATTATGGGACTACCTGAAAGCCATGATCAAAAAAAGAGCCTAGACATCATCTTTCATGAAATTGTCAAGGAAAACTGCCCTGATATTCTGGAACCAGAGAGTAAAATAAATATTGAAAGAATTCACTGATCACCTCCTGAAAGAGATCAGAAAAGAAAAACTCCTAGGAATATTGTAGCCAAATTCCAGAGTTCCCAGGTCAAGGAGAAAATAATGCAAGCAGCCAGAAAGAAACTATTTGAGTATTGTGGAAATGCAATCAGGATAACACAGGACCTGGCAGCTTCTATATTAAAGGATGGAAGGGCTTGGAATATGATATTCCAGAAATCAAAGGAACTAGGATTAAAACCAACAATCACCTACCCAGCACAACTGAGTATAATACTTCAAGGGAAAAAATACTCATTCAATGAAATAGAGGACTTTCAAGCATTCTTGATAAAAAGACCAGAGCTGAATAGGAAATCTGACATTCAAACACAAGAATCAAGAGAAGCATGAAAAAGTAAATAGGAAAGAGAAATTCTAAGGGACTTACTAAAGTTGAACTGTTTACATTCCTACATGGAAAGATAATATTTATAACTCTTGAAACTTTTCTCAGTATTTGGGTAGTTGGAGGGATTATACACACACACACACACACACACACACACACACACACACACATATAGACAGAGGGCACAAAATGAGTTGAATAGGAAGGAATGATATCTAAAAAATCAAATTAAGGGGTGAGAGAGGAATATAATGGGAGGAGAAAGGACAAAATGGAATAAGGCAAATTTCCTCTCATAAAAAAGGCAAGAAAAAGCCTTTTCAATGGAGAGGAAAAGGGAGAAGTGAGAGGGGAAAAGCAAAGCTTACTCTCATCACATTTGGTTTAAGGAGAGAATAACAGGCACACTCAATTTGGGTGTGAAAATCTATCACACTACAGGAAAGTAGGGGAGAAAGGGAGAAATGGAGTGTGGGGGGATGATAGAAGGAAGGGTAAATGAGAGGAGGGGAGTAATTAGAAGTAAACACTTTTGGGGAGGGATAAGGCCAAAAGAGAGAATAGAATAAATAGGGGGGCAGGATAGGATGGAAAGAAATATAGTTAGTCTTTCACAACATGACTATTATGGAAGTAGTTAGCAAAACTACACAAATATAGCCTGTATTGAATTGCTTGCCTTCTCAGTGGGGATGGGTGGGGAAGGAGGAAGGGAGAGAAGTTGGAACTCAAGGTTTTAGGACCAAATGTTGATAATTGTTTTTGTATGTAACTGGGAAATAAGAAATATAGGTAATGGGGTATAGAAATCTATCTTTCCCTACAAGAAAAGAGAGAAGATGGGGATAAGGGAAGGGAGGGGTGTGATAGAAAGGAAGGTAGCTTGGGGGAAGGGGTAATCAGAATGCATGGTGTTTTAGGGTGGGAGGAGGGTAGAGATGGGGAGAAAATTTGAAACTCAAAATCTCATGCAAATGAATGTTGAAAACTAAAAATAAATAAATAAAATGAAAAAAATAATAAAGAGAAGATTCCATAGAAGGCTTAAAGTCAGACAAAAAAGCATTCTGCCACTTTAATTACTAGAAGAGTTGCAAATGTAACCTGAGACTCAAGTCTGCCATTTGCAAAAGACTCTCCCTTTGATATAGAGCCAGTAATTCCTTGTTCTATGCTTGTGTGATGGGCAGAATTGGCAAGAGCTTGGGAAAGGAGACATCTTTGTTATTCTGGAGGGTGGAAGAGACTTCAGAGATACCTATTTATATCTCCCTGGGAATCACATCTAGACAAACCCAGGTGGACACCCATAGCCTACATGGGCAACAAAAATCGCTTATACCAATAGCTGCCAAAAAGAAAGCTATATGACCAAGGACTAAGAATCTTGCTATTAGCAAGTATGGGAGGCCAAAGGAACTTTTCAGTTGGGGCTGAAAATGCAAAAAAATTATCTCTCTGCTATTGCTAAACAACTTATAGATATGCATAAAGTTCAAGTTTGTCTAGAAAAGAAAATGAAAGGGTTTGAAGAAGCTTCTTTATACTTTAGGTTACCTAAAAGAATGAAACCTTTCTTAAAATATTGACCAAAAAGAAGTACTTGGTAGCAAAAATGAAAAGGAACAGATCTGAAGAGGTCAAAAGGAATCTTAACATGTGTCAAGACACTGGAAGATGGAAGAATTTGACCCAGAACATTTAATGAAGGACAACTGAATACTCTGAGATAAGTAAGGCTTTTCACTTGGAAGGTAGACTCTGAGGAAGAAGCAATTTCCCATACTCCTAGGAATAATGAAGTGGAACCTCAGCTAGGATCTCAAAAGAAAATACAGATTAAGGGTCAGAAGTACAAACAAGTAGTCATGGTTAATGACCCCATGCTCGGAGTTATCCAAGCATTCACTTGTTGATGTGACATGGATCATAGGAATGTCAGCTGTCTTCCCATGGGGAGAGAAAGAAACCATGGACAGTAACTGAGGATGAATGCAAAAGACTTCCACAATCCTGTAGGATTGGTGGTAGTATAGGTCAAAGTTCAGAATAAGCAGAGGATTAACCATAAATGCTAAGAATGATAGACAGAGCTTTAAAAAAAACTAAATCAAGAAAAACAGGAGGGTTAAGACTGCTGCTCTGAGTTGATAAGAAAATGACAGATGACAGAGAAGACAGAACTACTTAATCAAACATTTAAAGATCAACTAATTCTACTGCTAAATAAATTATTTGGAATAATACGTAAAGAAGAGATCCTATCAAATTCCTTTTATGAAAGAAATACGATACTGATACCTAAACCTGGAAGCATAAAAACAGAAAAAGAAAATTATAGATGAATTTCATTTATGAATATGGATGCAAAAATCCTAAATAAAATATTAGTTAAAAGATTACAACAATATATTACAAAGATTATACATTATGATCAGTGGGATTTACACCAGGAATACTGGCTGGGATGGTTTGACATAAGGAAAAGTATTAACATAACTGATTACAGCAATAAAAATTTTTAAATCATATGATTATATCAATAGATGCAGAAAAAGCTTTGGATAAAGTTCAACACTCATTTTATTTAAAAGATCTCTTGAGAGTATTGGTATAAATGGAGTTTTCCTTGAATTGATTTTTAAAAAGCATTTATCTAATACCATCAGCAAGCGTTATTTGTATTGGGCATAAACCAGAAGACTTCTCAATAAGATCAGGTATGAAACAAGGATGCCCACTATCACCAATATTATTCATTATTATATTGGAAATCCTAGCAATAGAAATAAGAGAAGAAAAAGAAATAGAAGGAATCAGAAAAGGGAATGAGGTAATAAAACTCTCTCTTGCAAAGGATATGATGTTATGCTTGGAAAATCTAAAGACACCACTAAAAAGCTGGTTGAAATGATTAATAATTTTAGCAAAGTAGCAGGATATAAAGTAAATCCACATAAATCATTAGCATTCATATATGTCCCAAACTAAACTCTGTAAGAAGAGATAGAAAAAAACCCATTTAAAATAGCTGTAGACAGTATAAAATACCTGGGAGTATACCTGCCAAAACAAACTCAAGAATTATAAAAACAAAATTATAAAAAAAATCTTTTCATACAAATCAAGTCAGATTTAAATAATTGGAGCAATATTAATTGCTCGTGGATAGGCAAGGCCAATATAATAAAAATGACAATTTTACCCAGATTCTTTTATATATTTAATGCCATCCCAATTAAACTACCAAAAAATTATTGAATCAGAAAATATAATAACAAAATTCATTTGGAAAAACAAAAAGCCAAGAATATCAAAGCAAATGATGAAAAATATAAAGGAAGAAGGTTTAGCAGTACCACATTTTAAACTATATTGCAAGGCAGTAGAAATAGAAAGGTAGCTTAATGGATAAAATAGACATACAGTTTACAGCAGCAGATAAACATAATAACCTTGTATTTCAGAAGTGGAAAGATTTATGATTTGGGGATAAGAATTCATTATTTAATAAAAACCGTTAGGAAAACTGGAAAGCAGTGTGGCAGAAACTAAGCATAGACCAGCATCTTGTACTACTTACCAGGATAAGGTCAAATAGCTATATGACATTGATATAAAGAGAGACAAGAAAATGTGAAGAACATGTTACTTGTCAAACTTATGGATAAGTGAACAATTCATTTATAAACAAAAAAACAAAGTTAGGTGTAAAATATATAATTTCATTTACATTAAATTAAAAAAGTTTTGTACAAATAAAACAAATGTGGCCAAGATCAGAAGGAAAGCAGAGAATTGGAGGGGGGGCAGGAATTTTATGACAGTTTTTCAGATAAAAGGCATATCTCAAATATATAATGTACTTTGTCAAACCTATAGGAATACAAGTCATTCCCCATTTGGTGAATGGTTAAAGGATATGAACAGCTTTCCAATGAAAAAATCAAAACAATTTATACTCATAAAAATGATCTAAATCATTATTGATTAGAGAAATGCAAATTAAAACAACCTTGAGATACCATTTTATACATATCAGATTGGCTAAAATGATAGAAGGATAAAATGAAAAATGTTGGAGGGGATGTGGAAAAACTGGGACATTTATTTATTATTGGTGGAATTGTGAACTGATCCAACCATTTTGGAGAGCAATCTGGAATTATGCCCAAAGAGTTATTAAACGATTTATGACCTTCGACCCAGAAATACCAATATTTGGTCTATTTCCAAACATAATTAAGAAAAAAGGGAAAAAAGCTTTCTGTTCTAAAATGTTTATAGCAGCTCTCTTTGTGATGGCAAAGGACTGGAAACTTCAGGGATGCCCATTAATTGGGGAATGTTGAAAGTTCTGGTATATGATTGTGATGGAATACTATTATATCATAAAAAATGATAAGCTCAATGGAAAGACTCGCAAGAAATAATGAGCAAAGTGAGCAGAACCAGAAGAACATTGTACACAGTAATAGCAATATGTTTTAAGAACAACTCTGAGTGCATAAGTTATTTGACTATTATAAATGCTCAAATTAACTATAAAGGACATATGAAAAAAGATGCTATCTGCATCCAGAGAAAGAACTGTTAAATAAAAGTATGTATAGAATAATTTTACATATATTGCTAATTGTGGCTAATGGTAGCCATCTTGAGGGTAAGGGTGAGGATGGGAGGAAAGGAAAAAAGAAATTTTCATGATAATTCCTTTGTATATTTGAAAGGAATAGCAAATTGTGTGTAGTAGATTTGCAGCTTCCTGTGCAATTATCTTTTTATTGTACTGTTATGGAAATACTTGTTTTATTCCATAAATTAAAAATAAAGTTTGAAGGGAAAAAAAAGAGTCTACCCAACTGCTTTCCATGAATTCAAGTCACCAGGTTCAGACAAACCATATCCCAGGTACAGAAGGAACTGGTTGATGTGATTACTGAGACCTTATTAATGATCTTTGAAATGCTATAGTGAATAGGAGAGGGCCACAGGTCAGAAGAAGGGCAAGTGCCATCCTGACTTTCAAAAAATGGAAGAAAGTAGAGTTTGTAAACTATGGGCCTTTAAGTTTGAATTCTTTTCCTGGAAGAACTCTAGAACATATTATTAACAGGATATTCTGTTGAACTCTAGAAAGGGAAGTGGTGACCAATAAGAACCATGAGAGTTTCATTTTTCAAATTAGTCATGCCAGACACATTTTTAAGGGGTTACTAAATGATCAGATCTGAGGAATGCTATACACATAGTTTATCTAGATTTCTATAAGTCATTTAATGTCTTTCAAGTTATTTCTGTAGCCAAGATAGAAAAATAATTGCTAGATGATATCACCGACAAATGGGTAGAAGCTGATTGAATGACTGGACCCAAAGAATAGTTCATTAATTGGTGAAGGTCATTTCACAGGGTGCTCTCATAAGAGTCTTTCCAATACTTTGTATTGGAATACCAAGTACTTGAGGATAAGTCACATGGAATTAAATTTGTTGTTCCTAGGTCCAGAAAGAAAAGTAGATGTAATGGGGAAAAGTTACAAAGAGCCAGTTTAAGGCTTGATATTTTTCCTAACAATTAAAGTTAATTAAAAGTAGAATAGGTTGCCTTGACAAGTAATGGCTTGTCCATTACTAAAGGTCTTCAAATGGAAGCTGAATGACCACTTATTAAAAATGTTGGAGAGGGAATCATAGTTATAGATTAGACTACGTGGTCTCTGAGATTCCTTCTAGCTTTGAGATCCTGTGATTTTTATGAGACTGTGACAGCTCTGAAAAACATTCTGACCTGTATTCAAACAAAGCTATATGGTTGGTCTACACAAGTGGTATAGTCAGCAGAAATCCATAAGCATAGTTAATTTCAATTGTGCCTCTAGGCTGCTGAACCTTGATTAGACAAAACAGCTATTTGTCTAAAAATCATGTCTACAAATTTTCTGAATGTTTTGGGGTGTGGATAGATGCCACATGAAATTGCTATATTTTTTATGTGCATGTGAGTCACCTTAAAAGAATAATTTATTTTCCTTTGCTCTCTATCTCCTGAAAAATACCTGAGAAGCCCACATTTTTTCAGTTTGAATTTAGCAAATCAAATCATCTTGCTTCAGTGCACTAGGGAAAAAAACAAACATAGTTTTCTCTTCATTTCTTGGGCTAAATTCTATTAACTCTTCATGTTCTCCTTGTTTTGTCTTCCACATGTTATCTATCAAAAAAATAAAAACAGTCTTAACATCAAGTATCTGATGTCCAAGATAGAAAGGCAATTAAGTCAAATGTTTACCCTATGTGTAGCTTGTTTGTACATAGTTATTTGTATGTTGTCTCCCCTAGTATATTGTGAGCTCCTCAATAGGAAAAACAGTCTTTTTCCTTTCTTTGTATCCCCAGAACTTAGCACAGTGCCTGACACATAATAGGCATTTACTAAATGTGTATTTACTGACTGAAATATATGACCAAAAGCCCAAGGGATAAGTGGTCAAAGGACGTGAACATATCAGTCTCAAAAGAATTTCAAACTGTTAATCATATGAATCACTAATAATAAGTGAAATAGACAATAAAATTACTCTGAGGTCTCACCTTACACCCAGCAGATTGGCAAAGATGATGAAAATTAAAAATAGTCAATGTTAGAGAGATTGTGGAAAGGCAGGAATACAAATAACTTGTTGGTAGAGCTATAAATTGTCCAAACATCCTGGAAAAACAATTTAGGATTATGATAGGCATGCCAGTGTTAAAGGGATGATATAGTGATTAGGGTGGTTCAAATGCTCCTTTTTGCCCTTTACTTTATCATGGACTCATTACTCTGTTATAATTGCCCATTCTCTGCTTTGGGGAAAATTTTAAAGGACCTGTAATTCTCTTTGTCTTCTTGTCAGTACTGAGTCCTCAGCCAGAGACAGAAATTCTGGCAAAACATCGTAGTGTTGGATAAATTTTTATCTCTTCCTCGATGCTATTTATTGGTCAGTGTTAATTGATTTTGAGGCAGTTGACACACACAGTTGCTTCCTCTCAAATGTATTACCAATAAGTGCACTCAACTAGCAAATGCCAGTAGTTATTACATTTTTTATAAAATCAAAGTAAATACCTAAAACTAAGAAAAGCAAGCAAACTCTGCCTCCCTTCAACTACCCTCATTGCCTAGAGAAAAAGGCTTCAGGCTAATTCCTGTGAAAGAGTTCAAGGGGAAAAAAAGATACAGGATTAGCACCTTAGTCTTGAAGCCCTGAGGGTTGGAGAGTAGGGGTAATGGGAGGCTGGTGGAGTATGGCTTATGACTGAATATACCTCATCTGCCTCAGCAGCTGCACTCCCAGAGTCTTTGCCCCTTTCTATTTGGCAGTTGCCCCACTTTGTATTTCTTCTGTCTTAGCTCCACATGGCTTATTATGGTTTTCCTTTCTCTAGCTCCATACTTTTTCTGGTGTCCCATGAGGAGCAGGGTTTCATTTCCAGTCTATTTCCTGGACTTGATGAATTGACTTTTAAAAGCTACACTATCACCATTATTTCTGATTCTTTCAACTGATTAATGAGTCATCTAATGAAGAAATGACTCAGTGTGACTCAGTCTTTAGTTTAGTACCTAGTTGTTAGCCCTTTTTTCCAATATTGGATTCCCCTCTACCTCAGCTCCCTTTTATGTGTCTTCCTTCTTTACAATGTAAGCTCCTCGGTGATAAGGGACTGTGTTTCCTTCTGTTGATGCTTTTATTCTGAATTTAGCACAGTTCCTGGCACATAGTAAGTTCTCAAAAAATGTTTTATGTAATCTTATCTAGCTTATAAAGTTAAAAAAAGAACTATCTTCCAAACTTGTGTCCATCAGATTCGTGAAATTCCTAGCAGGAGATGTTTGCCAAAGAGATAATTATTAAGAAACCTCTAAGACTGAATCTGGTCTCTGTGAGTTCTGAGTTTCAATAATGGGCAACAATCTACAATTTTGTTAAATTGCTGTTGAATTGAACTGAGAGAAATCCATAGGCAGATAAAATGACATCCAGAGCTGGGAGGAAAGCAGATGGAAATAAATCCCTGTCCCAGCATCAGTTGCTTTTATTTTCTCACATCCCTTGGTGAAAGCCGGTCTACAGTCTACAGTTCTGGAGGTCTACAAGTGATGATAACCGGAGGGCCTTTTACCTTTCCAGATGACTATCCTTCATGTCCTCTATAATCTAGTGATGATGGCCTATTTGCAGATCATCAAACATTGCATGCTCTCTCCCTTCTCCTGCCCTCCAACAGGCTGTCCTCCCCACACGTAGAATACTTTACTCCTCACCTTAATTTCTATGATTTCCTTCAAGGCTCAACTAAAATCCTCCTCTCCAGAAGGCCATTGGCCTCCTGTCTTCCAAACGCTAATGTCATCATCTCTCAGACTACATTAATTTCCTCTGTATATATGTAACTTTTTTTTTACATAGCTCCTTTTTACAAGGCTCCCTGAGACCAGAGACTATGTTTTTCCCTGTCTTTGTATCCTGCAAACTTAGTGTAGTGTTTGACACAGAGTAAGTACTTTACAAATGTTTGTTGATTTGATTAGTATGTTTTGTTGTTTTATCTAGGTTTGGTTTGGGGGGTTTGTGTTTTATTTGTTTGTTTGGAGGAGAGGGGAATGTGTAGGAGCTCTCTGGCAGAAGTAGCTCCCTAATGCTTTATTAAAAAAAAAAAGAAAGAAAAACAAGGAAACCAATAGTAGCTTCTAGTCTCCCAATTTAGGTTGCTGCTCTATTTAGATTGCTGAAGTTATTTCGCTTACACAAATACTGATTTGTTAACAACGCACCAAAAATGTGAGAATGTCACGAAGCCTTCTTTGTACTTGTGAAGCAGAGAAACATTCAGTGCACAATTGTGGCGTCTTATATAACCTGTATCTTCCCAAGACCCCTATGAAATGTGTGACAAGAATTATTGACTCACTTGTCTCTTGGTTTCTCCACTTCAAAGAAGGTGGTCAGCACTTTGCCCAGGGTCGCCCAGCAAGTCAACGGCAGAGACACGAACAGAAATCAAATAAGGCTAATCCGTGTCACCCAGATCCGGAGCATATGTCTCCAAAAAGTTATGTTCTAAATGTAGCCCTGCTGAGCTAAAGCAAGGATTCAGGCCTCCAACTCTGTCTGTTGACTTAGTTGAACTGGCAGGGCTCCCAGGGCAAGGGTATTTTAGGAGCTGCTGCAGCTGCTTCTGGGATGGGGGTGGTGACCAGTATTTGTCACTGAGAGCATTATGTGACTTGATTTCCCTGCCCAGTGCAAAATGAGAATAAATTGGGTGACAACTGCACTGACTGGTCAAGCCCTGACCCAGTGGCAGTAGTCCCTCCCTTGGGAAAGGTTTGTCTTACTCTAATGTTGAGAGAGAGGGAGGATGCCAGGCTTGAGACAAGTTGTCCATCAACCCGTAATAAAAGGTGACATGTATGGTACTTTAATGTTTGCAAAGTGTTTTATACATATTATTTCATTTTGAGCTTCACAGCTCTCCAGCGAGCTAGGAAATAGTAATCATGATAATTAGTAACAATTGTTAATATTTATAGAACACCTACTATGTAGTGGGCACTGTGCTAAACACTTTACCAGTATTTCCTCATTTGATCCTAACAACAACCCTAGGAGATGGGAGCTATTATTATCCCCATTTTACTGATGAGAAAATTAAGGCACACAGAGGTTAAGTGACTTGCCCAGGGTCACATAGTTAACAAGAATCTAAGGCTAGATTTTAACTCAGGTCTTTCTGACTCCAGTTTAGGTGTTCTGTCCACTGCTCAGCCTAGCTACTCTGTTCAATATAACAGAACAGACATTATTATTCCCATTTTACAGATGAAGAAATTGATACTTGTAGAATTTGTGTCATATCCATATTCACATACATAGTAAGAATTGGAGGGAAAATCTGAAGCTAGGTTTTTCCTGCTTCCAGATCCAAATGTATCCCAGTCTTCATGTAGGGGTAGAAGGTGAGCATAAAGGAGCTGAGAAGCAGAGTAAAATAGTGGAAACAGTGCTGGAGTTGGACTCAGGAAGGTGTGAATTCAAATCCTTCCTCTGACACCTAGCTGGGTGACCCTAGGGATGTCATTTGACCTCTCTGAGCCTTGGCTTCCTTATCTATAAAATGAGAGGATTGGAATTGAAGACTTCGAAAGTCCCTTCCATCTCTAAACCTGTGATGTTCTGATAAGGAGAGTAAAATGTGTCATTGTGTGACTCATTTACTAATAGAATAAACAGGACTGAGTGCCAAAAGGATGGAATCTCAGCTCTGGAACTTTGTTGCAATGCAGATATGGCTGAAAAAATTGTAATCAAAGACCGTATCATGAGGATAAATCCTCTAGGGTCCCTCTTCTGACCCCACTAAAAATGTCCAGAATACTCAGGGACTTCCAGACAGTTGGAGCTGTCCAAAGGCAGAATGAGCTGCCTCCAGAGACGGTATGCTACCCTTCCTTGTAAATCTTCAGGCAGAAAATGGATGACCATTTATCAAGAATGTTAAACTGGTGATTACTTTTGTGGAAGAACTGGATAAGGTCCCTTCCAGTTCCCAAATTTGGTGATTTTTGTCTCCTTCTCCTATGTTTTACATGGCTGCCAAAATTATCATCTTCCTAAGGGATAGAAATGACCATGTTACCACTCTGCCATAAATTAATAAGTAAATAGATGAATGAATGAATAAATAAAAGGATTAATGAGTGAATAAATAAATGAAAAGTGAATGAACAAAACAGATAAATAAAGTTAATGATGAATCAAAAAATAAATAAATATAAGTGTATATATGTATGAACACATATATGTTTGGTCATTTATACATATACACATATGAAAGCCTATAGTGCCTCCCTATCATCTACAGGATAGAATCCAAGCTTCATAATCAGCTTTAAAGGTCCTCCACAATCTACTGCTAATATACCTTCCTAATCTTACATGATATGTACTATGTGTTGTTGTTGTCCAAATGGAGCACATAGCCTATCACCCATACACTCCCTCATCATCTCTGATATTTGAATTACTTCTTCTCATCCAAGGCTCAACACAGATGCCATCTCCTCCGTGAAACCTTCTCTGATTCCCACCTCAAACCCACCCCCAGGTGAAAACTATCTGGCCTTCATCAAAAAATGTTGAGCACTTTGCCTGGATCTCACATTTGCCCATATTATACTCTGCCTGGCATAATATTTATTTGGGTATGTATCATATGCCATCACCTCAGGCCCTTCAACTGTACTCTAATGGAAAAGGCAATAGATTGGGAGCTAGAGGGCTAGGGTTCAAATCTCAGCCATTCACTACCTATTTTACTTGGCTACCTTATTTAACCTGTCCAGTACTTACCTAGATGATATTCCTTGGTTCTTGCCAACTCTACATTAATTATCTCTTCAGCCTCATTAGATTGTGAGTTTCTTGATTCCATATTTTGTTTCTCTTTTTCAGGATTATATTCCTAGTGCCTTGCACACAGTTATTGAATTTATCAAAATACAAGTTCTGATACTAGATCACAAGACAGTCATTTAAACCTCTTTGGCTTTCAGCTTGGAAGATGAGGGGGCTGGATGACTTCTAAGGCCCCTTTCAGTTCCATGACTCTAAGAATTGATATGAAAATTTTCTTTATCCAGAGGCTGTGAGAAAACAGAAAACTTATTGTGGATCACCAATAAGTGATGTGGGGGAAGAGATGAGAGATTGTAGTTTAATTTGCAAGTTGTAGAATATTGAATACTATATAATTCTTATTATATTTGAATAAGATTTCCATCTGAAATACATGACCATTATACTTCTAGGTTAGGGAGTTGCTGTTGGCCAACTTCAGTTATCAAGTGATTTTTTGCAGGTTTGGGGTGAGGGCTCAGTCTAAGAGTAATCTGAGTCCTTCTACTCCATGGTCTTTGGCTCATCCTCTTCAGGAATTGTGTCCTCCTAGGTTATGTGCAAATTCTACTCAATTCAGTTCCCCTCAAAAAATTATAAAGTACCTACTATATATGCAAAGCCCTGGGCTCAGCATTGAGGATATGCAAAGACGAAAAATGAGATATATTAGAAATGAATAGCTGTGTTTCTTTGTCCGTAGAACACGACAGGAAATTTCTCTGGAGTTTGTTTAATGTACTTTTCTCCAAAAGATATTTCAAATAGGAATGAGGTTTTGTTAACCAAAAGTCAAGAAACCAGAGAAATAAACTGATAGGAGAGTAAAAGCAGTGGGCATATTAATGCCATGTGGGTTTTTTTTTTCTCCTTATCATGATTAGTTTTTTGTTGTGGTGGGTATTTTTATGTGCAGAGTAAGAGAGTATGTGATTCCCCTCTCCCAAACTAGCTCATTTTGTAAAAATAACTGTTGGTGTTTAGTTGCTTTCAGTCATACAGATTCTTTGCAACATCATTTGGGGTTTTCTTGGCAAAGATGCCAGAGTGGTTTTGCCATTTTCTTCTTTAGCTCATTTTATAGATGAAGAAACAGGCAAAGAGGGTTAAGTGACTTGCCCAGGGTCACACAGCTAGTAAGTGTCTGAGGCCAGATTTGAACTCAGGAAGATGAGTCTTCTTGATTCCAGGCCTGGCACTATATCACCTCAGGGCCCTGTAAAATCACTGAATGCTGTAAAACATGATGAAAAGTTTAATATCTCAATATGATGAGTTTATTCCCTGCTATCACTCTATGAGGTGCAAATCTCTTTAATTATATCAAAAAAAGAACAGCAATTGGCTAATCAAATACAGTATGCTAACCAGACCTCTATAAGCTTTAGATAGCTTAAGGAATTTCAGTACTTAGGCAGTCCAGCACTGAAGGATTCTAGTCAGGAGTTGAACTAGACCCCCGAGAGATAATTACTCTTAGGAAGAGTTGGGAGAAAATAGAGGGAGGGAAGAAGGAGGAGATAGTCTCACCCTCGTTAACTATGTCATTGAGAGACTGGACCAAGAGCAGTGTGTCCAGCTAGGATCAAAGAAATGGGATCAACAGGAAACAATGCCTCTGCTTGGGACAATATAAGGACTATGCATAAAGAGAAAGGATTTCTAATACCAAGAGTTGTGAGGAAAAGCAGCTTTTGGGGAGTATGATCCCTTATGACTGAGAGAAACATTGAATATGTATAGAAAGGCTGTCCAACCCTCAGAACCAAAGAGCTGCATTTAACCAGAAGGTCAGGAGGATTCCACAAAGGGATAAAAGTCATCAGGTACTAGTAAGTTATCACTTTGTCACATGTCTTCTACATTGTACTTTACCACCATTTTACTAGGTCTGGACTCATTCTTTCAATAAATGTTGTAAGTATATTTGCAGAGAAGGTGTTTCTTAGGCATGAGAGGTGTGGAAGGGTAAGGAGCAGAATGTTTTATCCCAACTGTTCTTGGCATAACATCTGAATTAATACGTTTTCTAAAACCTAGTTGAGTCAATTGGCTAATTATTAGTGGGAAGCACACTTGTGGGAGTCTATGAGCAATACTATTAGACCTCACAGCACCATTCCTAAAATCCTGAGAGTAGGAGTCAACATGTTCTGGATACCTAATCATTAAGTATGAGTAAGATGTTGGTGAAGTAGCCACAGAGATAGTGCTATCATAGAAATACCCAGAATTAACTTCCCAGGAGCATGGGCATTTGAAATAAATACTGTTTCGTAACCATAACTCAATTCGTCTTCAGGATTTTTTCTTATAGGCAAGATTTTTTTGTTTTTGTTTTTTATTGTATTTCATATGTGCCAGCTCTATACTCAGTTTGCATTCTGATGAAATGAAAAAGGGAGTTGAAAAGGGTGGGGGATGCTACCTGCATGAGAGCAGGGTTGTTAAGTAAGGAGAATGAAGGATGTCCAGGTTCTTTCTTTAAAAGGGATGTTCCAGGAGGAATTTATTCATAGAGAAGGAGGTCACAGGGGTAGAAGAAGGCATTGGAAACATGCCGCCAGGCCTTTCCATCATCTCTACAGCTAGAACCCTTATGTGTACTGTCAATTAGAGTAGGAATACTTTGAAAACAAAGACTGCCTCCTTTTTCTATATTGATCCACACTACTTATCACAGTGCTTGGGACATAGTAAGCATAAAGACTAATTCATTCATTCATAATACTTCCATACCTACCTATTTCTCTATGTCCTTCCTCTGTCAGAAGGGGGACTGCCCAACATGCTGTGGATCTTCCTCACTTTCTCTTGACATCACTAAGACACCAGAAGAACACCCTGGCTATTCTTGCTATATGACTTGCTCACCACATTCAAGACTTTTTTTTTTAAAGAGAAAGTATATATTTCATTATAGTATACATTTCTTTCTCTGCCCATTTGAAAATCCTTAGTAACTTGACAAATACATCTATTCCTTTTTCCAGTTTATTCATTACCCATTTTTCTTAAGAACCAGGGAACTTGTTTATTGATTATAGAATCTTCTGAAACAAATATAACACATAGGTAAGAATATGCCAGACCACTAATTAACAAAGACTTGTTCCAATTGTTGACAATTATTTTTCTCATTAGTATACTCCAGTAATAATAATGGTGCTGAGTCATGGGCCAATCACTTCCACAGGTACAATTTACAGTAGGAGTTAATCAATCAGTCCACAAACATTTGTTAAGCACCTGCTGTCTATATGTGTCAGGCATTGGGACTGGGAATAAGAATTGGAAATACAAAAAGAGGCAAAAGACAGTGTCTGTACTCAAGGAACTGACAATCTAATTGGAGTGGGGGAACAAAAAACAAATATGTCCAACCAAGCTATATATACATATATATGATAATGTAATGTATATATGATAAATAAGACATAACAAAGAGAGGAAAAGGACCAAATTAAGAGGAGTTGGGAAAGGTTTCTTGTAGAAGATGAGATTTTAGTTGGGACTTAAAGGCAGTTAGTGAAGCCAGTAAGCAGGGATGAAGAGGGAGAAGGCTATTTGTATTTGATCCTAGAGGCAATAAGGAGCCACTGGAGTTGATTGAGTATAAGGGTGACATGGTTGGACCTGTGCTTTAGGAAAATAATTTTAGTGGCTGAATAGAAGCTAGATTAGAGCGGGGAGAGACTTGAAGCAGGCAGACCCACCAGCAGGCTATTGCAATAGTCCAGTCACCAGTCAATGTCAGAGGAGAGAAGGGAATAAACAGTTATAATATATTAACTTGCTCTTTTCACTGTAGCATGTAGGCACTGTTGCCCAGGAATGGTTGTTATTCCTTATACTAAATCTTTACCTAATGCCTTAGACGTGATTTCTGCAGATTAAAATGGTCCTGTTTGTTCAATCACAGAGCATACGTAGTAACTGGTACATTATATATAAAGTGGTATATAAATGTTCGTTCTCTTCTCTCCTCTCCTTCTTTTTTCCACAGAAATTTTTTTTGAAATTGTGAGAGCATATTGGGCATGCCCCATCCTTGCTCCTCTGTGTGGGCAGTATAATGAGCTATATATCAACTTCAGGGGCTCCTTATTGCCTCTGGAATCAAATACAAAATCCCCTGGCATTCAAAGCCCTCCATAACCTAGTCCCCTTGTACCTTTCCAGTCTTCTTACACCTTATTCTCCTACATGTGTTCTTTGATCCAGTGACTTTGTAGTTTCACAAAGACACTCCATCTCTCTGACTGTTTTCTATGCTTGTAGCCTTCTCCCTCCTCATCCCTGCTTGCTGGCTTCACTAACTACCTTTAAATTCCAACTAAAATCCCATGTTCTACAAGAAGCCTTTCCCAACTCCTCTTAATTTGATGCTCTCCCTCTCTTTATTATGTCTTATTTATCATATGTACATTATATTATCATATATACGTATATAAAGCTTGGTTGGACATATTTGTTTTTTGTTCCCCCACTCCAATTAGATTGTCAGTTCCTTGAATAAAGACGCTGTCTTTTGCCTCTTTTTGTATTTCCAATTCTTATTCCCAGTCCCAATGCCTGGCACATATAGACAGTAGGTGCTTAACAAACGTTTATTGACTGATTGATTAACTCCTACTGTAAATTGTACCTGTGGAAGTGGTTGAACCATGACTCAGCACTAATATCATCACTGGAATACACTACTGAGAAAATAATTGTCAATAATTGGGACAAGTCTTTGTCTGGGAATTAGTGGTCTGGCATATTCTTACCTATGTGTTGTATTTGTTTCAGGAGACTCTGTAATCTATAAACAAGATCCCTGCTTCTTAAGAAAAATGGGGAATGAATAAACTAGAAGAAAAGAATAGATGTACTTGTCAAGTTACTAAGGATTTTCAAATGGGCAGAGAAGGAAATAAACACTCTAATGAAATATATACTTTCTTTTTAAAATATTATATTATAGTTAGCTTATAATGACAATTATTTATTTGAGAAATGACAGAAAGGTAAAATGATAGGCCTTAGCAATAGATTGAATATGAGGGACGAGAGAGAGTGAAGAATCAAGGATGACACATATGTTGGCATTACCCATGGAGTCTACCAAAAAAAATATGGATACAGTCACCTTCTGGGTTTCTAATCAATGTAATTGATTAGAATGTAAGCTTCTAGAGGGTAGGGATCCATTCTTTTTTTGTTTTGTATCCCCAGAGCCTAACACACAAAGGGCTTTTAATAAATACCTTATTATTGACTGAAAGGTGAGAAAAAATAAGGACTGACGTTTATTGTTTTTAAAGTTGGAGACTCAGAACAACCCATGCAATAGCTACTTACAGATATTGTTATCCCCATTTCCCAAATGAGGAAATAAAAACTCAGAGGTCAGATGATTTGCCCATAGTTACATATCTAAAAATTATCAGAGACAGGATTTGAACACAAATATGCTTGACCTTAAATACAGGAATCCATCTACTATGCCATGCTGCCTTTCTAAAACAGGCCTTCCCAAGATCACAGAATTTATGCAAAAACAATTCTCTACAGATTTATGGAAGAATTGGACAAGAATCAACCAAGATGAGAAGGAATTGATGAGTTGTGATCTGGAAGGAATGTCTATATTGATAAATTTAGTATCAATCAAAATATTAAAATAAATACCTCCTAACTCAAAACATTTATTCCTTGACTGATTTCATTAGAGGAAACAAAGGTTTTCTAAACTAAAGAGTTTAGCTTTGAAATTCTAACTCATCCCTGATGTTTTTCCCCCTTTACATAGACTAAGAAACTATTCCGCCTCATATCATGTCTGATGCACAGTCTATGGAAAATTTTGCTTGGTTTCACGCTTTCTGACATTTAAAATTGAGTGACTTTGCTATTCTATAATATGAACAGTGCAATTTGAAAGTGGGGCAGCCATTTGGAAAACTATCAGCAGGAACATTGCCAACTTTATGTCACCACATAGTACTGTTGCCATAAAACCAGTTTTGTTCAATTTTATTACATTTTTTTTATAAAATCAAAAGTTATTCTATGGTTTGTACATTATAAATGAGAAAGGAAAACATGTGCATGGACCTTTAAGGAATCTTACCCATTTAGAATATGAGGCTACTTTTTAGTGAAAAATAGAGAATAGTTTGACAGAAGCTATGTTGAAAATGAAAGACTAGTGGGAACCCTATATAGAAATAACAATTTTTGAGGAAGACCATATAGCTCATTATACTGCCCACACAGAGGAGCAAGGATGGCGCATGCCCAACATGCTCTCATAATTTCAAAAAAATGTTTCTATGGAAGAAAGAGGGAGAGGAGAGAAGGAAATAAGCATTTATATACCACCTTATATATAATGTACTAGTCACTGCATATGCTCCCTAAGGTCTGTGATTGAACACACAGGACTATTTTAGTTTGCAGAAATTACATCTAAGGCATTAGGTAAAGATTTAGTATAAGGAATAACAACTATCCCTGGGCAACAGTGCCTACAAGCTACAGTGAAAACACCAAGTGTTCTGGAGTCAGAAGACCTGGGGTCAAATCCTATCTCTAAGATTTACTACCTATGTGACTTTACTTTTACAACATGATCTCTCTGGACCTCAGTTTCCTCCTGTGCAAAATGAGAGGATTGGCCTGTACAATGTCCAAGGTCCCTTCTTTGATCCTGGGATAAGATGTGACTGCTGAGGTTTGACTCAATTTTTTCCAAAAATTCTAAAAAACATTCTAAAAAAACTAATCATCTCTAAATTAATTTGTGAATATGATTTCCAGAGAACATGGGAGTAGCTGAGGCATTAACCTCTAAACTCCTTAGAACCCTATGCATTTTCTGCACTATCACTTCATGTACCCTGTTTCCTTCAGTACCTCCACCTCTCTTGCTTCAAGAACTGTAATCAAATCAACTTGGCAGAGTTGATAGATTCTAGAAAAGCCAGGTCAATGGATTCTTTTTGTTCTCTGGGATGTTCTAGACATTCCTTCCCTGGCCACCACTCTTATGTCCTATAGTGTCTATGTTTAATAAACAGTAATTTTCTTGAGGTTAGGGACTGTCCCATTTTGGTGTTTGTATCCCCATCACTTATCACAGTGCTGGGAATATAATATGCATTTAATAAACACATTTTCATTCACTCATTCATTATGAAAGCAAATCTCAGGTAACCAGAATGAATTACTACCTCTAATACATAATATTCTGTGAACACAGGCAAATCACTTAACTTCTCTTTTTTTTTTTTTTGAGGGGTGAAGGTAAAGCAACTGGGGTTAAGTAACTTGCCTGAGGTCACACAGCTAGTGTCAAATATCTGAGGTGGGATTTGAACTCAGGTTCTCCTGACTCCAGGGCCAGTGCTCTATTCACTGAGCCATCTACCTACCCCAAATCACTTAAGTTCTCAAAGCCCCCACTGAACTCACTAAAACTATAAGTTGCAGAGAAGGTGTCCAACTGAGCCAGTAAATGACATTCTTCACTGAAAGTACTCTACACCAATGAAATCATAGGTTTAAATCTCTTTCCCACCCTCCCCACCCAAAAAAGAGGGAAGACCAGTCATTTAACAAAAGCAAGGTATAACCTAAGGTACTCCATTGGTACCTGAGCCCTGAATTTGGATTCAGAAGACCTGAGTTCAAATCCCAGACCTGTCACTTCACTTCATGTGTGACCAGGCAAATCAGACAATCTCTCTGAGCCTCACTTTACTCATCTGTGAAATTTGGGAGCTGAACCAGATGATCCCTAAGCTCTTCTAAATCTACAGCCTTATGATCCATGTAGTGTCCACAAGACTACAGGATGGCTTCTGTATTTGGGATAGATGCCTAGATAGCATTTAGACAAAAGTATGAAAACTAGTCACAAAAGGTGAGAATGTGAGGATTGCAGTCAGTACTGTTGGAAAGAATGATATCACAGATCCATCCAAGCGCTGAAACCCTATGGAGTTTTACTTATACTTTCAATTACTTTTGTTACTGTTTATACTTTAACTGCTTATTTTCCATTACCAAGTCTAAGTATCCTGAGCTCTGATTTGTGTTATCTCTAGGTTTTTTATATATTGCTGAGGTGGCCAGGCATCATGCCAAATAACTGACATCTGGTCACAGGTTCACACCTGGTGGCCAGAAAATCTGAAAGCTAAAGTAAAACTGTTATGCCACTGGGATGATAAAAGCCTAGCAAAGAATACCTTCAAATCTCAAGCACAAACAAGTGATGGTTTCATCACCAAGAACTACACATTCAGACATGCTGTAGTGGTTCAGAACACCCATGAAAAATGAAAAATCACTCTACTTTGTAAATAATCTTCCCCACCTACACAACACCCAAAGTAACCACAGGAACATCTGTCTAAATCCAACAATAAAAGCTACACATTCTTTAAGAGCCAGCTTTCCAAAACTGCTTGAACATCTCTCCTTTTCCTTGAATGTCTCACTGGGATTAATATGCCATTAAATCTTATGAGAGATACTTTGGCATAATAGAAAGATCAAATCTTGCCTCTGACAGCTGCATGAACTTGGGCAAGTCACTTCCCCCTGAAGAGCTGCAGTCTTCTCATGTATAAAGCAGAAACTATAAAATATGCACAGCTACCTTCTTTCGAGGTTGTCTTGAGGGAAGGGTTTTATAAACCATAAGGCGTGGTAGCAATGTTAATCTTTATTATCATGAATATTTATTATCACTTACATCAAGTTTCAGCCAAGATCATTAGGGTTGAAGGGAATTTTATGAATTCAAGAAGCATTTAGTGTCTACTGTGTGCTTATTTTCTGCTTATTTTCTATCACCCATACAATTGCCATGTAGATTCATCCCAAAGCGGAAATTATTCTGCTTATTGGATAAAATTTTATTTGAAGAGGTTAATGAAGATAAGTTCTAGCTCAAAAGAAAAAAAAAGATTTCACACAAGAGAGAGTCCTATAAAATTCTCCTTTTCTCATCTATCAGTCTAATATTGTGAACAGATATCATTCAAAACAAGTGAGAGCATTTTTAACTCTTTTACATTTTAACCAACTGACTCTCTGTTAGAATTTTATCTATCTGTTTGAAACGCAAATTCCAGTCAAATTGGAACATTTTGAGGGAAGGAATGCAGTAAGAGAAACTATTCATCTTCTTTTTTATACATTCTCTTTGATCTTAAAGTTTTCATAATAAGAGTTGCAGGCATTCATAGAACAGTTGGAAATTTGCAAAGTACTTTATATGCATCACCTCATCTGAGTCTCAACAATCCTTTGATATTGTACATTATAATTCCCATCTTAAATAAAGAAACTGAGGATCAAGGAGGTAGAGTGATTGTCCACAGCCACAGTAGGAAAGAGGATTTGAGGCTAGGTTATCCTGACTACTGGGACAGCTAAGTGATGAAGTGGATAGAATTCTGGACCTGAAGTCAGGAAGATATCTTCCTGAGTACAAACCGAGCCTCAGACACTTACTGGACAAGTCACTTAGCCCTGTTTGCCTCAGTTTCCTCATCTGAGCTAGAGAAGAAAATGGCAAACCATTCCAGTATCTTTGCCAAGAAAACTCCAAATGAGAATCAGACACAACTGAAACAACTGAACAACTTCCTGACTGTAAGTTCAACATTCTAGCCATCCTATCAGAGGATCAAATGGTCAAAGATGTTTACTGAAGAGAGTAACGTTCTTTATATTTACACTGTGTAAATGTAGGTAGACACTGGGGTGGTGTGTGTGTGTGTGTGTGTGTGTGTGTGTGTGTGTGTGTGTATGAGAGAGAGAGAGAGAGAGAGAGAGAGAGAGAGAGAGAGAGAGAGAGAGAGAGAGAGAGAAAGAGAGAGATTGTGTTTAAATAAGGGAACTTATCAGGTCCTGAAATAGCCCAGAAGGTTGTTTTGTTCAAGTCTAACATACCTGACAGGATGTGCTAGAGATTTCATAACATTTGCTTATATAGTCATAAATATACATAGGACCTTAGCATATTAACTCTCCTAATTATAATCCAGAATTTCGAGTGATGATGATTCACAGCAAGGAAAAAGAAGAGGAAAGGACTCCTAATTCTGTAGAATTGGGAACCTCAAAGACCTGGTTTATAGGTATATAGAATTCCAAGGGAGGTAACAAAAAGGGAGAAAAGTACCCATTGCAAAGCTGCTGATTCCTTTCCCCCTTATGGCAGCTTTCATATGCCTCCTTTGTTTAGAAAAAACTCAAAGTAGGTGATGCTACATATGGAATCTTGGCAGCTCTGTCAAAAGCCAGATGCTACAGCTGAAAAAGAATACTGTGTTCCAGAAAGGAGTTTGAGATTGTTTTCCTAAGATTCCATTACTTTGACTGCAGTAGAAGACAGAAGCAACTTCTGGTTAGAGATTATGTAAGGGAGAAGAAGACCAGTGATGAGTCAGTCAAAAGCATTGATCAAGTACCTACTATATTCTATAAGAAGTGGGGAGCCTGCAACCACAAGGTCACATGTGGCCTCTAGGTCCTTAAGTGTGACCCTTTGACTGAATCCAAACTTCACAGAACAAATCCCCTTAATTAAAGAATTTGTTCTATAAAACTTAGACTTAGTCAAAAGGCTGTACCCAAGGGACTCTTAGAAAACCCCCTGGGGCCTTGAGGCTGCAGGTTCCCCACCCCTGGGTTTAGACACTGCACCAAAGATTGAGATACAAGACAAAAGCAGTTTCTGATCTCAAGGAGCTCATATTTTATTGGGAGAGATGTATAAATAACCAGACCTTTAGGGCAGGGGTTATGGACTGTGATTTCACTAACTAATTTAAAGAATCCACAGGTAGGAAAAATTATTTTACAAATGCAGGTCTGTTCCTTCTTTGAAACTAATAATCTTAATTATGCATAGCATTGAGAAGCTAAACATTCACTCACAGTCACAAAATCAGACATGTCAGAGGTGGGATATGAACACAAGTCTTACTGAATGACCTTCTAGCTACTATATGCCTTCATAATATAACTAGGTAAGACAAGATATATAAAGAGTAGATGAAATGTCATCTCAGATAGGAAAACATTAGCATCTGTGTGACCAGAGAAGACATCCTGCAGATGGTGAGATTTGAGCAGAGTCTTGAAGGAAGCCAAGAAAAATAAGGGGTCAATGTGAGAAGGGAGAGGACAAGGATATGGGGGAAAGCCAGCACAAAGGCACAGTGGTGGGAGGTACAGTTGGACAGTGTCACTAGAATATTTGTGCAGTAGAGAAAGTGTAAGAAAAGTAGGAAAGGTCAGGTTCTCAATCAGTTCAAGTTAAACATTTATTAAGTGTCTCTTCTGGGGCATTACGCTAAGTGCTAGAGATGCAAAGAAAGACAAAAACAAAAAAGCAGATACTATTCTGAAGGAGCTGATGGGGGAGAGAGTATGCAAACAACGACATACAACCCTGGTATATGCAAGAAAAATTGGAGCTTTAACTGTCAAACAAAGGGCTTTGCAACTGATCCTGGAAGTAATAGGGAGCCACTGGAATTTATTGACTGGGAGGGGTGAGATGCTCAGACCTATAATTTAGGAAAATAATTTCAGCAGCTAGCAGGAGGAAGAGAAATATAATATATGGGCATCACTTACAAAGCCATTGCTGTAATGCAAGTGAAAAGTGATAAGTTTCTGAATGATGGCCATATATATGGTGGGATGTTTTGAAAGTAGAAATGAGAAGATTTATCAGCAGATTGGATATTGGTGGAATAAGAATAAGGTCTCAGAGAAGACACAAAGATTGTAAACTCAGGTAACTGAGAGGGTGTTCTTGCCTTCTACCATAATAGGAAATTTGGGAAGAAGAGATTGTTTTGATGAAAATATAAAGAATTCTATTTTGGACATGTTGAATTTGAAATGCCTATGGGGTAACCAGTTTAAAATATCTAATAGGTAGCTAGTGATATTGGACTAGAGTTTAGGAGAGAGGTTAGAAGTAGACATATACATCCAAGAACCATCTACATCGGTAATGATAATTGAGTTCATGGGAGCTAAAGAGATCGTCAAGCAAGATGGTATAGAGTATGAGATTCTTAACCTGGGCTTTAAGGAGAGATTTCAGGGCATCTGTGAATGTAGATAGAGAAAATTACATATTTATTTTCACTAACCCCTGACTAAAATTTATTATCTCCTATTATGAATTGTTTTGAAAAAAATTATTCTGAGAAGGAATTCATAGACTTCAATAAACTACCTAAAGGAGCTCATGTCACAAAAAAGGTTAATAATCCCTGCTATATAAGGAGAAGAGAAGCCAGTCAAGCACAGAGCTTTAAGGAATACCCAAATTAATCTGAATAACATAATAAAAATCCATGTAGGAAAATTAAAAAAAAATAGACAGATATGGGGAAAACCAAGAGAGAGCTGAATCTAACAATATGGTATTTACAAAAAACACATTTAAAAAAAAAGAAAGAAGAATTAAACAAGGGATTGGAATAGAATTTATTATACCTTAAGTGAACTGAAAAAAGTCAGAGTGACAATCATGATCTTAGACAAGGCAACAGTAAAAATAGAGGTGGTTAAAATGGCAAGTAGAAAAATTACCTCATATTCAAAATATTATATTCAAAAGCAGCATAATTTAATTACATAATAGAAATACTTACTATTGGTAAAATATGACATGAGACTTAAGTAATTAAAGGAAAAGCTAATCAAACTATGGGAAGAAATACAAAAATATAATAATTGGATGTTTCCATGTGCCCATTTTTACTTTTAAAAAAACTAAGAAAAATATATGCACAAAAGAAAAGGGCCTGAACAGAATTTTAGAAAAGTTTAATACATTAGATCCCTTGTTTTTCTTCAGTTATTTCAGTCATATCTGACTCTTCTTAACCCCATTTGGGTTTGTTTGTTTGTTTTTGACAAAGACACTGGAATGGTTTTGACATTTCCTTCTCCAGCTCATTTTACAGATGAGGAAACAGAGCCAAACAGAGTTGATTGTCTTGCCCAGGGTCACACAACTAGTAAACTTCTGAGGTCAGGTTTCAACTGACTCCAGGCCCAGAGCTCCATCCACTGCACCACCCAGTTGCTCTGCATTAGATCTCTAGTGATTACTAAATATTAACAGAAAAGAATATATACATTTCAGAGATGTGCATTGTCTTTACAAAAACTGATCATATGGTAGAGCTTAAACATATCATCAATAAGTCAAAGAAGAAAAATATTCAACATTTTTTATCAGAAATCAGTAAAATTATAATTGATAATGTGCATTTCAGGAAAAGATTCTCATGTAAATGGAGACTTAAAATACAGTCCTACAGAATGTGTCAAATCAAGGAATAAATCATACAACAACAGATCATGAAATAAAATTATAACATGGGACAACATGCCCAAACTTTATAGGATGTCTTCCAAGCAATCCTTAGGAAAATGTAAACACTTTCATTTACAAATTAGAAAAAGAATTGTTTGATGAATTGACTAGGCAAATAAAGAATTTTTTTTAAAAACTAGAAGGGAAACAAATAAAAATTCCACTACATACAAAGATTGAAATTCGTAAAACCAAGAAAACAGATAAAATTGAAAACCTAAAAACCTATGGATTAAACAAGGAGCCATGTTTTATGTGAATTAAATGGATAAACCACTAATCAAAACAGGTGAGGAAAATTAAATCACTAAAATCAAGTGTAAAAAAGATTCTTCATAACAGATGAGTAATTAAGGGCAGTTGTTAGAAACTAGTTTATAAAATTATATATTGACAAAGCCAATCATTTAAATAGGGTGGAAAGACAGTTTTAAAAATGTACAACTTCCAAGTTAACTGAATGAAAAATCTAAGTCTTGATATTATGTTACATTAGATTAATATTATATCAGTGTATCCATAATTTCCTGTTCTTGCTGTTTTCAAGGTAGATATAGAATATTATGTTGTTTGAAGGTTCATTTAATTAGTTTTCATCTTTCAGAAGTTACCAGTGCTACAATACTTAAAAATATTTTAATTCACCATTCATAAGATTTAGATATAAAACAGAACTCAGAAATCATATATTTGAATCACACCCATCCCATTCTACAGATGAGAGTATTAGAGTCCAGAGGTTTCTTGACTATCCCAAAGTTAAAGGAGTGACCACATGGCACAAAGCCAAGATTGAGACCTGATATATTCAGTATTCTTTTCACCATGCTACTTCTCTCATACCCTGTTTGTTCAGCCACGTCAGTCATGTCCAACTCTTCATGATCTTACTTGAAGTTTTCTTGACAAGATACTGGAGCACTTTTGCCATGAGATACTATGGCAGACAGGGTGTAGTCACATGCCTAGCGTCACATAGTATATGTCTAAGACCAGATTTGAACTCAGGAAGACGAGTCTTCCTACCTCCAGACCCAGCACTCTATCCATTGTGCCATCTAACTGCTCAGCTATTTTTAATTCTGTGGAGTTTTCCTCATAGACTTTTTATACAGCCACTAAAATATTTTAAATTCATGAAATTAAGTAACAAATCTGATTTTTTGGTTCAGACCTATGATTACATCAATCCACTCAATAACCAATTTACCTGTAATTTATAGTTTTCAGGATTTTCCTGGGGCACTCAGACAATAAGTGACTTACTCATAGTTACAGATGTTTCTGACTCCAAGGCCAGTCATCAATTCACTATACCAATGCCTTAAGGTTTAAAGGCAATCTAAGTACTGCTTCTAATCATAATAGTTAGCTCCTCTAGTGCTCTTCCATTTGGAAATTGACCCATCTAGTCAATCCGATAATGCTTATAGGAAACTAATTCCCAATGACTTTTTCATTGGTGGACTAAATACGCTTCATGCTATTTCCAAACAATGTTTAGTTTCAGGTTAGTACAGAATTTTTTATGACATATTTCTATGGAATATATTTACAGTTCTGATTTGAGAATGTTGTCTTCCTTTGATCCCCAGGAGCTTCTGCAACAACTATCAGCCTTTCTCCTTCTTGGAAAAGAAATGAACTATTGATTGGAATTTTGACCTTGGAAGGAAATTCTGTTTTCAAATTGCAGGTCACATCCCATGCACAGTGTAGTCAATGTCACTGTAATTAAGTTCCAAGAAGAAATTTACATGAAACATGAGTCACTGTTTAAATTCAGCAAGTTGGCAAATTGATAAAGGACAAGTTCCTAAGGAGCAGGCCTTCTGAAAATTATGCTTAGCAACTGCCAAAATCTTCATCAACCAGTCTGACTTTGCAGTTCTATTAGATATTATACTTTTGATTTACCAGGACATTAGACCTGTTCTTTAATCACTTGGTAGAGAATTGGATGAAGACCACAATCCTGCCGAACAAAATGTGATCTGAGAGAATCTAGTATAATATCCAAATAAGAAACATACCACCTGTAAACTTGGTATGGATGTTAGCAGCCAAGTTACAGCCTATACTACTCTAGCCCAGTTCACTTTCTACCTGCCTGATTTCTCCTTCTCAGTCTCCTTTGCTGGGCATTCCCCATGGTTCTGACCTGGGCCCCTTTTTCTTCTCCCTCTAGACACCCTCCTTTGCTAACCTCATTAGCTCTATGAGTTTAACTATCCTCCCCCATGAAGCCAGCTCCCATAGCTACTTATCCAACCTCTCCTGAATTTCAGTCCCAGATCATCAATTTTTTATTGGATATTTCCAACTAGATGTCCCAGAGACATCTTAAACTCAATTTGTCTAAGACTGATTTTGTTATCTGTCTCCCTAATCCTCTCCTCTTTCAAGCTTCTTTTCTGTTGAAGGCACCACTGTCCTTCCAGTGTGTCAAGTTCATAATACAGTTATTATCTTGAGCACTTTACTCTCCTTGATCCCCAGATATACACAGCCCTTTCTACCTTCACAAGTTCTCTTACATCAGATCCTTTCTCTCCACTCACATGACTGCCACCTTAGCTCAGACTCTCCTCATTTCTCACCTTCATTATTGGAACAGCCTCCTAACTGGTCTCCTTGCTTCAAGTCTCTCACCACTTCAGTTCATCCTACACATTGCTACCTTTTTCCTTAACTGCAGATCTGATCATGTTACTTACTCAATCAACTCCAGTAGTTTCCTATTGCCTTTAGGATAAAATACAATCTCCTTTGTCTAGGTGCCAGAGACAACTGGGAGCCAATGGATGAAACCCTGAGCCTAAAGTCAAGAAGACCTGAGTTCAAATCCAGCCTCATTTGTTTACTAGCTATATGACCCTGGACAAGGCACTTAAACCCTGTTTGCCTCAGTTTCCTCAGCTGTACAGTGGACACAATAATAACACCTACCTCACAGAGTTGTGAGGACGAAATTTATAATATTTATAAATTCCTGGCATAAAGCAGTTGCCATATAAAAGCTTATTCCCTTTCTTTCCCTGTAGCTTCTAAAGTCCACATAACCCCAACCTATCTTTTCAGTCTCCCTCAATATTATTTCCCTTTCTTATTCTGTGATCCAGTCAGACTGGTCTCCTTCCTGTTTCTCGTTATTGTCCCCCCCCTTTTTTTTAACATGCAGCCCAGGCATCATTTTCTGTATGAAGCCTTTCCCGATCTCCTTCCCCGCTTCTCTCTGTCTCTCTGCCTGTGTGTCTGTCTCTCTCTCTCTCTTTCACACACACACACACACCACCTACTGCCAGTGCCTTCTCTCTCAAACGATATTACATTTAACTATTTTATATTTGTTTGCATGTATGTATTAATTGTATATTTATACTGCCAATACTTTCATATGTACTTCTCTCCTCCATTAGAATATAAGCTCATTGAAAATAGAGCTTTTACCTGTATCCCTAGTGCAAGTGCATATGTGTGTATGTATATATACAAATATATGTATGTATATATGGAAATACACACACATATATGTATATATATACATATACAAGCATATATACATACATGCAAATGCATATATCTAATCCAACTCTCCTATTCCACAGAGGAGGAAACCAAGACTTAGGAAGTAACTTGCTCAAGATCTTATAGGTAATGAGCCTCGGAGGCAAAATTTGAACCCAGGTTCTCTATGCTGCATCACTTCACTGTTCAAAAATATTTCCAGCCAAGGAAAATCTACCTGGCATTGTAATGATTTGCTCAGTCTCTTTAGGGAAAACTCCAGAGCAGTCCTAGATGTGTATATATACATACATACATACATACATACATACATACATACATATATATATATACACACACACACAAAGAGTCATTCATCCTTTTGTGTAAAAATACTAATCTCATTTTTTCTCCTTTTCTTTTTCTGTCTAGATGTTTTTGAGATATCTCATAAAAGGGTTTGGCATCTTTTTCTCCTTTTAACAGTTCCTTACCCAAAAGCTCATCACTGTCTGCTTATTGTTTTATGTCATTCATGCTTCTTGTTAATGGCTCTCATACTGTCACCCATCTCATCACTTTCAATGGTAGGCAATCTTCCTGCACCACATACACACCCACACTACTCAATAGATACTGCCTTTTAATTGTTGACACAGACTCCATTTTGCAGTTTCTCTTTTATGGCCCAATTATTCATCACTCACTTCTATCATCTTATTACTACATGATAATGACTCCAGCATCCATTCTTTCATCAACATTGCGATCTTTCTTCCTCCTTATATGATCCCAATTCTACACTAAAGCTTTCACTAGTCACCAGGAGAAGAATCAAACAAGTTGAACAAACATCATTAATGTAAACAGCAATGATGACCTCATTTTCACCATTAATGACATTTTTTTTTTAATGGCAGATCATACCATTTTTGAGCTACAGATGTTAAGTTACCTCTCCCTTGTGCCAAGTAGAAGAAACAACATAATGGTAGATAACATTTACACAGAATGTCCCCAAAGTCTTAATGCAGTTTAAATCTATTCTCTAAACTATTCTTAATCAATTCTTAAAGCACTTTGAAAACCTTAAATCTTTATTCAGGATATCCTCAAAGTATTAGTGCAGTCTTAAGAATAAATTAAAACTATATTAAGACTTTGGGGATATCCTGAATAAAGGCTTAAGGTTTTCAGAATACTTTACAAATAGCTCATTTTAATCCTCACAACAACTCTGTAAGATAGATGCTCTTATTATCCCAGTTTTTCAGGGGAGGAAACTGAGACTGAGAGGTTAAGAGATTTAGCTAGGGTCACACAGCTATTAAATGTCTGAGGTCAGTTATGAACTCAGACATTCTTGACTCTAAGTCCAATATTCTAACCACTGTACCATCTAACTTACCTCATTAGCCCATTAGAAGGAATTTGTGAAGCTTTCAAATGCTTGTGAAGCATGGAACGACTGAATGTCAGAGCCTGAGGAAAAACAGCATCACAATCAAAATGACCTTTAAGATCATCTAATTTAACCCCTTCATTTTACAAAAAAGAGAACTGGCACCAAGAAGTGACTTATCTAAGGCCACATAGGTTGTATACAGCAGAAAGGAACTGGAATTCACGTTTCCTGCTCCAAGTCTATACCTCCCTAATTTGATGGACAACTAATACTTAGCACCCGAAGGCTTTCCCATACCTCAGCAGAACTCTGGGGGTGAACTGGATACTTTGAGAAGCCACACCAGCTCTTAAAAGAGACTAGAACATCATACTGGCAGCACACCAACTGAATAACTGATGCTGTGTATAGTAAAACATTATGAGCTAGAGAAGTCTTGAGGCATTATTAGTTAGAACATAATCATTCATGCAGAAGTACAGCGTAGAAGAAGTAAATTAAGATAGATGCAAGAAAGAAAATTAGCATATTAGCATTAAACATTGGAAGCTACAAAACCATTGAAATTAAAACAGACCTCAGAAAAAAAAAGGCGCTGAAAATGAAAAGGGAATTTACTCCAAACAAAAGTCCCAAGGTCCAAGATCAGAACAAAAGAAAAATTTTTTTCAATAAAATGTGGGCATACAACTGTTTTTCAAGGTATACTTTAAAATGAACCCTAATTTTTAAATCTTTTCATTGGGAAGAAAAAACTAAATGAGGACACAGGAACAAAAGTGAAGGGAGGAGGCTAAAAATAAAGAAGAAAAGTGTTCAAGGTTAAAGGCCAACTTTTGACCTTATGTATTTTCTAACACTTTGCTTAAGGGGACTAATGTGGCTATTCTTGCGGTGGTTATTAAAAATGGAATATTTGCTTAGTTCAGAGCCCTAATACTAGCAACCAGAACTACTAAAGAGAGAAGTCCAGGGCTAAAATGGAAAATAATCTATGTTAGATATGACTCAAATGGCATGTCAATGCACTCCAGCATCTGTCACAAGCCACTGTCGGACCCTCTTTGCACTGAACCTTAAAAGTCAGCTAATGCCACTTATACAAGCTAACAGCACAAACTCATAAGAATCAACATGCAGTACTCCTCTCAATGCATTACCATTCAATCAATTAACAAACACTTATTAATCATGTCTTATGTGCCAGGAACCTTTGTAGATATTAGAGTTACAAAAATAAAAATCAAATAGTCCCTATCCTAAAGGGGTCCAAGCACTCAGACCCTAGGTCTGACATTTCTTGTGGGACCTTGGGCAAGTACTTCATCTCTCTGGTCCTCAACTTTCTCATCTCAAACTTGAGGGGTTTGTACTTGATAATCTTTAAAGTACCTTCTAATTTCATTCATCTATAAACTCCTAATACATTCTACCAGCACACCAAGGAGGAACTAGCAGTCTAGTGCTGCATAGTATTGTGCTCTGAGCAGCCACTAGGGGGTGGTTGAGAACCAGAAAAAGACTAGGAAAAAGTAATGCACAAGAGGTCAGGCTTTCAAATAGAACAATGCAGAGACCAAGAGTTTCATCCTAGCCAAGAGAAGGCAAAGGCACAAGATCCAAAAGAATCAGCTTAATGAGCTGGGAGATACTGAGTAGGGGAGCATCTGGGAGAAGGAGGAAATCTGAAAGCCAACTGAGTCAATTTCATTCAATAATGGAACAGACATTATTAAGTTCCTATTGTCCACAAGCTATTCCACTTGATGACAGAGATACAAAAATTAAAAAAAAAATAATCTCTGTCCTCAAGAAACCTGAAAGCAAATGGGGGAGAAGAGGCAATGAAACACCCCTAAAATGTCTTATAGAAGGCAGAATATAATAAGGATAACAGAATATTATAACAACAATAACAAAAATTTAACCTCATGCAGTGCTTTGTGGTTTACAAAGGGTTTTCCCCTGAATTATTATCCCAATTTTAAAAATGAGGAAATTGAGGCATCGTAAGGCTTCTAGTCATGTCTGTGTTTATGCAGCAAATGTATATATCATAGCTGGAATTTAAATCAGTCCTATTTCCTCTGTACCCTTCATTATCTCCTCCTCCTCGTTTCTTTGGCTTCTTTCAAATCTCAGCAAAAATCCCACCTTCTTCAGTTTTTGTGAGCCCTCTTAATTCTAGTGCCTTGTTTTTGAGACTGTCTCCAGGCTAGTTTGTTCAGTCCTTTTCCTTATTAGTGAACTCCTGGAAGGCAAGGACTATTTTGTCTTTCTATTGCCAGCACTTAACACACTAAATGAATGCATGAATGAATGAATGAATGCATTTATTAAACAATTCATTTATTAAACACTTACTATGTGCAAAGCACTGCGCTAAGTATTGGGGATACAAATAGAAAAATAAGGCAAGGAGCTCACTTTCTAATGGAGGATGGGCAGAGAGCTTTAGCTGCAAGTCAAATGGAAAGTTCCCATGCCCTTTTCCTTAGCATTATTTCTCCTGATAAAATTGCACCAGTTTCTGATGCAGAACTATATGACAGTTCTAAAGACTTTGGTGATAAGGATTTTTTCTGGGTCTTCTGTAGCTATGGCTGTAGCACCTGCAAGAGCAGTTGCCAGGCAACCTCTCTACAAGGAGGTTGGAGGTTGTGGTGAGGTGATGGCTGTGGGCGCTGTGATGGAAGTATTATTATTCCCAAGACTCTTGAGTTCCAGATCCTGGAATGTCACAATTAGAATCGGAGGGGAGATGGTGGTCAAGGTATTAGTGGTGGTTTGACCTGCCTAGCAGGTCCCTCCCATCGCTTTCTCAAGGTGACTTGCTAAGTCAAGTAGGTTGATTTGCCTACAGTGCCTGGCACATAGTAGGTGCTTAATAAATGCTTGTCAACTTGATCTGTTGACTTGCACCACAGTGAAAGTAATTACAAGTACATATAAAGTACCTTCTTAACTGTTTGAGGTGGAGGGACAGAAGGAAAGATGTCAAACCTAATAAGAGTTTGACTTGAGTCAAAGGCCCAAACTAAGTTCTGACAACCTACGTGTTTGAATTAGGTCTTCAGAATCAAGTAGCATGGATCCATTTGTCAAATTACTTCAGTGAGGTGGATCTGATTGCTGCTTTTTGAAACAATAGACAATACCATAAAAAAGTCTAAATTTTAAAGGCCCTTCACTCATAGAGTTATGTGGCATCTAACACTCACCACCCTCCCTTAACAGGCATAAGGATGGGTCAGAATTATAACTAGAACAGGGCATGGAAACCAGAGAACCAAAATTTAGAAGACCCCAAATTTTAAATGATGATTTTAAAATAGCATGTACACTTGAAATGCATTACAATTACATTTAAACAGTATTTTTATTCCTTTCTCATTGCAGAAACTAATTAGCAAAAATACTCAGTTAAACTAGGAGGCTAACTTATAGGGTGCTTCCTCTCCTTTTTTGAACCTTACCAAAAGCTCAGCATGCCAGGTGAGCTTCTCCTTGGATGGCAGCATTTCCAACAGCAAACTCATGGGTCCCAGGGTCTCCTCCATGAGGTTGATCTTAGTGGTCTTTCCCCCACTGGCAACCAATGTTATCCCAACTCCTAAAGTTGTTTTGAGGATCTGTTAGGTTATACTTACCCCCAAGCACAAACATTGTTAGTTATGGCTCAGGAATTGTATTAGGACTTAGGACAGCACTTTTGAACCAGTGTTATCCCTTGGCTTAATAGATTGGTGTCATGAAGAGGGAGAGGGTTCTTCAGAAAGGTAGAAACCATTAATACTTAGTTCTCCTCTTGTCTATGGTGCATAGACTTAGCTAAGGAAGACATTTACCCCTTTGTTCTAACTCTGGCAAAAATTTCCAATGAATTCTATTACTAGAGAGACCTATATAATCAATGAGGTCCAGCTCAGTGCAACAAGGCATTTATTGAATGCCCACTAAGTGTTCAGCAACGGTCTATTGATAATGAGTGCTATAGGATTTCCAACGATAGAGTTGTCAGTGTAGGCTACAATGGTCAGGAAAGTCCAATGAAAGGAGATTCAAGACATTGTGGTATAGCAGAGACATCACTGGATCTGCATTCAGAAATTCACCTCCTGTTTCTACTCCTTATTACCTATATATATATATTTGGACATCACCTTACCTCCTTGGGTCTCACTTGGTTTATATATAAAAGTAATGGGGTGAGAAGGTTGTTTACTAGGCCATTTCTAAGTCCCATTTATCCTTATATTCTAGTAGACCTTGAATAAAAGATAGAATTGAATGAATATATGGGAATAGACAGGAATTTAGGAGTTATTCCGTTATAGAAAACATCACGAATGTTTTCCCCTGTATCCAGTATAATATGTTTGAAAGAGCACTGAACTAGAAGTCAAAAGAACTTTATTGGATTTCTGCTGGGCTACTTACAATCTGTGACCTCAAACACATTTCCTTCTCCAGTTCATTTTACAGATGAGGAACTGAGGCGAACAGGGTTAAGTGACTTGCCGAGGGTCACACAGCTAATCAGTGTCTGACGCCAGATTGGAACTCAGGTCTTCCTGACTCCAGGCCTGGTGCTCTATCCACTGAGCCACCTAACAACATCTATTTTACAGTAGAAACTCAGAAAGGTTAAGTGATTGCCAGAGGTCACACAGTAATTGGTAGAAAAGGAGTATAAACTCGGTTCTCTCCAGACTCTTACCATTAATCCACACTGCCTCAGGAATCATCACTTTCCCACCACGAACCATGTATAACATTTTGCCTGCACTTCTCTAATATGCTTAACGTGCACTTTGTATTTTCACTGTATGTGTGTTTAAAATTCCTCTAATAAAATATAACCTGCAAAGCTTGTGCTTTATGTTTCACATTCCCCACAATGCCTAGCTGATTGTTTTGCATACAGAAGGCATTTAATACATGTTTGTTGAATTCAGTTTCTGTTTGAATATATCTTTAACTTCAAAAGACACTATAGGAGAATAAGCATTGGCCCTAGAATCAGAAGCCCTGGATAAAACTATCTCCTTTGATTTTTACTACCTGTGTGACCTTAGACAAGTCCCTTAACCTCCCTGATCCTCATTTCCCTCATTTGTGAAATGAAGAAGTGGGAGTAAACAAATTCTAAGATCCCTTCCAACTCCAGATTCATGATCCTATAACTGGGCATATCTTCCTTCTCCCCCTCCCTAGTTCTTCCTTCTAACTGAAGCCTATCTAAAGTCTCACCCTGCACACCTCAGAAAAATTTAGAATGCAATAACTTATTTCTTTAGATTTCAAATCACACTGGTTTACAAAGTAGTTTTAAAGCAGCTTTCAAAATCAACACCATATAAAAAGGAACAATTTAAATTTCAAAGTGATTAGAAAGAAAGCTCATTATAAAGAAAAACAGAATTAATGTTACCAGGTTCCTACAATGAGTTAATTGGAACTTGGGCCCTGAATTTAGCTTTGAGCTTTTTAGCAACTATAACAAAAAAAGAAAACATGTTGGGTTGTCATTATCTGACAGAAGAAACATCCAAAATCATCATATTTTGGATTTAGATCCAAAAAAGTTCTTACAGGTTATCTAGTGCAATAGCCTCATTTTATGGATGAGAAAATTGAGGTCCAGAGAGTTCAAGTCTCAGGGTGACAGAGTATCACAATTTGAAGGTAGGTCTTCTTACTGTATATTCAATACACCATGCACATTTAAATGTAATACTCTTCTGGGCTTACTCTTTAGATTCATACTTCCGCTTGCAAATTGGGCCCATGGAGGACAATGACTAATGAAAATATTTGCTAATATTTATAAACCGAGTCTCATCAAATCTAAGGGACTTCCCCTGGTCACATAGTTACTATTTGTTAGAACCTAAATTTGAACACAGATTGTATGACTTCAACTCCAGTACTCTTCTCCTATACCACACTGGGACAAACACATAGGGTCCTGAACAGATTCCAGGATAGAAAGGCTGGAAAAAAAATAGAGGGGAGGCCATGGGACTCTGAAGACAAACTCGGACTACTACAAAATTCTGTCTAGGGATGACTCTAGTGTTTGCTATATGGTTTGCCCAGGTCTGACTAGAAAAACTTCCACAGCCTGGATCTTACAAGCAGCTATGCTTTGGCTCAGTTTCTTTCTGTTTCATTTTTCTTCCCTTTACCATTTAATATATCCATTCTAAAAAGGCTTGTTACATGCAAATATTTCATGCACAGAGCAGAATAGTCTTCACTCTTCATTGCTGTGACATCTCATAAAGTGAAATGAGCACTGAATTTAGAATCAGAAGGACACGGTTCGAGATTGGAGGGCCATTTATTGCTATATAACTTTGAGCAATTTATTTTCCTCAGTTACCTCAATTGTCAAAAAAATGTAAATACGAACAGCCTCAGTTTCCTCAACTGTAAATACAAATCACAACACTTTCACTACCTACCTGGCCGAGTTATCGGATAAAACAAAATAAGCTACGTATAACGTCTGTAACAAGTGCTGTAAAAATGTCAGCATTTATTATTATGTCTCCTAAAGGGCATTGGTAAATACTTGCTAACTGGCTAACCTACTGTACTAGATTCAACTCCTCATGTCTGAGGAGAATGATCTTCTCTGTCTGAGAGATGTGTCTTAGTTCCATATGGGTAGGCATTTAGGTTGCTCATGGTGCTACTAACTGGTTTGCAACATGCAGTAGGGATTTAGCACATGTTCCCATCAGTTTGCTAAAATGGTTTCTCCATGTGGAGGTTGCTAGGGAGCTGCTTCTGAGAGAACTGTGATAACATAAGACTAGGGCACATGTGGGCATTCTGTAACTGGTTCCAGTTCATTTAGCACATGGTTGGGAAGACACTTTTTTTTTTTACCCCATTGATTCTGTAACCAGTACTGTTGGCACCTTCAGAAAGGCCTGAGTCAGCTCTGGATGATTTGGAGGAGTTTTGCAGCCAGTGAAATGGAGCCTGAAATTTTGTGAGGTCAAGAGGGCACCCCAGCCCTCTTTGAGCTGCTGAGTGAAGTTGAAGATGCCGAGGTACTGAGGGGATCCCTGACCAACTGTTACAATTCACTCCTGCTAAATGACAGAACCATGCTCTTTTTAAATCCTGAATTCCTTTGGTGATGACTTTTCCTATGCAATCTCTCATTTATAATGTTTTAGAAGCTGCTCGTGTCCACCCTATACCTCTCTACTGCTCATCTTGAACATATCAAGCACTTTTAAAAATTAGTTGATTTAAATTCAGTTGAACTAAACTGAACTCAGTTCAATTTCATAAATTGGCAGGCATTACAGTAGCACAGTGGATAGCACACGGGGCCAAGTCAGGAAGACCTGAATTCAAATTTGATCCTAGAAAATTACTAGCTGTGTGACCTTGAGCATATCACTTGACCTCTACTTGCCTCAGTTCCCTCAACTGTGAAATAGGGATCATTACAGTAGGTTCTGCTACCTCCCAGGATTGTTACATAGATCACATGAGATCATATTTGTAAAGTGCTTAACACAGTACCTGGCACATAGTAGATGCTATGTAAACACTAGCTATTATCATTCTATCAACAGGCATTTATTAAGTGCTTGCTATGTGCAAAATATCATCCTAGGTACTTGCAATTCAAAGACAAACACAAAATAGACTATGTTGTTACATGAATTCAATTATGAGTACCATACAAAAACTTGCATTGCTCTACCTTTATACACATAGATCTCAAAAAATGTTATAGACTTCATTGTTTTGAATTTGTCAAACAAAACAAAGCTTAATATGTATTCACAAATGCCAAAGCTACTAGCAGAAAAATGATACTGAATTTGTATAACAGTTATGTAAAATTGATTATATGATTCTTTTCTCAACAAAACATTTGTTATTCATATTGAAAGCAGAAAATAGTTCCAATTTATCTGCTTAGAAATTATGTCTTTCAGATAATTCTAGTTTCTGAATATAATCATTTTAGTTGGTAAGCCATCTCTCTATCATGGGATGAACTGCTAAAGTTTACACTGGAAAAGATGAATTTTATATATAGCTTGTTGAGAGAAAGCTCTAAATATTATTAATGGAGAAATTTCTTGTGGAAGCCAGTTTCAAACATTTTACCTAGTAACTGATGAAATTAACCAGTGTACACTGTTGCCATCTAGTGTCCAAAGCAAACCCAAAAACAGGATTTGGGGGTTGTTTTAACTGCCAAGGATAGGTAAATTCTTCCTTTTTCTTAAATTCTTAAGATTTTGAAAAGAGGGGAGCTTAGAGATCATCTAATCAATCCCCTTTACTTTACAGTTGAGGAAACTATAAACCAGAGAAGAAGAATAACTTACACAAGGTCATAGAGCAAATAACAGAGCCAAGATTCCATACTGAGCTCTTTGAATCCAAATCCAACAATCTTTCTATGACATGAAGATGACGCCTTTGAAACTTAGCCCAAAAGAGTACAATTAGCCGGAAGTTTTTATCACTAGAAAGAACATTGAATTTGGATTCAGAAGTGTGGTTTTGAATTTCAACTCCATTACAACCTGAATGACCTTGAACAAATCAATGTCACTGGGTCTTAGTTTACTCATCTCTAAAATAAAGGGGTTGAGCCAGATGATTACTTAGTTAACTTCAAAATCTATAGAATCAGATAGCATTAATTTCTTTGCTTAATCTATTATAGATTTAACATCTGTAATTTTAATATAAATCTCAATAAATCTATAACTTCTTTAGAATCCATTTGTTTTCATCCTACACACTCTTGAGTCATTGAGTTCTAAAAGTACTTTCCCCATGAAGCAGAACAAATTTTCTTCCTCATAGGGCCCTTACCTCCCTCTAGTTGAAAGGAGGTCTACTTCTTCCAGTAATTCAGGATTTAATGAATAACTTCCTGAGTACTCCAGTCACCTTTTTGATGACATAATATACTTAGTCCAACCCCCTCTGAGCCTTCTTCTCTCAATTTAACAAGCATTTACGAGTGCCAAACATGGTACTAGCAGAGCTACATAGACAAAACCAACCCAGTTTCTGCCCTCCAGGATCTTACCTTCTACTGAATACAGTCAGTCAACAGTCAATAAACATTTATTAAATGTCCACTCTGTTCTAGGTACTTTGTCTTATACTGGAGATACAAAGAAAGGCATAAGAGAAATTCCCTGCTTTAAGAGAGAGACAATATAAAAGCACCTATGTATAAATAAGCTACATGCAAAATAAACTAGAGATAATCAGTAGAGGGAAGCCAACAGAAGTATTAAGGGAGACTAGGAAAAGTTCTTGTAGCATATAGACTTTTAGCTGGTATTTGAAGGAGGCCATGGGGTGAAGATGAAGAGTAAAAGTATTCCAAGCATGGGGGATAGTCAGTGAAAATGCCCAAAATGTGGATATGGAATGTCTTGTTTAAGGAGCAGCAAGGAGGCCAGTGTCACTAGATGATAGAATATGTGTTTCAGGGCAACGGTAGGAGGTAAGGTGTAAGAAAACGGGAAAGGCAAGAAGGTTATGAAGGTCTTTGAATGCTAAACAGAGGATTTCATATTTGATCCTAGAGGTGACAGGGTACCGTTGGAGTTTAAGTGTGGGTACCAGGGCAGATCTGTGCATTAGAAACATTAATTTGACATCTGAGAGAAGAATGGACCAAGGATGAGGAGACACTTATGGTGGGCCAGACAACCAGCAGGTCATTGCAGTAGTCCAGGTGTGAGGTGATGAGCACCTGCACAAGGTTGATGGCAGTGCCAGAGGAGAGAGGGGGCATATACAAGAGATGTTACAATGGAAAGAAAAGGCTATAAAATAGTAGTTCAATAACATATTGGAGACACTCACAGTAAGGATTTTTTAAGTGCTTGATTGACTAACTGATTATATTTCAAGTGTGGATTCACCAAGAGTCTACGAAAGAGAAGAATGTTTTGTTCATTTCTTGTAAATAGGGATTTTGTGTATATACATTTATGTGCATATACAAGCTATGTGAGAAGCAAACCTGTCATCTCATTAGTACCTAGCGAAGTCTCTCTATGGAGGTTCCTTCCACTGATGAAAATAAACAACTTATTCAGAACTGAATTACTAAGGTTAAAGGACTTGCCCAAGGTCATACAGCTATGTGTCAGAGGCAGAATTTGAACCCAAATCTCCTTGAATTCCCTCCCCCACCTAATGAAATGCATAGAAATATGTCCTCAGGAAAAAAATCAGCAGTGCATTGGACTAATGCCATCAAAGAACAACAGTCTACAGTGACTCATGGGGCTATTTCCTGAGTCTTAGCTAATAACTCAGAACTAGATCTTATAAACAGAGAATAATAGGCTCCGACAATATTGGATGGGGAAAGAATCTTCGGAATCATTAAATCTAACCCTCTCATTTTTATATGTATGGTTTCAGCTTGTAACTCTGAAACATATGGCAAGCTTGCAGAAGAAGCAGCCTTTTCAACCAAATCAGAGTTTGCAACATTACATACTATTGTATAATCTGTTATCCTGTATCTTAGTAGCAGCAGCTAGCAGTCCTTTGCAATAAACCTTTAAAAACCTTAAGAAACATTATTTTATCAGACATAGACATGGGCAAAGGCATAAAGAATAAAGAGTATGACTTAATTGGGGTGTAGGGTGTGTTCAGGGACGGCCAGTACCTTTGGTGTTATGGCTGCCAAGCCCTTTTCAGGGCTCTTTCCACCTTTGGTATCCACCTGCTCCACTCAACTCTCATCTGTGGCTCCAAAAAGCCGCAACAGGGGCAGTGGCTACATCCCAGTAAACCATTTCACAGATAGGCCAAACCAAGTTGAGGGTAACCAAGGGGTCTCAATCCATCGGTGAGTTAGGGGGGTGCCTACCCCAACCATGTGAAGACTTCCTCTGGTAGAATGGGCAGATGAAAACAATTTGTTCCAACAGTCATGAAGGCAGCTGAAGGAGGCAATGTGGAACACTTGGAGCTTGGTTAGACACAGAAGACATCAAGGTCATCCACTGCATCCTGAGCCACTGTCAGTTGTCTTGACTCTGTCCTGCCACTGGACTATGATGACTCTGGAGGAGAGAGTGAGGCTGACAAATTCGTACAACTCTGCCTCACTTAAATCCAATTTAAGTGCACTAATCAAAAGACATCACCCATACCATTTCATTATTATGCTTCAAAGTCCTGTGGCAACAGGCAAGTGATGAAGCAGCAAGTGCAGATACACTGGTAGCTGTAGTCACAACCCTGCACACAGGCAGCCCAAGCCATAGGGTCATTTCTCACTGGAAGCAGCAGAGGGACTCAGCAGCCCCCTGGGTGTCTGAGCAGCCTTTTAAGGATTGTACTGCTCACTTCCTGGTGTGAGGAAAAGGTGCTCTAAACATTGCCTTCTTACCCGACTCTGGCCTGATTACCGTGGCATGTGGGGAATCCCACTATGTGGTAAAACACACAAAAAAATGTGCAAAATGTACAAAAACGTCTGTAAAGATGATTTTACTTACCGTTGGCACATGGAACATGCACACACTAATAGACAGCACAAAGTCCAGTAGACCTGAAAGATGACCTGCTCTTGTTGCAAGAGAACACAACAGGTATTGCATCCAAATAGCAGCCCTGAGTGAAACAAGGTTGGCAAATGAAGGCCAGCTTACTGAAGCTGGAGCTGGATACACATTTTTCTGGAGTGGGCACAGTGAAGGGGAGTGTCATAAAGCTGGCATAGGTTTTGCAATCAAAACTAATCTAGTCAGCAAGCTGGTATGCCTGCCAAAAGGAGTGAATGACAGGCTCATGACAATGTGATTGCCATTTTCAGGAAAATGCCATACTATCATCATCAGTGCCTATACTCCCACCATGACAAACCCTGATGAGGTTAAAGAAAGACCTAGAGACCCTTATCATCAATGTGCCAAAAGAGCTCAAGCTTATAATTCTGGGTGACTTTAATGCAAGAGTAGACTCAGAGTACTAGACTTGGAAGGGAGTCCTAAGGAGGAATGGAATTGGAAACAGCAACAGCAGTGGTCATTTACTGCTGAAGACTTGTTCATAGCATGACCTTCTGATCACCAACACTGTCTTTCATTTACCTAAACACAATAAAACTTCATGAATGCACCTTTAGAGCAAACATTGGCATCTAAAACACTATGTGATTGTAAGGAGAAGAGACAGACAAGATGTGAGAGTGACAAAGGCAATGTGTGGTGCAGAGTGCTGGACTGATCATAGATTTATCCTTTCTAAGCTAAATATTCAAATTCATCAAAAGAGCCGCCCCCAAGCCAAAATGATTACCAGAAGAATTAATGTCAACAAATTAGAACTCTTCGCTGAGCGTGACCAGTTTGTTGCTAACTTGGAGGAAAACTTGAGCCAACATACAGTTGGCAACAGTGGAGCAGAGAAGCAGTGGGCAGCTTTCAGAGTTTTAGTGAATAGCACTGCATTTGCTCATCTGGGTCAGAACACACTCCAACTGGTTTGATGAAAATGATGAGGAAATTCAGAAGCTGCTAAATGAAAAACGAGAACTTCACAGGCAAGATAGTTCATCCATCTCTAAGAAGGCAGCATTTAATTCTATCAAAAGCAAAGCATAAGCAAAGCTTAGAGAGATGCAGGATTCCTGACTCAGTAAGGAAACAGATGAAATTCAGTTTTATGTTGATAGTAACAATCTGAAGCGTTTTTATGATTCCCTGAAAGATATTTATGGACCAAAAACCTATGGTGCATCACAACTACTCAGTGCTGATGGAGTCACATTGATTAGTGATAAGGATATGATCCTAGAGAGATGGTCTGAACACTTCTATGGTGCTCTCAACAGATCATCATCAATGCTGAGGCCATTGACTGTTTACCTCAGGTTGAAGTCAATCGCTCCTTAGTTGAACTTGCAACTGAAGAAGAGGTTTTGAGGTCCATTAGGCTCCTTTCATGTGGCAAAACACCTCATGCTATTTCTACTGCAGCTGAGATTTACAAGGTAGGGGAACCACTGCTCATACAAAAGCTGAGTGAAATTTTCCAGGTTATATGGCAAGAGGAGGTTATCCCCCAGGAGTTCAAGGATGCCTCCATTGTCCATCGCCATAAAGATAAAGGGAATAGATTGTCCTGTGACAATCACAGGGGAATCTCTCTCTTAGTCATTGCTGGCAAAATTCTTGCTAGAGTCCTTCTTAATAGGCTGATTCTTCACCTGGAAGATGGTCATCTACCTGAGAACTAGTGTGGCTTCAGAAAGGGTCGAGTAAGAGTGGGTATGGTGTTTGCTGCTTGACAGCTCCAGGAGAAATGCCAGGAGCAGAATAGAGATCTGTACACAATATTTGTAGATCTGACCAAGGCCTTTGACACTGTTAGTCACGAGGGCTTATGGAAAATTATATCAAAATTTGGTTGCCCAGAGAAGTTCATCAGTATTGTACATCAATTTCATGATGGCATGTTTGCCCAGATTCTGGATAGTGGACAATGCTCTCGTGCCCAGTCCTCAATGCAGTGAAACAGGGCTGTGTGCTTGCTCCCATGCTTTTTAGCATGATGTTTTCAGTCATGATATCAAATTCTTTCAATGAGGATGAACACAGCATCAAGGTCAATTACCATAAGTTCTTCAGTTTGAAAAGGCTACAAGCCAAGACTAAAGTGGATGGAGTGTTGGTGCATGATTTTCTGTTTGCAGATGATTGTGCACTCAATGCAGCATCTGAAGCTGAGATGAGACAAAGTATGGATCAATTCTCTGCTGCTTGTGCTAATTTTGGCCTAATAATTAACACCAAGAAAACATAGGTGTCCCATCAACCACGATCACACCTTCCATACGTGGAGCCATCAGTTACAACAGATGGAGAAGTTTTAAATGCTGTACACAATGTACACATTAACAATGAGGTTGACTCACACATTGCCAAAGTTAGTTCAGTGTTTAGGAGGCTCCAAAGAAAAGTTGGGAGAGAAGAGGTATTAGACTGACTACCAAACTGTGCTGACTTCATTGTTGTATGCCTGTGAAACATGGACAGCTACCAGTACCAGGCCAGGAAACTGAATTGCTTCCATTTGAACTATCTTAGGAAGATTCTAAGGCTCACCTGGCACGATAAGGTACAAGACACTGAAGTCCTTGCTCGAACTGAACTGCCAAGCATTCAAACTATGCTCCAGAGAGCGCAACTCTGATGGGCTGGCCACATTGTTTGAATGCAAAATGTACTCTTGCCAAAAAGAAAGACAATTTTATGGACAACTCACATAGGGCAGGCGATCACATGGTGACCAGAAGAAACGATACAAGGACACTCTCAAGGTCTCTCTCAAGAACTCTGGATTTGACTGTGCAACGTGGGAGATACTGGCACAGGACTGCTCAGCATGGCATGCCCACAGCAGAAAGGGTGCTGTGCTGTATGAGCAAAGTAGAATTGAGACAGCACAAAGTAAACATAAGATGCAAAAATTTGGAATATCCACCCCAAATATTCACATGAACTATATGTGTCCAACCTGTGGTTGAGCATCCTGAGCTCATATTGGTCTGATCAGCCACAGTTGGACACACTGAAACTTCACTTTATCATGGTGATATCATTTTGGTCCTCTTCGAAAGTGAAGGACACAACCACCAACCAACCAATACCACTACTAGGTCTGTATCCCAAACACATCATAAAAAAGGGAAAAGACTCACATGTACAAAAATATTTGTATCAGCTTTTTGTGGTGGCAAAGAATTAAAAATTGAGGGGATGCCTAGCAATTGGGGAATGCAGTATATGAATGTAATAGAATACTATTATGCTATAAGAAATGATGAGCAGGTGAATTTCAGTAAAACCTGGAAGGACTAACATGAACTGATGTTGAGGGCAGTGAACAGAACCAGAAGAACACTGTACATAGTAACAGCAACATTGAGCAATGGTCAGCTATCCTCAGTAATCCAATGATTCAAGATAATTCCAAAAGACTCATGATGGAAAATACTATACACATCCAGAGAAAGAACTATGGAGTCTGAATGCAGATCGAAGCATACTATTTTTTTCTTTTTTGTTTGTTTTTTTTCTTTCTCATAGTTTTTCCTTTTTGTTCTGATTCTTCTTTCAAAATGTGGCTAATGTGGATATATGTCTAATATGATTATATATATATATATATATAAAACCTATATCAGATTGCTTGCTGTCTTGGGGAGGGAGAAGGGGAGAGCAAAGGGAAGGGAAGGAGGGTAAAAAATTGAAACTCAAAGATCTTATAAAAGTAAATATTGAAAACTATCTTTACGTGTAATTAGGAAAAATAAAACTATTAAGTGAGAGGAAAAGATATTTTTCTCCATTTGACAGCTTCTATCGTTATCCTAGTTACACTGATTTGTTCAGTTAAGTGCCTGGCACAAAGTAGTCAATTAATGAATGCTAGCTGCCTGATTTGAGCTGGATTGTTTCTGATTATTCTTTATCTCGTCTGTTTCGCTGGTCTACTTTCCTCTTTTTTAAAAAAGACTGTCTTTGATGATGATGACTATTATATAATATCACTTAAGGCCTTCATTCCTATTTACCAACCCACATATTTCTAGGTAAGGTAATATAAGTCCACAGATGAGATATAATTTCTGAAACAGAATTTACAATATTCCCATATACATGCTTCTTTTTTGAGCTTCTCTATTTCTGTCCAAGATATCACCATTCTTCCCATACCCCACATTCAGAACCACAGTCATCCTCAACTCTTCACTTTTACCCAATTGGCTACCAAGTCTCCCCTCCATATCATCCATCAATCTCCTTCTTTTCTACTCATGTGGCCACCACTCTAGTTCAGGTTCCTCACCTCTCACCTGGACAATTGCAAAAGCATTATAATTAATCTCATGTATCTTCCCATTCCAATTCATCCTCCACTCAGCTACCAAAGTGGTTTTCTTAAAGCATAGGTCTGACCATATCATCTTCCTTGTCAATAAACTTTAATAAATTTCCATCATCTCCAAGATTAAATATGAAGCCCTTGGTTTGACATTTAAAGTTCTTCATGACTTGGTGCCTTCTTATCTTTTCAGATTTTTTACATATTAATCCCTTCCATTCACTCTACAATCCAACCACACTAATTTATCTACAATTCCTTGAACAGGACATTGAATCTATGTATTGACTGTCAACCATGTGTGCAATAGTCTCTCTCCTCACCTCCATCTCTGTTTCCTTGGCTTCCTCCAAAACTCAGTTCAAATCTCATTTCTACCAGAGACAGTTTCAGGATCCTCAAGTTTCTGGCACCTTCCCCTCTGAGGATATCTTCTACCTGCTCTGTATCTGTCTTGTAACTACTTAGTTACTTTCATGTTTCTTTCCGTCATTACAACATGAGCTTCTTCAGAAGAGAGACTGTTCTAGTTTTTCTTTGCTAATAGCCAGTGCCTGGCACATAAGAGAGAGCTTAATAAATGTTTGTTGACTGACTGCCTAGCATATGTGGAATTCTTGTTTCAATCAATTATTCAATCAATGAGTATTTACTAAGTGCCTACTATGTGCCTAGAACCATGCTAAGCACTGAGCCCATCAAGACAGAAGTGAAACAGTCCCTACTCTCAAGGAATGTATATTCTCAAAAGGGAAACAAGATAGATAGATAGAAAGATAGGCACACATATATACATGCACACATACATACATACATTATACATACACATACATATGTGTGTATATGTACATATATACAACACATATGTGGGTGTATATACATATATATGATATAAAGTAGATACCAGACAATATTTTAGGGAAAACATTAACAACTATGGGGTACCAGGAAAGACCTCCTTGGCAAAAGGCCCAATATAATGGGTACACATCTTCATTTTATTTTATTTTTAAACCAGCTGCATGAATTGACAAAGTCCTGACAGCTAAGTTGCATGGTAGATAGAATGCTAGATCTGGCATTTACAGATAAGAAAACCTGAGTTCAAATCCAGACTCACATACTTACTAGCTGGGAGAAGCTAGGTAAGTCACTTAATTTCTGTCTGCCTCAGCTTACTCAACTATAAAATGGGAACATTACTAGCACCTACCTCCCTAAGTTGTTGTGAAGATTGAATGAGATAATATTTCTGAAGCTCTTAGCCCAGTGCCTGGAACACAGTAAGTGCCTTATAAAGGTGTGTTTCCTTCCTTCCTTTTATTTCCACGAAGGATTTTGCTCTGGGTGTCTCTGTCCAATGCTTCACCTCATTTGGGCACCTCTAGCCATAAGAAGAACTCCACTTTTAGCCCCAGTCTGCCTCAGGACTCATACTAGCTTTCCAAATGTAAGACTTCATATTTACAACTGTAAGACTTTTTTCTTTTCTATACTTTACCTCTCTCTCCAATCTTTCATGTTATCCCTTGATTAGGAATTTGGTAGGGAAAAAAGTCAGCCAATCCCAGTCACTTTCCTCCTTTAATTGAGAAATAGGAAGGGGAGGGGGAGGATGGGGCAAACAAAACCATATATTTCCTCTGATAGGATTCACAGGAAAGAGAAAGTTTTGCAGTGCCCATAAACCCATGATTGACTCTGCCAGGGAATGTAACTTGTGGTGCGCTCTCTCACTGCAGGGGTGGCGGGGTGGGGGGGGGGAGGGGAGGAGGGGCAGTTCCTTATAATGTTTAATAAAACACTGAAATTTTTTGTTACTAAAATGTCTAAAATCCACTTTAAGTACCTTAGTAATTGTCACATAGTGTGTACAACTACAATGAAACTAAGAATAAAAAAGATCTATTATTGACCTTATTCTGGCTGTATATCCTCTAAAACCAGATGAGCTACCATAATTGATGTACTATCTCTCTGTGCTTCCTGAAGAGAAGGAAACTATTCTGTATCAGGGTTATAAAGGCTAAAGGTCCAGATCCAGCTTACTCTTTCCACAAACGATTTTCATGCTCTTAGGATCCATGAGTTCATGCTAGTGAGAAGGCATCCAGTCAGTGAACACTCATTTATTAAGTACTGGTTACATGCCAGGTACTTTGCTAAGCACTAGGAATATAAATGCAAGCAGAAAGACAGTTCCTGTCCTAAAAGGTCTTACATTCTAATGAGAGAGAAAGCACATAAAAGAAAGCTGAAAAAAGGATGGAAGAGGAAGGGGGGAAGGACATGGTAGAAAAAGACCACAGAACTAAGAATGGAGCTCAGGGAGAAATAAAGACATGGCTAGCCCGGGCACTTTCCTCAAAATGGAGATTTTGGGGAGGAACCAATCAGTCAGAAGAAGGGGTTGCAGAGACAGAGAGTACTTCCAGTGAAAAGAGTCCAGGTAACTTCCAAAGTGTGGAACTTGCTTGTAGTATAAGAAAAAATTCAGAGCATCAAGAAAACAGCTCTGAAAGGAAAATTTAATGAGTTACTATGGCTAAAAAATCACAACACCATCATCATCATCACATTCAACCCTTAGAGGATTAATTAGCTCCTTAGCAATAAGGGTGGTCCTCAGCCAACAGCAACAGCAGCTATGACTATGCCCATTAAGTGAAACCTCTTCAGTTAAGTGGGAACTGCCAAATCTCACATTCCACTGGCATAACCAGAGACATGCCGCAGTGAAGCATTCAAACATGATTTTACTACATATATGTTAAAACTGAAGGTAAGTTTTACTCATGCAACCAAGAGTAATGGTATAAGATAATATTTCTTTAACTCTCTGAAGTTTGGAAAGGACTTTACATGCATTATTTCATGTGAATCTTGCCTCAACCCTGAGAGGAAAGTCCTATTATAATCCTTACTTTACAGATGAAAAAACTGAGGCACAGAAAGGTTTGAGCAAGGAAACTAGAAACTGATTATCTGCACTGGCCAGTGCCCCAGGAAAGACCAAATTACCATAATCTTTCTTAGAGAGCTTCGCAAAGTCAGCTGACCTACATTCTAGTCCCTACCTGGACACTTAACTCTAGCCTCATGATCGCACAGGATCATGAATTCAGAGCTCAAAGAGACCTTGAAAACCATATAGTTCAATTTCCTTATTTTACAGAGAAGCTCTGACTCCAAATTCAGCTCTTTTCGCACTGTACCACAAGGCCTCCACTATTTCCTCTTCTGTGTAACGAAGGAATGGGATAAAATAGTTTTCAAAGTATTTAACACTTTGAGATTTGACTGCATCTCAGATGAATCTTAAATTCAGGAAAAGTTAAATGAGACTTTCTCCATGACCTTGGACCTTAGCTTCTTCCCATGTAAGACAGAAATGGACTACATGATCACAAAAGTTCTCCCCATTTTTACCAATCTATGTTGATACTTTGAGTGTTAGGAGAAGGAAGTGACTTGAAGCCCTCTCCTTCAGAGCATCTATTTATTTAAGTTACTTGCTTGTGTTTCCCATGTCCACACAGACCTGTCTAGATGTGACTTCCAGGGAAACATGAATAGAATTTCCTCCACCCTCCCTTCTCCAAGGAAAACGTTGATTCCTGCCAAGGGGAAAGTAGGATATTGACTATTCTACTTCTGTCCTCAGAAGGATGTGTACCAGGTTAAAATTATATAGCCTTTCCTACCTAAATATTGGTAGTCTATGGAAAGCAATTTTTAGGTTCACTTACACTCCTGCTCACTATCCCTTAATTGGGAAAGTCCAAGCTATATTTCCAAGACTTGACTCCCTTCATCCAAATGCTGGTTATACAAGGACCACACATAATAAATAGCAAATAAATCCATTTATACAAGCTGAAAGGAGACAGAGAGAGAGAGAGAGAGAGAGAGAGAGAGAGAGAGAGAGAGAGAGAGAGAGAGAGAGAGAGAGAGAAAGAGAGAGAGAGAGAGAGAGAGAGAATATATACAGATGAGAATACAACAGAATGAATATCTGGTAGCAAGATATCTCAGTTCAACCAAATGAGTCCCAGACACCATCCAAGGGAAAATTGCATAAAGTCTCTAGTGTAGTAAGCTGAGGAAATGGACTTGATTGAACTGCTTGCTCCTCTTGTAAGCTTCTTCCCAGAGTCTTTTCCTCCCTGCACGGACCATTTTATGAAGAGAATTTGAAAGCACGTGTCTTCTTTCTCCAAGCTGGAAGCCAGAAGACCAAGAGCTTTCCTCTTTCAAACTTTTGCCAACTCTACCCCTCATGAATGCATGGAGCACTGAGTAATTAATTTCCACCAATGAGGAGAGTCATGCAAATAGATTCAGCCTGTGATTACTTTCACTAAAATTTTACCACTCTACCTTCACCCCAGTAATCAGTTTCTTTTTTCCCCCAGTGGCAAAGGAAGATAAACAGCTAACTTTAATACTTATTTCTGAAGAATTGTTACTTAAAACAGTAATCTTGCCGATGGCCTGCTTCCTCTGGGCAGGAGATAAAGGGGAAGAAAAGGAGATGGTGTTCCAGGGTCTTTACCCATAGGGACTGGTTTAATCCTCTGTTCTGCCCCCTGAGTAGAACACCTTGCTGTGTTGTTTGTGGTGGGGAAAAAAATCTTTGCTATGCCTCTGTTCCAGACTATGCCATGTAGCTGGAAGGTCAGTTCATGGAATTAGTCCATTAGCACATATATCTTGGGCAGGATCAGTGTTTGGACAATGAAGTGGGCTATAATTAAGGAGATGAGAAAGGATGGCTTCGTTGAAGTCAGAGTCTTATTGAGTTCACTAGAATGGATCTATGAAACAAGTCACTAAAAATAAGTTGAATCATGTATTTTACTGTAGACACCCATGGAGTAGGACAGAAAGGATGACCACCACCTATCAGTCTTCAGAAAGGAAGCCTTGTCTTCAGCTACTGAAAGATTCACTATCAGACGTTGAATGTCACTTGATTTAAAAGGCAGAGGAAGAGACTAATAATATTCAACTTTCAATCCATTAGTGACTATAAAAATCAGATAATTTAGAGTTGGAAGGGACCTTATAGAAAAGCTTTAATTTTTCTTGAAAGAGTATATTTCTACTATGACCCAAGATTGTCTCCTATTTTCCAGCTGTCAGGTCACTGGCCATTACCTCTCTCAGACAATGAAGGAAGAGCTTAATATATCACTTCTAAGAAGTGACTCAGTCTCTAATGTCAGAAACCTTTAACACAGACACACCCAAGGGACCAGGGAAGGACTACGAGGGATTGAGAATATAGATAGTGGGAAGGGAATTCAGTCATAATGTGGTCCAAGGAACCTCTTTATTTACTTTTAAATCTTATTTAGGTGGTGGACTCTTCTGAATATGTGGTTTCATCAGTTTAGGGAGCTCCCACTGGTAAATAAACCACCTCAATCAAAGCAGGTCAGTAACTGGCCTTAAGTTTATAGTCTTACAGGGCTGCCTGGTGCCTGAGAGATTAACCTGTTCAGGGTCACAAAACAATATACGTCAGAGGTCAGACTTGAACTTAGATCATCCTGACCCGAAGGCAGGTCACAGTCCACTACTCTTGCTACCATATTTAATCTTTAATATGCTTTATCAACATTAGTTGTCTTTATATCACACTTGTTTTTCTTCCTCCAGCAGACTAAACCTCCTCTATGGCTAAGAAAAACAATTAGGCAAAAACCTCCAATACAGAGACCCTATCTGAAAATATATATATGATATTATTTCCTAGTAGTCCCCCACCTCTTTGCCATAAAAGGAAGCGTAACTTATTACTCTTCCCCAAGATCTTCACTGATTCAATTTCCTTTTAAAAATCCTGTCATTTGCATTGGTGAAGCTGTTGTACACCATGTTTTCTTGGTTTTGCTTTTTTCACTACATTTCAGCTTATACAAATCTTCCCATATTTCTCTGTTTTGCTCATACTAGTTATTCCTTCCTGCAGTAATAATATTCCATTATATTAATATGTTCATTTTGTTGCTCAGTTGTTTTAGTCTTGTTCAACTCTTTGTGACCCAGTTTTATGTTTTATTAGTAAAGATGCTGGAGCTGTTTGCTATTTTCTTCTCTACCTCATTTTACAGATGAAGAAACTGAGACAAAAACTGTTAAGTGACTTGCCCAAGTTCACACAGTTAATAAGTACCTGTGGCCAGATTTGAACTCATGAAGTTAACTCTTCCTGATTCCAAGCCCAGGGTTCTATCCACTGTACCACATAGCTGCCCTTATATTAATATGCCATAGTTATTATTTTTTAGTCATTCTATCATTGGTGGGTGCCTATTTTATATCCAACTCTTTGTTACCACAGTCAGGGTTTCTCCATTCCATATGTAGTGCTCTTCCACTGAACTACACTGCCCTCCAGCTGCCTCTCCTCCTTATTTCACAGTGCTCTGGTTTAAGACCTTCAGCAGCCTGCCATATGAACCAAAGCCTCCTCAGGGACATCCACAACACAGGAAAGCACCAACACACCCTTGTAAGGATAACCTCCCCCAGGTAACCAGACTCCACAGAGACCTGCCACTTGGCCATAGAATCATCCCAGGTGTCTCTTTTGCTCTCCCTCTTGTAAACATCATTAGCTATCCAGTTTGAGGACCAATATAGAAACACCACCCGAGGCCAGTGGAAAAAAGCAATGGATTTGGGTTTCAAAAGCCCTGGGTTTGAACTCTGACCATACTACCTGCTACCTACTACCTGCTACTCACATGCCCTAGAGCAAGTAGACATCTGAATAAACATTTGTAACTAGGTTCTCTAACTCCATATCCATCGTGCTTTCCTCAGAGAAATGAGCACCACCTAAGCTTATCTACCACTACCGTATGTGACCTTGATGAAGTCACACTTCTCTAGAGCTGTTTCCTCACATTTAAATATATAAATAAGTATAAAGATACACACACAAATAGGCAATTAGGAGCCGTAGTGGATAGAGCCAGCCCTAGAATCAGGAAGACCTATGTTCAAATTTGGCTTCGGATATTTACTAGCTGTGTGACCCTGGAGAAATCACTTAACCCTGTGTGCCTCAGTTTCCTCATCTGTAAAATGAGCTAAATTAACTAAGAAGGGAATAGTAAACCACTCCAGTATCTTTGCCAAGAAAATCCCAAATGGGGTCATGGAGAGTTGGACAAGACTGAAATGATTCAACAGCAAAATACACACATGCAGATACATACATATATGCATATATATATTTCTATCTGTCTGTAAATATATATGTGTGTGTGTAGGTGAGTATACACACACATACTTTTTGTTTTTCCTGGCCTTCCTTCTATGGAAGAAAAACAGTCTGCTTTAATTAGTATAAGTGCCAGACTTGGCTCAGAAAGACTCTGGTTAACATCACACTTGGGGCACTTACTACTTGTGGGATCATGGGCAAGGTACTTAATCACTTTGGGACTCAGTTTCTTCATCTGTAAAATGAGGTGGGGGAGGGGTTGGACTAGGTGAGATCTAATGTTTCTAGCTCTAAATCTATCAATAAATCAATAAGTATTTACTAAGTGCTTTCTAAGTTCCAGGCACTAGTCTAAGAGATAGGTATACAAACATAATTGTAAGATGGTCTCAAAGAGCTAATATTATTCTAGGAGGGGATAGCATGTTAATACGTAAATAATGTAGAAGAGAGATAGAAATACATATGTACATATATACATATATGTATATATATAATGTACATGTTTATCTATCATGAGAGGGTTTAGGACTGTGACTCTAACTACAGGGGAAGGCAGGAAAGACTTCTTGAAGCATGTGGCACCTGAGTTGACCTTTAAAGAGGCAAAAATGAATTCTAGGCATCAAGGAGAGTCTGGAAAGGCTCAGAGATGAGAGATGAGATGATGTCTATGGGGAACAGCAAGCAGGTCACTTTGTCTGACTTGAGGAAAGAAAACAAGACAAAGCTAGAGAAACAGAGACAGAGACATACAAAGAAAGAAAGAGGAGGGAGAGAGAGAGAGAGAGAGAGAGAGAGAGAGAGAGAGAAAGGGGTTAGGAGGAGTGAGTAATGTGTAAACAGCCTAGAAATCTAGAAAGAGCCCAGAGTCTCATTAGAAAAAGAGATGAAGTGGTTTACCCATGGCCACAGACCTACTAAATAGCAGAGCCAAGTCTGCTTAGTTTAAATGCATTCTTCTTTCCCCTGCCCAGCAAAGTAGTTGGTTCCCACTGATTGTTGCAGTTCTGCCCAGCATGGAAAATAATAATACAACCAAAGTATCCATGACTTCTGGAGCCTTTCTGTGGAAAGTTTAACCTGTCAGATCCTTTGGTTGGGTAATTCCTGCTGCCATATAGAAAGCTGCAGCTACAGTCACTGTAGTTTTCTCAGAACATTTCTTCAGGAGGAGATTTCCATCTGACGATCTTTCAGTTTTCAAAGGAACTGCAAGTAGAATAGAAAGAGCCCACTGGGTGGGGATGGGGGGAGAAATGAATTCTGTTAACCACAAAGAAGCTACATGAAATCACTGCTAATTCTGAATCTATCAGCCTATAAATGATCCAGTCCAAGCCCCTCATTTTATAGGTCAGTGGACTCGGGACCTGAGCAGAGATGGCTTGCCCATTTTCACAGGTGGCAGAGATAAAATTAGATTTAATCCCAGATTTTGGCTCCAAATTCCGGGTTCTTTCATCATTTTGGAAGCTATGAAAGGATAATTTATGTCCTTTGCTGTGAGCATCAAATTATTGAGCTTGGTAGCATTCCTCTTTGCCACACTGCACAACCCATTTACAATACTTAAGCAGCTATTATGATGTCACTGGAACCTGGAGTCAAAGTAGTCAATCTTCCCTTTCTCCAATCCTAATTTTGCCCCCTCCCAATGCAACATCTCTTCTGTACAGTGCCCAATCACTCTTTGGAGGAGTTGGATTTCGTGAATATTTGCAGACTATTAGACTATGCAAACTAGAAGGGACCTTAGATATTGGCAGGCTGGACTAACCTATGAACCTCCAGCCAGAATAATGTTTTCAAATGCATAAAATAAAATAGATAAGATTACAAAGGAAACCAATTATATTGAAAAACAGCTATCAAAATGTTAAAAACAAATTCATGAACCCCCGTTTAGGAGCCCCTAATCTAGATCAGTCCCCTCATTTTAAAAAGAAGAAAACTGAGACCCAGAAAGGAGTGATACCTCTAAATCCAAAAATTAGGAAGAGCCATGTAGTTCATTAAAGATAGAAGGGACTTTAAAAATTGTTAAATCTCATCCTCTCATTTTACAGGTGAGGAGACTCAGACCCACAGAGGTCCATAAAAATTTAATATCATAGGCAGTGCACAAAGTAGAACAAAGCTCCTTTAAAAAATTTTTAGCAAATCAAATACAACTGGGTAGCAGGTGAGGAGATGGGAACAATAGATTCAGCATATTTTTCTCACAGTATTGCAATTTTCATACTTATTTTTGTCATTCATTTTATCTGTATGACTGATATTACAAGATTAAATGATCCCTGTTGACTTTTCACATCTGCTAATTAATTCAGCAAAGCATTTATTGGTGACTTCATGTGGCCTAATTGGGGATAATAACTTAATATGATTAAACTTAATCAAATACCATGTCAGCAAGTGAAGCAATGTCTTTTCCACTAATGGAATTCATAAATGAGATATCAGTGCCCATATGTTCAGTTTAAGTAACTTTCCAAAATGCTTCTGTTGATGTTTCCATAAAGTGATAAAAATCTAGGAAATAAATACCACAGTATGGTGTGTTCAGCAGTACTCATCCCATATTGCACCTGTAACAGCAGAGGCCACTATAACTATTAGACTGGGGGTGATCCATGCTTCTACCATCACACTGTGCACAGCTGATCATGACTAAGGGTATGTATAGCAGATCTTCTTTGGGAGGATTTTCTCCAGTGGACTCAGGTTCTGCTAAGTAGATTCTACCTTCACAGTGTCTCTCACCTACTTTCTTCCCTCAGTCATTCTTTATCTCCAGCCTAGATTATGGCAGTAGCTTCCTGGCTTATCCCTCTACCTACAATTTTTCTCCACATCAATCCATTGTACATCAGATAAATCTTCCTAACATGTAACCCTTATAATGTCATTCCCCAGCTCAGAAAAAAATTTCAATGACTCCTTATTGGCTACTAAATAAAATTGAAACCCCATGGTTGGACACTCAAGGCCATTCAAAAACTACCCTCATCCTGCTTTTACAGCATTATTTTCCATTGTTTCTCTTCAGTCACCCAGAACTTCAGGCAAATTGTACCACCGGTTGTCCCTAATGTTTTTGCTTCTTTATATATTATTCTTTTCACCCAGAATGTCATTTCTCTCCCTCTAAGCATTGTCTAAAAAATCCTCCAATCCATCTTTCAAGGACCATCTCAGATGCTACCTCCTTTGAAAACTTGAGGTCAACTCCATGTCTTATTCATCTTGCAGCCAATCAACAAACATTTATTAAGAGTCCATTACATGTCAGACCCCGTGCCAGATGCTCAAGAATTCAAGGACAAAAATGAAATAGCCTCTCCTATCAAGGAGCCTTGTTCTATCAAGGGAGAAAGCATTGACATACTAGCAGTGAATTAAGAATATATACAAAAGAAATAAAGGATAGTTTGGAGAAAGAACAAACTAGCACCTGGGGAAATCAAGAAATGCTTCACATAGGAGATAACAATGGAGCTTAGTTTTGAAGGAAGCAGTCAATTCTAAGAGATAGAAGTGAAGAGCCAGTATTGAGTTACAGAGACAGGAGATGGAGCATAATGTTTAAGAAACAAGGAGAAGGCCCTTTTGGTTGGACTATAAGGTAAAAGGGAGTAATGAAGCTGGAAAGATAGGTTAAAGCCAGGTTGTAAAGGGCTTTAAATGTCACATAGAAGAGTTTTTATTTGATAGAGACAATAGGGAGCCACTGGAGATTACTGAATAAAGAAATTACATAACAAAAGACTTAAACTTCAGGAAAATCACATTGGAAATACTATGGCAAATGATTTGAATTGGGGAGAGGCAGAGAGACCAAATAAAATCCTATATCAAAAGTTCAAATGAGAGGTGACGAGAGCCTTAACTAAGGTGGTGGCTGTGTGAATGGAAAGAAGAGGACATATACAACAGAAATAGTAGAGATGAAATCAATAAGATCTAGAAATTGATTATTTATGTAAAGTGAAAGCAAGCAAGGAATATAGGATAACACCAGGGTTGTGAAAACTTTTGTGATTGGAAAGTATGTTACTCTTGACAGAAAAAGGAAAGGTGGGAAGACAGAATGGTTTGAAAGTAAAGAAAATGAGTTTTGTATTGAATATTTTGAGTTTGAGATGTTTGTGAATATACAGCCTTGGGGATATGGGATTGGAATTTAGGAGAAAGCGTAGGACTGGATACATAAAAGTAGATGTAGGAGTCATCTGCATAGCAATGATAAGTAAACCCCATGAGAGCTGATGAGGTTACCCAGAGAATAGGTTATTGAGAGAGAAAAGAAAACCAAGGACAGAGCCTTGGGTATACCCAGAGTTGAGGGCGGGAGAGGAGAAGAGTGTGATATAAATTAAGCATAAGACTAAGAAGGAAGGAACAGTTAGATAAACTTATCTTTGAATCATCCACAGGGCCTTGTGAATACTGGGCTTTTAAAAGAGGTGTTGATTAACTGAATTAATAGCTCCACTCTTCTTTCTGATTTCCTGTCTATGGGATCATCCTTCAAATTTGATTCAATTCAGCAAGCATTTAATTAAGTGCTTACTGTGTACTCAGTATTGAGAGATATACAAAGTTTTGAAAAGTCATAAACCCTACCCTCAAAGCTCAGCTCAAGGAAAAATTTCTATATTAACTCTATCCTATTCTTCCCATTTGGATTTGTTGGGTATATTTGTTTTTTTGCAAAGATACTGGAGTAGTTACCATTTCCTTCTCCAGCTTTTTATTTTATTTTTATTTTGTAGGTGAGGAAACTGAGGCAAACAGGGTTAAGTGACTTGCCCAAGGTCACATAGCTAGTAAGTGTCTGAAGCCAGATTTGAACTCAGAAAGATGAGTCTTCCTGACTCCAGCACTCTATTCCCTGTGTCCCCTAGCTTATTGATGATAGGTACTGATTGGTTTTCCTCTTATATTCTCTAGCATTTAGCACAGTGCTTGGCACATAGGAGAAGTCTAATATGTACTTATTGACTGATGATTATTTATTTGATTGCTGTATACTTACATGGTTACATTAAACTGCATTAGAGTGATATAAAACAGAGAATACTATTGTAATGACAGAAGGTAAAGGAAACATGACCCTTACTGCTGAAATCTGGAAGGACACCCCTCCTATCCATGGCAAATGTTATTCTCACAGCATACATCATGATCATCCAAAGGCACAGGACACTATCATCCCTAACCACTATGCCCAGGGCTCCATTACTGTGACACCCTTTTCCTAGATCCAGCTTCCTACCAACAACAACAACCTCTGCAGAAACAAAGGCAGAAAGTTGTACAAGACTCCATTAATCAAAACAACCAGAGTGAAGGCAATCACACACATTTTGTGGTATTTTGCCCTGGTCAGACCACAACTGGAATACTATGCCCAGTAATTGGCACGACATTTTAGGTATAAAATGAAGGATGTGCTGGGGCACATTCCAACTGGACTGTTACATTTTCAGTGTGAGAGTTTACAACTTGAAAATTGGCAAATCCTGAAAATGTCATGATTTTTTGTTTTAATTGTCTAGACTTAAGAAAATGATGGAGAAAATGTCAATAATGCAGATTAAACTTAAAATTGTGTTGTTCAAAAAAAAGAAAAGAAAGAAACAAAGGCAGACTCTTTCGGGTATGGACCACCCCTTTCTAGTGTAAGAGCACTTGGGGTAAAACCATCTCCTGAACCACAGCCCATTTTCCTGTACCCTAAACTCAATTTGTACCAAGTGATTATGTCTAGTTATAGCTTTGGGTAAAAATGAAGTGTTATATGAGATCTGAAGGAGAAATCCCAAACCATTCCGTGAAACATTTAAGAACCTAGGGAGTCATCTATACACTTGCATTGAATTTTGTTAAACCACCAAATTTTATAATCATCATGTAATTAGTTTAATAATGTCAGCAAGTACTTATGTCTATTTAGAGTTCTATTATTTAAAAGACTTAGAAACCTGATAGTTTTAAATTTTCACATTAATTTTCTCATTTTAACTTCTCTCTGCTAATACATATTAACTCAATTAGGAGGTGAACAGCTGGATGAAAATTTGGTGTCTGAGAATAGAATTCTGATTTAGGGACAACAGTTTAAAATATAAAAATGTGTGCTCTTGGTTAGTTATGGAGCACACTCTAGCTATGGTCAGTAAGAATACTTATTGTCTGCATAAGAACCATAAAGAAAATTTATGATATCAGATGTGTTATAGCATATAATAATAAACTATGTAATAGGTATAATATAAATATTGTGGATAATAAAAGAAGTGAATTCTTTTGCAAAAATACAAATATGATCTCTTAGTGTCACTGAGTCTTAGTGGATTGAGATTTGTGATGAGGACGTAACTATGAAAGGAAAGGCTTTATTCAAACAGTACAGAAAAGATTAAGTAAGGGTGGTGAAGCAGCATTGTACATTAAGATGATATACTAATGTGAGTACCAGAAATATAAGGAGGGAAACATGGTAAAGAGAATTTCAGTGAGTATCACTGGTATCTTCCCAGTTTTTGCTCTACTTCTCTTACTTGATTTTCAAAATCCTTTTTGAGTTCTTCCATGGCCTGAGACCAATTCACATTTTTCTTGGAAGCTTTGGATGGAGGAACTTTGACTTTGTTTTCTTCTGTTTGCATGCTTTGGTCTTCCTTGCCAACGAAGTAAGATTCTATAGTCTGATTCTTTTTCCAGTTTTTGCTCATTTTCCCAGTCATTTACTTGACTTTTGAGCTCTTTGTCAAGGTCTCTACTTCCAATGGGGGTGGGGGGTATACTGTTAGCAGCTTGATCCCCCCACAATCTGTGGGCCTATAGCTCCAGAAACAGTGGCTGCTGCAGATTCCTTCACCCCATTCCCCCTCAGACTTCCTGGGGCTGGGGCTGGATCACTCCACTCTCCTGCACTAGTCCCCACTGACTTTTTCCACTGACCTTCCAATTTATCCTCAGCACTTTGGGATCATGACATCTGGAAACTGCCACAGGTAGGAGAGATTCAGTTCCCCCAAGGCCTGCTCAAGTCCCCTCTGTGCACTTATGCCCCACACTGGACAGCGCTCTGCTCCCAGCGTGGCATGATAGACACTTCCTGGCAACCTTCCAGACTACCTCAGGCTAGAGATTTGCTTCACTCTGTCATTCTGTGGGTTCTGCAGTTCTAGAATTTGTTTAGAGCCATTCTTTATAGGCATTTGACTAGGCTTGGGGGGAGCACTCTAGAAAGTGTTACTCTGCCATCTTGACTCTGCCCCTCCATTCAAGCATCACTGGTATCAAGGAAGAAATGGAAGTGATAATATCATTGAAGTACCACACAGATCACCTAGACATACTACATAATTAGATGAGGAGTTTGGGAAACGGACAATAACATGGCCCAGAGGCATGATATAGCAAAACCAGCCAACTTTAACTCTCCAAATACCTGCCGGTACTCCATGCATTAAAGGCAGAAAAATTAATACATATTTCTCTTGCCCTAGTAATGTTTCATTCTTGGAAAATTATGAAGGAAATTGATCCTTTAGATCAGATTTTGCCTAAAGAAGAGGAAGAGGTTGCAGGAGTAGAAATGACAAGAATATGGGAGAATGACAATTCAATCTTATAATTCATGATGAAAACAGAGACAAAAACCAGGCACAGTCAAGTAAATCCCTTAGTTTTAGAGGGAGCAGATTTCAAAGTGTTTAGGAAAAAGAAAGGATAGATAGGATCCTAAAATCTAAAATTCTAGTGAAAACATCAGGAAACTACCAAGAATGACATTCTGAAGGTGAATAGAAATCATTGCATTGATGGTTTGGGTTAGGTGGGGGAGATGGACCTGGCCATCTTATGAAGAAGTCAATGTAATTCCACAGGAAAGTCTATCTATTAACTCAGATTTAAACAAAATGGAGAAATGATAGCAGGTGACCAAAAATTAGACAGGCAACAAATCTGAAGGAAAACACAACAAAATACAATACTTTTCTTCTTTAAAGCTATGTTGTTAGCACAAAAGGAAAATCAAAGAGAAGAAAGAACCTTTGTTCAAAGTGGATAAGATTATTACAATGGATAGCTAAGAAATAACAAAACTGCTCAAATCATATTTTGCTTCTGTCCTCTCTCTCTTATAAGGAGAATGAACTTAAGTACAATAGAATAGAATAAAAATTTAATGTGGAATTAGACTCAGAATAGATGAAATAATAACAAGAGACCAGTCACCAGTCCCAGACAAACTAAAACCCAAGGACTAGAAGAATTGGCAGGTGTGATTGCTGAGCTAATAACAGTGATCCTTGAGAGATCATGAAGAACAGAAGAGATACAAGACTAGAACCCAGAAAATGTCATTATTTTTTTAAAGAGAAGATGGGTCTGCAAATTGGAGGCCAGCCAACTTGACTTTAATTCCTAAAACAATCATAGAATATATTTTAATGGGATGGTTAATGAGATTTTAGAAAAATGAACATTAAGAGCCCAGCATGGTGTCACAAGAACATGTCATAAGAGTCCATCTCCACTTCCTTTTTAGGTAGGATTAGTAGCAGATAAACATGGAAAAGTTTGTAGAGAAAGAATATCCAAATCTCACAAAGATTCTCATCACATCCTTGTGTATAACCTGGAGAGGTATAGACTAGATGAGAGTATAGTTAGGGAGACTGAAAACTGAACTAACAGATGAAAGAAGGAACCTTTTAATGGAGCAGAGCTGATTTAGATGAAAGTCTATAGTAGAGTGCTACGACGATCTATGATTGGTCTAATTCTGCTTAATATTTCTGATTATTGACTAAAATGAAGTCACAAATGGCATGTTTGTCAAATTTACCCATGGAAAGAAGCTAGGAATTTATAGATATCATTTTGGGCAATGGGCTCAGGATTCAAAAATAATATCAATAAAATAGAACAGACTTTTGGGAGCCAAGATGGGGTAGTAAGCAATAAACTGCAGTAATAGTTCTATACCCACCTCCAAACCACCATAAAATAGTGACCCCAAACAAACCCTAGAATAGCATAACCAGCAAAAAGATGAAGTGAAACAATCTTCTAGCCCAAGAAACCTGAAAGGGTGGCAGTAAGGGTCTGTCTCACTCAGGTAAAAGGAGAGTGAAGTCCAGGACAGAAAGCACCCCAGTAAGCCAATAGCAAGTCCCACCTTAGTAAACCAGTGAGAGATCCTGAGCCCAAGTGCAGTGGAACAGGCAAATGCCAATGTCAGGACCCTTCCCTTCCACATACTTCAGCAAAGCCATGAGACTAGGCAGATGCCACATGCTTCTGTAGCTGGGAGACCCCACAAGTGTCAAAGCAAATGGGTAGAAACCAGAGTTAGGACCCCAGATATACCCTAACATAGCCAAGCAAACAGGCTCCAGGATAGCCACATGCATCAGTGTAACCCTGACCAAACAGGCTGATGTAGGAACAACCCACCAGCCTCAACTCATACTAGATGCAAGTACTGGGACCCTGGCTTAGCTCCAGGTAAGCTATCAGACCACAATGGCCTCCAGTAGTGTCAGACACCCCCTAACTCCCTCAACAGCACCAGACACAAGGTTCACTCATGGGCCCCAAGGCAACATCACTACAGCTCCAAGTAAACAGCCAGGGCCTTCAGCCCCTGGCACAAGAAGCCTGAGACAGTATCTCCTCCACCCCAAGAGCAGAGTTCAAATTTAAAAGTAAGTAAAAAGACCAAAATAGATGATCTAAAAACAACAAAAAAAGAATCTGACTATAGAAGGTTATTATGATAACAGGGAAGATCAAAATACAAACTCAGAAGAGGACAACAATGTCAAAACACCTATGGGCAAGACCCCAAAGAAAAATGAGAAGTGACCTCAAACCCAGAAAGAGTTCATGGAAGAGCTCAAAAAGGAAGAGGTCAAATAAGAGAGGTAGAAGAAAAATTGGGAAAAGAAATGAGTGATGCAAGGGAATTATGAAAAATGAGTCAACAGCTTAGAAAAAGAAAACAACTACTTAAAAAGTAGAATTAGAACTGGAAAAAGAGATACAAAAATCCATTGAAGAAAATAACTCCTTAAGCACAATAGGCTGAATGAAAAAGGAGATACAAAAGCTAACTGAGGAAAATTATACCTGAAAAGTTAGAATTGGTCAAGTAGAAGTTAATGACTCCATGAAACACAAAGAATCAATCAAAAGAATGAAAAAATAGAAAAAAATGTAAAATAACCCATGGGAAAAACAGCTCACCTGGAAAATAAATCCAGGAAAGATCATCTCAGAATCATTTGGACTATCTGAATGCCATAGCCAAAAGGAGGACCTCAAAAAAGAAGGCATCTTTCAAAAAGCTAGCAAGGAAAACAGCCCTGATATCCTGGAACCAGAGAGCAATATAGGCACTGAAAGAATACGCCAATTACTTCAGGAAGGAGATCTCAAAATAAAGACTCCAAGGAACATTATGGCCAAATTTCAGCACTATCAGGTCAAGGAAAAATATTACAAGTGGCCAGAAAGAAACAATTCAAATATAAAGGAGTCACAATCAGGATTACACAGACCTTAGAAGTTGCAACATTAATGGATCAGAAGTTATGGAACATGACATTCTGAAAGGCAAAGGAGCCAGGACTACAACCAAGGTTCACTTACTTATAGAAATTAAGCATGATATTTCAAGGGTAAAAAATAGTCATTCAATGAAGTAGAAGGATTTTAAGCTTTCATAAGGAAAAGACCAGAACTGAACAAAAAAAACTGATCTCCAATATTAAGATCCAAGAGAAGCCTAAAAATGGAAAAAGGGGAAAGACAACATAAGGAATTCAATCAAGCTAAGATGTTTATATCCCTACTTTAGAAGGTGATACTTACAGTTCTTAAAAATTGAATCATCAATAGTACAACCAGAAGGAGAATACAAAGACAGTCTATCCTGCAGTCTATCCACTACTCCACACTATCTATAATTCTTAATGTCAAAGAGCTAATTGGCTGGTATCAAACTTAGAAATTCTCTAGGATCCCCAATTAGATAGTAAGAAAAGTGATAGCAGATTACAGTAAAAGCTTCACCAGCAAAGATTTTTGTAGTATTCTGAATCACCTACAATTTCAGTGAGAATCTGATGCACATAGGGGTTTAGAAGATGTTGCCATTAATTGACAGTCAAACCATTAAAACATTCATATAAGCAGATGTCACGTACATCACATCAGGGAATCTATGAAAGAGAAGAGTGAGCGTCAAAGCTGACTGTGAACAGTCCATCCCAGCTTCTATCTGATATATCCTGAAGAGTCAGTTACCATTTACTGACATCAGTTTCCAACTGTGTGTTACTTTCTTCATTCTGTCCCACTTTGTTCCAGGTGTTCAGACAGTATGCCATATCTGTAACTTACTTACAATCTTCTTTCTAGTTTTTGCTGTTCTTTTTAACGTATTAAATATACCAGAATATCTCCTCATCTTCCTGTGAATCTGTGATTCTGGATGCTACAGTAATTGCCATGTGTCCGTCTCCTCTTAGAGAGCAGTGTCATTTAACAAGATTAAGTTTAGCTGTTTTAAGACCCTTCTATCTAAAGATTCCTACATCTCCCTTTGTATCTATTTTAGATATCACAACATCATTATTGCTGGTTTGAATAGACTACCAAATGGGTACTTTAGGATGCCAGCCGAGGCTTTCTTTCAAATCTGTTTCATATAGATTTTCTCTAAGATTTTTTCCCTGTGAAATTCACTTCTGAATACAGAAAGAAAAATAGACATCCACTCCCCATTTCAACAGCTTACATTCAATTTATTCCACAGGAGCTATGCCATAAGAATTCCTGAATAAATACAGTTAAGCCTGTGAAACAGAGGGATTAAAATTGCCAGAGGAGGAAAAAACAACCTACAAACTTGAAAGAATAAAAATTTGAAATTACTGTTATTTGAGGAAGAAGGGAGAAAAGTTACAAAGGAAAGAGGAGAGAGGGCAGAAAGTCCAGGATATCAAAGGACCCATTCTAACAATATGGTACATTAGACTGCGGAATAGCCTCCTAAGGGACCAACTGAAAGCACCATTACTTGAGATATTTTAAAGTACTTTGAAGAAATAGATTGAGTCCTCTGCAGAACCCAAACCATGAAGTTTCAAATGAATAACCCCACAGCTGATTTGTTTCTTCTTTCATTAACTTTTCTCTGGGAAATGGAGAGAAAAATATTAGGTGATCTATTTATGAAAATGGAAGAAGCAGGAGACCAAGAAATCCAGATGTGGGTCCTGGCTCCTGTGGATCCTGTTCTTTGAAATGTGACCCAGGGAACCTTATTCCTTCAGCCTCAGAGCTTTCACTTTTCATCTAAATTCTACACTTTCACTAGACATTTAAATTGAGCTACTGCATATCCTGACCTTCTCAGTCCCAGAACCAATCCCAGACTCCCTGAGATTAGAACTATGTGCCCCATTCTTTATCTAATCATCTGCAACATCCCTGGCTTTCCTTTACCTGTGAAACCCCTGAAAGCTATTCCAGGTTCAGGGGTCTTGAGGGTGAGAGTCAGCATCTCTTCAAACCTCCCTGTAGCTTGTCTGTGTTTCTTTTTTACCAGTCAAAACAGTAGTTGAGAAGCAAAAGACCAAAAACAAACAAACAAAACAACCCTAGCACAGCAAGATATAACTTGACAAGATTCTACCACCCCAATACACACAAAGGTAGACTCTCCCACAAGTTACTACAATAGTAATGGGGCGGAGGACATCTGGGAATGCATGAAGTGAGTCGCTCTTTCTGCTGAGCTGGAGTCCTCTGCAATTATGTTCTCTCTGTCCCAATACTCTGTTGGCTGGTTCCAGGGATGTTGGATTCCTTTGTTGCTGTATCATGCCTCCATTGCTACAGGAGAGATCAACTGAGTTGCTCTCTGCTACCCCCTGCTGGACTCTGCCCATTGACTATTCTCCCCAGTGTTCTCCCCGCTATCCACATTTTTTTTTTTTTGGCTCTTTTGTGATTTTTTTTTCTACTTAGACATTTTGACCTAACATTCAGCTAGGAAAGCCAAAAGGCATATTTAAATCTATCTTAGGAACTGATTCTCCTCCCCCCTAATTTTGGACTGTTTCAGTCTAATCTGAGCTATGGTCAGAAAATTACCTTTAATTCCTACCATGATTGTGGTCTAGCCAAATCAGTACCCTCTGGATGAAACCTCTTAGTACAGCTGCAAAAATGCTATGTGAAATTTTGGCAAGGAGACTCTTCTCATTTCTTTCTGCCTCCATCATGTTCCTCCTGTTCGACACAAATCACATCCCACTTGTCACTGGTTCTTCTGCTCCTTCACTTCACATCTGAATAGCATGTCTCTGGACCAAACCTCAAGAAATTATGCCCCAAGTCCCAAAGGAAGCTAGTCTACTTAGGTTTTGAAATCTCATCCTAGGACTGAACTGTCTTGATTTGTGAATAAGTATATGTAAATTCATGTAGCATACTATATCTGGCCATCCCCAAACCTCACTAGGCTTCATATCCCATCTTGCTATCTACCCTAGCCATCCTGCCATTGGCCCTTAATAAATGATTTTTTCATCCATCCCTTCATCAGGAATGGTCTGAGTATAGAAGTGAAAAAGAATGCAAAGGGTGTAAATGTAGTACTGAGAGGCATCTCAGAGGGAGAAGGCTCACAGTAAAAGATGGCATTTTAGTTGGGATGCCAGTAGGCAGAGTTGAGGGAGATTGTTTCAAGTATGGAGGATAGCCAGAAAAAAATGCCCGAGCCAAGAAATGAAACGTCTTGTTTGTGGAACAGCCAGAAAGCCAATGTCATTGGATCAGACGACTCATTGACAGGGTAGGAAGGGGCTAGGCTATTGCAAAGGCTTTACATGTCAAAAAGCATTTCATAGTTGATCCTGGAGGCAATACGGAGCTACTGATGTTTATTGAGTAGATGAATGACATGCTCCATCCAGCCATTTTGGTGACTGAATAAAGAATAGACTGGAGTGGGGAGAGATTTGAGGCAGGCAACCTCACCAGCAGGCTAGTGCAGTAATCACGGTGTGAAGAGATAAGGGTATGCCTGCATCACGGTGGTGTCAGACAGAAGGGAGCATATTGAAGAGATGTTGCAGAGGTGAAATCAATAGACTTTGGCAATAGATTGGATATGGTGGGTGAAAGATAGTGAAGGGTCCAGGATGATTCCTAGGTTGTGAGCCTGAGGAACTGGGAAGGTGGTGTTGCCCTCTCTAATAACAGGGAAGATAGGAGGCAGGAGAGTGTATAAGGTGTTGCAACAGGAAGCAAAAACTATTCAGGTAACTGTGCAGTTAGGGTCTATATATGAATGCATAGTTAGTCTTCCACCCAGTACATGTTGTGAGATAACTAGAAAGGAAGAAAAACAAATATCTTTGAGATAATAACATAAATTAAAAATAATAACAAAAGTATTTATTCAGTCATAATCTGGAGAAAGAACATGACAATTTTCTGAGAAAAATCAACCATATTTTTAAAAAGAGAAAAAGAACATTAAAATCTCCTAAAACCATTCTAGCCAGTCTGTTCCAAACAGTGTGACATAGCGGATACAGCATTGAAATTATGGTTAAGAAGTCATAGGTTGACATCGTAACTTGGAAATCTGCTTCATTGTGTGAAGTTCAGTTAACTTAATAAGGCTTTATTAAACACCTACCTTATTTCTCTGGAAGCTTCTGTTTCTTTGGCTATAAAATGTAGATAATAATTGTGGCACCTCCTTCATAAGATTCTTGTTAGGTTTGAATGAAATAATAATGTAGGTAACATGCTTTGCAAAATGTAAAGAGACTATATAAACACCACTCAGTATTATACTATGGACACAGAACTTGAGTTTTATAGAATAGCAAATGGAAAGTACGTTAGAGATATCTAGAAACTAAGTGTCTCATTTTACCCAGAGAGATTACATGGGCGTGCCACATCACATAGTTAACAAGTGGTAGAGTCAGGGTCTAAACGTCAAAGACAACACTCCCTCTGCTATATTATATCATTGTAACATTTGATCTAAATCACTCACTTTATCTAGTTACAGACTGAGCACCAGAGAGGGGAAATAACAGATTCAAGGTCTTAATTCACTTCAGTAGACATTTAAGTACCTACCACATGGCAGGCAAAAACTATGCTAGGCTCTAGGGATAAAAATTAGAAAAAGACTTCTCTGCCCTCAAGGACCTTACAATCTAATGGGGGAAGACAACACACAAAAGGAAGATGGAAAAGAGGCAGTGAGGTGGCTCAACCTCAGGCACTGACTAGTTGCATGACCCTGAACAAGTCACTTAACCTCTGTTAGCCTTTAATCCAATAGAAAAGGAAATGGAAGACCACTTCAGTTGACTGTTGCCAGGAAAACTCCATGGACAGTATGATCCATAGTGTTTTATGTCACAAAGAAATTGACATGGCTAAAAGACTCAACAGCAACAAAATGGGCAGACAGGAGGTGGTATTTTTGCCCAGGTCATCTTGTTTGGTGGAGTCTAAACCAAACAGAGATACTGATGGAAAGTGGAATGAACTGAAAGTACAATTTCTGCCCTCTGTAAAGGAAGGTTTGGGGAGGAGTTCAGTTGTTCACCCTCCAATCAGAGAAGGCTGAGGAAGGTAGAAAGAAGATGAATATACAAGGTTTAAATTAACAGCATGGTAATGAGATTTGACTGGTAAGAGCTACGTGCCTTTTCATTTTGGATGATACAGTCACACAGGATGAGCAAGTGTGGATACACTGTGATCTGAATCAGAAATATTCATCTTCTAAACTTCCTTAATACTGTTAAGGGATTTAACATCCTTCCAGTGTTTTCACAATCATATTTTCCTAAGTCTACATATACAATCAACTGCCAAATCTTCTCATTTCTACCTCCATTTCTCCATTTATGTGTTTCTTTTTCTCTCCTCACACAACCACCACCTAGCTCAGGGTTTCATCATCTTTCTTCTAGACTATTATGAAGACCTCTTACTTTGGGCTACCTGCCACAAGTCTCTTTGCTCTCCAATCCATCTTCCATATAACTACCAAAGTGATTTTCTTTATAGGACCATTCTTACCATGTTATTGTCCTACTCAGTAGAATTCAAACAATTTGTTTTGTGTTCCGTGAAGTTTGGATTCATTCAAAGGGTCACACTTGAGAACCTAGATGGCCACATGTAGCCTTGAGGCTGCAGGTTCCCCATTCATGCTCTAGTCTCTGCCCTTCATGCCTTTAGGAAGATGGTGAGAAAAGAGATATATAAGAATTTAAAGTAAAAGGGTGATGGTGAAAGCAAAGTGCATTACTCTTAATCACCTTTAATTTCACCTTTTCTGCAGGGAGACACTACTCTGAACTCTATTCAGATTAAGATATATGAGAATAATGTACTTTTGCTTAAGACCCTGGGGTTTTGTCAAACTGTGCTTGTGTATATGTGTATTTTTCAGAGAGACAGAAATACTGGCTTTTAAGTAGGTATTTAGAAAATTAGGTGGGTTTTTTTTTTCCTTTGGGGTGCAGGGGAAATGGGTGTGAGAGGATAGAAGGGGTATCTAGTGTGATAAAATGTCAAAGCTGGAAGGCATCTGAGAGATCATGAAGCATGGCCCTCATTTTACAGATAATGTAACTGATGCCTGGGGAGGTACATTTTCAGAGAAGCACTGCTATGTAATCTTACTTTAAGATCAAAAATGGAGATGGATATTCATCCACAAATAAGTCAAAGCCAGATAGTTACATTCCAGCAATTTGTGCTAATACAGCTATATATGTGACCTAAGAACGGGATATCATATGGTCAACAGTAATATTGTATAAGCTTCCCTTGCCAGCTGACTGGCCAGATCCCTGTAACCTTTCTCCGCCTCATGCTAATCTTAAACTACTTCTAGAGGTACTGCACTCTTCAGGAACAGTTTTATTTAAAATTACGTAAAGGGCAAGTATCTTGGGACTATATAGTCACCCATCTATAATTAGTAGGGGTATATTGTACGTAGAGAACAGTGTTGGAAGTTTGGTTACGTAGGAAACCTAATTTACATGAGATGTGATCCTTGCCCCAAAGAAATTCACAGACTGGAAGGGCATAAACCAATAGCAGAGAAAGCTGATTTATACAATACGACATGACAAACTAATACAAGCTCAGGTGGCAGAAAATCTAGAATCAACAAGCATTTAAATATCAACTACATGTCAAGCACTTTGTTGGTGCTTGGGAAATAAAAAAAAAATGAAACAATTCCTTGCCCCAAGAGGTCTTACATTCTACTATGGGAGACTGTATTGAATCAGTATATCCAAGACAAATACCAAGTGAATTTGGGGGATAGGGCACTAGTAGTCTGGGGGATTGGGAATGGACTAAGGCAAAGGTAGTGCTTGGGCTGAGTTTTGAAGGACATAAGAAATTCTAAGAGGCAAAAGTGAAGGAATGTAGTTCAAGAATTGGGAATAGTCAATGCAAAGATGTGGTGATGGGAAACGTGTAGTGTGGAAAAATAGCATGGACGGCAAGGCCACTTTGATTGGACCATAAAATATGAAAAGGGGAATAATGCAACCTGATATAGGTTATCCATGTACAATCACGTTAAACATATTTCTGCGTTAGTCATGTTGTGAAAGAAGAATCATAACAAAAGGGAAAAAACACAAGAAAGAGAATAAAAAAGAGCGAAAATAGTATGCTTCAATCTGCATTCAGACTCCATGGTTCTTCCTTTGGATGTGGATAGCATTTCCCATCAAGAGTCTTTTGGAATTTTCTTGATCATTGTATTGCTGAGAAGAGCTAAATCTATCACAGTGGATCATTGCACAACGTTGCTGTTACTGTGTGCAGTATTCTCCTGGTTTTGCTCACTTCACTCAGCACCATTTGTGTAAGTCTTTACCGCTTTTTCTGAAATTCACCTGCTCACCATTTCTGATAGCACAATGGTATTCCATTACATTCATATGACACAACTTGTTCAGCCATTCCCCAATCGATGTACTTCCCCTCCATTTCCAATTCTTTGCCACCACAAAAAAGAGTCACTATAAATAAATTTGTACATAGGAGTCTTTTTTAATTTTTTATGAGGTCTTTGGGATACGGACCTAGTAGTGATATTGCTGGATCAAGGGGTATGCAGTTTTATAGCCCTTTGAGTATAGTTCCAAATTGCTCTCCAGAATAGGAGGGTTAGTTCACAATTCCACTAACAATGCATTAGTGTTCCAATTTTCCCACATCTTCTCCAACATTTATCATTTTACTTTTTTGTCATATGAGCCAGTCTGATAGGTGTAAGGTGGTACCTCAGAGCTGTTTTAATTTGCATTACTCTAATCAATAGTGATTTAGATCCTTTTTTTCATGACTATCGATAGCTTTAATTTCTTCACCTGAAAACTGCCTGTTCATACATATCCTTTGACCATTTATCAATTGGGGAATGATTTCTATTCTTATAAATTTGACTCAGCTCTCTATATATTTGAGAAATGAGGCCTTTATCAGAAACACTGACTGTAAAAATTGTTTCCCAGGTTTCTGCTTTCTTTCTAACCTTGGCTACATTGGTTTTACTTGTGCAAAAACTTTTTAATTTAAGGTAGTTAAAATTATCCATTTAGCATTTCATAATGTTTTCTCTCTCTTGTTTGGTCATGAACTCTTCTGTTCTCCATAGATCTAACAGGAAGACAATTTCTTGATCTTCTAATTTGCTTATGGTATCACACTTCATGTCTAAATCATGTACCCATTTTGACCTTATCTTGGTATACGGTGTGAGATGGTGGTCTATGCCTAATTTCTGCAATACTATTTTCCAGTTTTCCCCATCAGTTTTTGTCAAATAGTGAGTTCTTATCCCAGACGATGGAGTCTTTGGGTTCATCAAACTGCAGATTACCACAGTGACTGACTACTGTGTCTTGTGTACCTAATCTATTCCATTGATCCATCACTCTATTTCTTAGTCAGTACCAGCTAGTTTGGATAACTGCCGCTTCATAATATAGTTTGAGATTTAGTATAGGTAGGCCAACTTCCTTTGCATTTATTTCATTAATTCCCTTCATATTCTTGAACTTTTATTCTTCCAGATGAATTTTTTTCTTTTTTTCTAATTCTATCAAATAATTTTTTGGTAGTTTGGTACGACACTAAAAAAGTAAATTAATTTAGGTAGAATTGTCATTTTATTATATTAGCTTGGCCTACTCATGAACAATTGATATTTTTCCAGTTGTTTAGATCTGACTTTGTGTGAAAACTGTTTTGTAATTATGTTCATATAGTTCCTGGGTTTGTTTTGGCAGGTAAAATCCCAAATATTTCATATTGTCTACAGTTAATTTAAATCAAATTTCCCTTTCTATCTCTTGCTGCTGGGTTTTGTTGGTCATATAAAGAAAAACTAATGATTTATGTGGGTTTATCTTATATCCTGCAACTTTGCTAAAGCTGTTACTTATTTCAAATGGTTTTTAAGTTGATTCTCTAAAATCATATAATCTGCAAAGATCATATATTATATCTAATAGTGATAGTTTTGTTTCCTTGTTGCCTATTCTAACTCCTTCAATTTCTTTTTCTTCTGTTATCACTACAGTGAACATTTCTAGTACTATATTAAATAATGGTGGTGATAATGAGCATCCTTGCTTCACCCTGAACTTACCTGGAAAGTTCCTAGCTTATCTCTGTTACATAAAATGCTTACTAATAATTTTACATAGATACTACTCATCATTTTAAGGAAAACTAGATTTCTATTCTCTCTGGTGTTTTTTATTAGGAATGGTTGTTATAATCATATGATTTCTGTTAGTTTTGTTATTGATGTGGTCAATTATACTGATATTTTTCCTAATATTGAACCAGCCTTGCCTTCCTGGCATAAATCCCACCTAGTCATAGTGTATTATCTTCATAATAACTTGAAATAATCTTTTGCAATATTTTATTTAAGAATTTTGCATCAATATTCATTAGGGAAATTGATCTATAATTTTCTTTCTCTGTTTTGGCTCTTCCTGGTTTAGGTATTAGCACCATATTTATTTCGTAAAAGGAATTTGGTAGGACTCTGACTGTTTTCCCAATAGTTTATATAGTATTGGAATTAATTGTTTTTTAAATGTTTGGTAGAATTCACTTGTAAATCCATTTGGCCATGGAAATTATTTTTTAGGGAATTCTTTGATGGCTTGTTCAATTTCTTTTTCTAAAATGGGGTTATTTAAATATTTTATTTCCTCTTCTGTTAATCTGGGCAATTTATATTTTTTTGTAAATATTCATCCATTTCATTCATTGGCAGATTATTTTGTCAGATTCACTGGCATACAGTTGGGCAAAAGAGCTCCTAATTATTGTTTCAATTTCTTCTTTATTGGTGGCAAATTCACCCTTTTCATTTTTGATACTGGTAATTTGGTCAGTTATCCTCTTCTAAAGGTTCTTACTATTTTCACCCCAGCCCTTATTCACTGTTTCATTGCTGATGAGAGTAAATGGACAGATTACCCAGATTGCTGAAGCCATGACTGAAAGAGGGAAGGCAAAAGCTAACAACTTAACTTCAACAAAAATGTATTAAATCCCTACTATGTACAAAGCACTACAATGAGCACTAAGGATTCAAAAATTTTAAATGATTTCTGCCTGCAAGAAGCACACATCTTACTGAAGAATCAATATTTAAACAGATAAATAGATACCAAACGATCGCTAACAACTCATGTGCCCTAGATAGCTTTCTTATCTGAGGTGATAACTGAACTGAGCCTTGAGGAAAGTTAAGGATCCTAAGGAGTATAGGTGAGGCACGTACATTTGGGGCATAAGCAATACTGTGGAAAGGCAGAGAGATGAGAAATGTATTACCAAGTTTAAAAAGCAGCAAGTAAACCATTTTTGTCCAGAGGGGATTAATGTGTATAAAGGTACCAGATAATGAGGGGCTTTAAATGTCAAGCTGAGGAGTTGGTATTTTATCCTAGAAATAATAGAGAACAAGTAAAGTTTTTTGAGTCAGAAAGTGACACAGCTATATGAAAGATAGGTTGGAAAAGGGATACACAGAAAGCAAGGATACCAATTCAAGGATAGCAATGGCTTATTGAAATGGACCAGATGAGCCCTAAACTAGGGAAGCTGCATATTGTGGAGGAAGAATTGAATTGATTTTTTTTCTCTTTCAGCATTTCTACACAGTTGGTTTTATTTTGCATTTTATATTAAAGTTTTCTTACTTCAGATTTCTGATAAGATTCTCTGATTTAAAATTCCAAGATGACCCAATGATAAGTCATCAGTTTGAGTAGCTGATATCTTTCCATTAAGGAGTTCAGTCATTAGAACAAACCACCAGTTTTCCATACTGGAAAGAAGCCAGAAAAAAATATGAAAAATTTAAAAAAAAAACAGGCTAACCAAATTATTTACCTTCCACCTGACTACAGGAAATAGGAGAAAGGGTATTTGACCTGAAGTCAGGAGGAAGTCAAGTATCATCTCAGCACTTGCTAGTTATGTGACCATGGCAATTAATTTAACCTTCTGATCATCAGTTTCCTCACTTGTAAAATGGAGGTAGTAATACCAACTGAACTAAGATGTGCTGAGGATGGAATAAGATCCTGTACGTAAAGTGCCTTGCAAACTTTACAGCTCCCTATTATTTAGATCTAACTAGCGGCCAAAATTTGCAAAGTGAAAGACGAGATTTAATTATTCAGTTAGTCTTTTGATATTTTCTGCAAATTGCTTCTCCAAGCCTTGGTAAAGAAAAAAAAAAACATTCTAATTACATCCAGAGATTGGAGAGTAAGGGATCATAATCTTCTGGTACTGACTGAAAAAAAAATAAGAACTTAACAAAAACTAATTAGCTGAATATACTGTATCTTGTATCTCATTTGACATTCCAAATGACATTCCCTTTTTGTGTTTGTTTGTTTCTAATTAGAATCACTTATCTTCATTCTTTTCCAATGAAATGCAAAATTATTCTGAGTTCCTTCTTTGGCTCCCTTTGAAGATCCTCTGTTATCTGCCACAGAGCTTTAGAGTTTTAGAGTTATGTGCTTCTTACACCAATCTATTTCATTCTCGTCTCATACTCACAGGATCATTGAGCTCTAGAGGTTATAGTTCGAAGGGACTTTCAGATTAATCCAATCCAAATCTCTCCAAAAAGATGAGAAAACTTCTAGAGCTTAATTAACACTGTGCCAAGTACATAGTAGGTGCTGAATAAAGGTTTATTGACTGACTAATTGTTTGATTGAAACCTTAAGAAAGGATACAAAAGAAGAGGAAGAAGTAGAACTCAATCCTAGGTCTTCAACTGTCAGATTGAGTTTTCTTTCTACCATTGTTGTTGTTTCTTCTTTTCCTGTGTCTGACTGTTCATGACCCCTTTTTGGAGTTTCTTGGCAAAGATATTGGAGTAGTTTGCCATTTCCTTCTCCAGCTCATTTTAGAAATAAAGAAACTGAGATAAACAGAGTTAAGTGTCTTGCCTAGAATCACACAGCTAGTAAGTGTCTGAGACCAGATTTGAACTCAGGTCTTCCTGTCTACAAATCTAGTACTCTATCCACTGAACCTTCATTTTACAAATAAGGAAGCCAAGATTAGTTATATAACATAAGCTCTGTGAAAGGTAGATCTTTTACTATTATTATTTTACTTACTTGCATGACAGCATGATAATGAACAATGCTCTTATGCTTTTCTATCGCCAATAGACTAAAGCAAGGTTGTGTCCTTGCTCTCATGCTTTTTAATATGATGTTTTCAGCAATGTTTTCAGACACCTTCAATGAGGACAAGACAGCATTAAGATCAGGGATCACACTGATGATAAATTATTTAACTTGAAAAGACTACAAACCGAGACTAAAGTGGAGGAAGACTAGGTCTCTGAAGCTGAGATACAACAAAGTATAGATCAGTTCTCTTCTGCTTCTGCTGATTTTGGCCTAACAATTAACACCAGGAAAACAGCAGTTCTCTACCAGCCAGCACCACATGATCCCATATGTGGAACAATTGGTGACAGCAAATGGAGAAATTTTGAATACTGTGGATAAATTCACTTATCTTGGCAGTATACTTTCCAGGAATGTACACGTAGATGATGAGGTTGACACATGCATCACCAGAGCTACCTCAGTGTTTAGGAGGCTCTGAAGGAAAGTGCAGGAGAGAAGAGTATTAGATTGCTTACTAGACTGAAGATTTATAGAGCCATTGTGCTGTATACTATGGATTGTTGTATACTATGAAACTAAATGTTTTCTATTTGAATTGTCTTAGGAAGATTCTGAAGATCACCTGGCAAGATAAGGGACTAGACACTGAGGTCCTTTCTTGAGAGCTAAACTGCCAAGCATTCAAACTCTACTGCAGAGTGTAACTTCAACATTGTTTGAATGTCAAATGTACTATTGCCTTAAAGACTATAGAGAATTCACACAAGGCAAGTGCTCACAGGGAGATCAAACCAAGCAATACAAGGACTCTCTTGAGGTCTCTCTAAAGAAATCTGGAATCAATTGTGTGACCTTGGAGAAAATGGTAAAGGACTGCCCAGCATGGTGTACCAGCATCAAAGAAGGTTTTATGAGCAAGGCAAAACTGCAGCAGCTCAAAAGAAATACGAGATGTGCGAATTGAGACACATCTCTGTTCATGTGTTCTGTCTGTTCATGTAGACTATTTGTGACCAGCTTGTGGTAGAGCCTTCCAAGCTCATATTGGTCTGATCAGCCACAGCTGAACACACTGTACCCTGACTCCAACCTAGTGATATCATTTTGGTCCTCTTAGAAAATGAAGGATAACAACCAACCATTTTACTTTAGCAAAACTACAAAATTACTTCTTTGGGTGACTCTTACTTAACATGTTTACTAAAAGTCATTCTTTTTTCTCATAAACAAGACTCTAAAATGAATGCCAATCGCAACTAAATTGAGTTCAAATGACCATTGGTGAACAGTGGAGTCCACATCTCAGACTCTCTGGGAAAGAAGAGAATTCTTTCTAATGGCTCTCTAATAATTAGCTCTAGCTAAAGAGAAAGAGAGATAGGAGCAACTTGGTGTAGTGAACTGGAAGCTGACCTCGAGGCCAGGGGTACCTGGGTTCAAGACACATACTGCCTTGGTGATCCTAGGCAAGTTGTTTAACTTCTCAGTCCTCTGATACTATAAATTGTAGAGAAAATACAGATTTACATTAGTAAATGGAGCTTCCTTACCTGGAAGTTTCCTATACCAGTGAAATCATAGGTCTAGTTCCTATCTTGAATCTAGATTTATGTCTACCTTTAGCTATAGTTATGAGAGGATATAGGAAGGAGAAGAAAGGAAGATATGGCTTCAAGTATAATCTATTGCAAAACTGCAATCTATTGGTTATGCAACGTTTGTCGTATCATTTGGCCTCTAACTGCTTTATTCACTTCTCTAAGATAGTAAGTTGCAGAGTAGATACCAGCCTGCAAAGCACTTTTCGAGGTAAAATGGCTGTCAGCGCCTTAACGGAGTCGATTCATTTGAAGGCATTCATCGGTGACTTGGAAACTTTTAGGTCACTACTGGAAGTTCTTCCCCTACCTAGTTATTCACCATTACTTATTCATACAAATTTGCATGTACTCCATATCCATTTCTAGGTCCCATTGGTATAACAGTTCTTGTATAGAGCCCTATTTTATTTTCCTTTGCTAGCTGATTTCAGAGGGAATAGGGAGAAAGAATCCAATCATGTGATTTCATTAGTGTGAGAAATCCCTTTGAATAAACTTCCTTCATTGATATAGACTAGAAATCTATCTATAATTAATTCTTAGAGATGCCTGGGATACCAAGAGATTGGGTTAGTTCTTCAGGGTGACCATAGCTAGTAAATATCAGAGGCTAGACTTGGATCCAGGACTTTTTGACTTCGTGGCTAGCCTTTTATCTACTATAACATGCTGCTTCTCTTTGAATATTGATATATCAAATAATTAATAATAATAGCTAAAACCTATGTAGTGTTTTAAAATTTGCAAAGTGCCTTACATATATTATCTCATTGGATTCTTAGAACAACCCTTGAAGTAGGTGATATTTTTACCCCCATTTAAGACATAAAGAAACTGGGACTGACAGAGGTTAAACGACTTGTCCAGGATTCCATAGCCTGAGACAGGATTCAAACACATCTTTCTGACTCCAAATCCATCACTCTATCTATTGTACCGCCTAAATGAATGACAATTTGCTCCCCCCCCCCCCACTTCTATCTGTTGTGTCAAATTTAAAGTTAGGAGAGACCTGAGTTTGAATTCAGCCTCTGGCATTTATAAAATGTGTGGCACTGAGTAAACCACTTAACTTTTTGCAGTCTCAGTTTCCTCATCTCTAAACTGAGGATAATAATACCATATAGTACCTCTGGCACAGGGCTACTATGAAGATCAAGAGAAATAATGTATGTGAAGTGCTTTGTTAACCTTAAAATACTATCAGCTGTTATTATAACTCTCCTACCATATTAAAGAGATAGTATAGCCTAGTCAGAGTTCTGGACTTGGAATCATGAAGATCTGGTTCAAAATCTCACCTCTGGTACATACTAGCTACGTGGCCTTGGGCAAGTCACTAAACCTCTCTAAGACTTAATTTCTTTATCTTTAAAATGATGGTATTATTAACACCCTTGTCATAAGATTGTTGCAAAGAACAAATAATAGAATCAATGTAAAGAATTGTATAAACCTTAGAGTACTTTATAAAAGCGACATTATTATCATTACCCATATTCAAGGCTGACCTCAAATGCCATCTTCTCCATGAAGTCTTCTCCATTTCCAGAAGGTTGGATGACAAGAGATCATACCTACTAACAAAGTGTATCCCCTAAAACTATGTTGTGGACCCTCTTTACTTCATGGGCTACCTTACACGATGAACTCATCAGTTCCCATGGGTTCAGTTATTATCTTTATGCTGAAGATTCCCAGATTTATATATGATATCTTGCCCCAATCTTTCTCCTGAGCTCTAGTCCCCTATTGCAGCCTGCCTTTTTGGCTCTTGCAACAGATGTTCCATTAGTATCTTGAATTCAACATTTGTAGAACAAGCTTACTTTTTCCCTCCAAACCCTCCCCTCTTTCAAACTTCTCTATTACTATCAAGACATTGTGCTAAGTGCTAGAGATACAAAGAAAAGCATACATTGATGTCCCCCAGTCTCATCGGAAGACGAATAATAGGATTCTCATAGAGCACATCAACTAACTAGATTGTGTGTGTTCATTCTTTGTTGCTGAAGACCATGCCATCAGAGAAATAATGACATAACTTGCACTTGACTTCGTTTTGAGTGAGGGAGAGTTGTGCAGGTCACCAGCCTCACTACTTCTCCAGAGCCATCTGAATCCAGTGACCAGATATTCATCAGGATGACTGGAGATGACCCAGGATGAGGCAGTTGGGGTTAAGTGACTTGCCCAAGGTCACACAGCTAGTGAGTGTCAAGTGTCTAAGGTGAGATTTGAACTCAGGTCCTCCTGACTCTTGCACTGGTGCTCTATCCACTACACCACCTAGCTGCCCCACTAACTAGATTATAAACTACCTGAAAGCAGGCATATATACAAGTATTTGTACATGTAATCACTGCACAATGTAAACAATTACTAAAATATTTGTTTAATTGCAATGGTATAACAAATTTCAGTAGGAAAAAATGTTATTTCATCACAACTCTTAGGTAGAAGGCCATCTATAAAAAATTCAGAGAAAAAAACGTCAAATGCAGCTTGCAGCATCTGTTTAATGCTAATCAGGTTGACAAGGGTTTATTATTCCTTGTCACTAACACTTTGAATATATAAGGTGGTGTGCTTTTGGTTTCTTTTCATGGTCCAATTTCTTTAAAACTTACTGTTCTCCAGTGTTGCCCAAGCCAGTCACCCACTCTTGCAATCCTTGCAATAACTGTTTAAAAACCAAGGCTGGTAACTGTGTTAGCATTTTCCCCTTCCAATATAATCATCACCAGTAGCAACATCAGGGATCCAAACTAGCACCAGGGGATCCAGTTCAGTTGTTCAACCAACGCTGCCAATTGCTTTGTTGCCAACCATGTTCCTTTTTAATAAAATTCCATCACATGTGAATTAGAGGAAGGAGAGAATTTAGAACTAGTGAGTAATCTACATTGAGCAATCACCCACCATGACCTTTTTATAAAATGTTGCTTAATTTTTTAAAAAAACTTTATTTTATTTAAATTTCATGAGTCAAAACCCCTTCCTAAAAAGAAATAATGCTAATATCATCATAGAATGAGTTATTTATTTTAAAATACATCAGTGAAATTCTAGAATTTCACTTAATCATTACATTGGCAAAGATGGAAAAACTCAACAATGGTAAACCAATAAAATAGAAACGAGGTTGTTTCTCATTCCAAATCCTTCCATCAAGGCTCAGCTCAGATATTAACTTTTCTTCACGAAGCTTACCTGATTTCCCCAACTGAAAGTGCTCTGTTCACATTTTCCTAGAGTATTTGGCAGTAACTTTCTTTTGGCTCCCATTACAGACTTCCTTGAATCACACCTATCCATGTATGTTCTGTGTCTTTTCTCTCCCAAATGTCCTTCTCCAACCTCTGCTTCCCAGCAACAGAATAGAAGCTTTTCAGGGGCATGGATGGTATGTTTTTATCTTTGTATCCTTAGCACTTAGCACAGCATCTTGCACACAGGAGATTCCTAAGAAATATTGGCTGATTTTAAATTACTAAAACAGAAAAGGAGAAATTAGAAGATAAATTCTGACGTTTTTGCAGAACACCGGGACCTCATTTTACAAAATAACTGTCATGGAAAAGTTGTGCAAACAGAATTTCTGTATGCTGAAATATTTCAAATATACCAGAGAAGCTTGGTATTTAAAGGAATCATATAGTGAATCCTATTTCTGGCCCTCACCATCATCATCACCATTTACAAGGCTACAATACCTTAAAATTTGCAGAGTACTTTACTCACAACAACCTGCTGAAGTGGGTGCTCCAGGTATTATTATTCTTATTTTACAAATGAGGAAACTGAAATTCTGAAATTTTAAATGACTTGTCCATGGTAAAAAAAAAAATTTTTAATTAAAAATCAAAGGAAAAAAAAAAACCTTAGTAAAGATATGAGTTAAAATTTTGAGCCAGGTCTTCTAAATTCCAGGTCAAACACTTTCTTCACTACAATACACTGCCTCTCAACCTTAATACTTCTCAGTGGTCTGGGTGGCAACTAATCCAAGCTTTTTGCTTCCAACACATTATGACAATATGACACAGCTTTTTTTATACCTACCATGTGTCTCTCCACTGGGCTATGGGTGAAATATAATTTAATTCTTCAGACTTTGTATTATGTGACTAGTAGTAGCCAGACTATTATCAGGAGAACAGTCATATTGAAAAGATAGCCCGTTGTTTCAAGGAGAAGCCTAAAATTATTAAGAGCACTGCATACTTTCCCAGATGCAACTAAAATCACTCTTCTATTAAATTCGAGGTACCTCTCATTGTCTATCTGAAGAACTTATTGACATATGTTTTGACAGAACAACTCTATGGATTATCTATTGAACTGACTGTCATAATTTGACCTATAGATAGCCCTCATCCACTTAGTTTTTCCCATGTGAGTGTTAGAAGAAATCATTTTGAGTGCTCCTAGATCTCTTCTAGAAACTCAGTACTGTTCCAAGGCTTGATTCAATTTGCATGACGTTATCAGATGTTAGGAGCAGGTATAGAACTCCATTACTCATAAGGAATCCTCCGTTCATTTTGATCTGTGGCCTGAGTTTCATGCATAACAGGGACAAATAACTTTATTGAGGATGAGCTCCTTGTTTTATATCTCACATAATTTTAATAATCAGTTATTTCTGTTGTTACATCTTTTATCAAACAATTATCAAAGTTATCTCGTTACATCTTTCAAGAAACATTGTATAATTTTAACAAATGCATGAGAGCCTTCCTATGGAAGCAAAATACTGATCTGCTGAATTAAATGGGGTTTTTAACAGTCAATAAATCACAGACATAGTAAGACCCTGTATTCTCTCAACCTTCTACTCAATTAGATATTCACAAAATTATGGTCTGCTATAGAATATTATTTGCAAAAGCCTGTGTATTTCCTTCTCATACCTTAATCAAAGAAAGATGCCCTTGATATGCTTTTAACACTGTTCTTGTAAAAATCATGCACAGATGAAAAAGTATTCATATAACTACATAGTTATTGATATTTTCTCAATGACTTTTTGGGGGTCATAGGTACATGATTATGTTAAATAAGTACTTTCTGGGGGTTCTCTCAAAACTTACTGGTTGAATCCCCAGAAGGTGACATACTACTCTCCCAAGCTCTGGGGAATTTAGCTTGTGGTGCTGCATTCCTAAACCCCGTAGCTCACCAAAGTCCAGTGGTGTGCTTCCTATTCACAATCAATCAGTAGCTTTTACCAAAGGCTTGGCTAAAATGGAATTTTTAAAAAAAACTTGCTAACTAAATGTCATTCCCAAAAAAACACCTGAGTCATACTCTTCCATAAATACATACAATGGTAGTGAGGCATACATTTAAGATACATCCGTGGCAGAGGAAACTTATAAATTATGGTACAGCAAGGGATAGAAATCTTTTTTTCTCTTTGTAAAGTCCTGATGCAGCTCCACATGGGTACGGTATCTCTGGTGGATTGTTCAAATGAACCTCCAGAGTCTGCCCTTCTCCGCAGTCAGCTTTTTTTTTCTACTTCCAAGAGTTCTACTCTTTTAAGGTACCTAATTCTTTGAGGGTTTGTCTTTCTATGTCCATGTATATCTAATGTGTCTCTGCTCTGAGAGTCCCCCTGGACTCTCTCAAACCAGTGAAATCTTGAACTGCTGTACATATCTCCCTTTGGGCAAGTTGCTACTTAGATGATTTATGGGGAGGGAAGGAGCAGAGAGAAATCCCTTCTTTTTCCCCAACAGGGTTTTCCTCCACAAAGTATACCTGAACCTTGACTCACTCTCATTCTCCAGGGCTATTTCAGTGCCCAATAGCATAGCTAATTTGCTCAGGCAATTAAGTTATTCCCTTCTGACTCAATCATAGTGCTTGCTATTCATACTTCACAGATGGGTCAATGTGTATAAAGTTAGTCTAACATCTCATTTAAACCTTGTGATTATATTCTGACCTTTCTGATCAAAGGTTAACTTCCTTACAGTAATTTCCCTTACTTCTTAATATACCTTGTTCTAATCTTTCCTTTTTTGGAGTTAAGGCATGTAGTTCTAACTGGTTCTGTGGCATATCATCTTTCTAACCACTTTGACCTCAGAATTCTGGACTTTGCTAATCACATTATCTGCTACAGATGAGGTTTCTCTTTGATAATGACTTTTGGAATCAATCAATCTTTATTTTGATTCCTGGTTTCAATTATTTTCTTCTATGATTTTATAAGGTATGATATTTGTGATTTTATTATAATTTTCTGCCATTGATTCTTAGATTATCATTCCTCACTCTGTTTTACAGACCAATTATTTTTTATAGTAGATTTCTTCTGTGTTCTAGTTTACCCTTGCTAACATTCTTGATAACATTGAATCTTTTAATTTTGTTTCTTTCATTCCTTTTTTTTTAGGGTTTCCACAGCCCTGCTAAGCTTTCCCAGCTTCTTCTCTACACTTTTCATTTTTTATCTCTTCCTTCAATGCTTTGATAAGGTCTTCCAAAAGCTTGGAATTCTCACTCTCCTCACCTGCTAGTATCTTCCCATTCATACTTTATGTCTGCCTTGTATGTTTCTTTTTTTAAGTTTTAAATACATTTTCCCCAATCACATGTGCCTTATGTGTTTCTTACATATGCTAATATATATTATGTAATTATTATGCAATAATATACATTATATGTAATAATATATTAAGATATTAGTAAAATTATATGTATGTATGTATACATGAATATGAGTGTATATGTATATGTGTGTGTGTATAAAATCTGGTCTCCCTCTTTAGAACATGAACTCCTTGAGGACAAGGACTGTTTTTCCTTATAGCCCCTGTATTTAACACAGTATCTTGCACATTGTAGATCCCTAATCAGTATTTACTGATTGATCAAATGATTCATTAAGTATGAATATGCCACAGTCTTTTCTGGCATTTTGCAAAATTATTTGCTTCTGGAGTTTTTTCCTGGGATTTTATTACATTATAGTGTTTTTTCATTATATTAACTATTTTCCTTCCTTTAGGCACTTCTTCAGTTTTTTCACCATTTATTGCCACCACTGGGAATAGATCATGTCTGTTGATCTTTGATTTCTCTGTATTTTCTTTGAAGTTCAGGGCGCTGACTTCCCTGAACTAGGTGAATGATACATGTGCTTGGTTAAAGGAAGGATACACGCGCTTGATTAAAGTGATTGTTAACCCCTTCCTTTTATGAATGCAGATCTAAGCACCTGCAGTAGCAGGTCTCCCTTGTGTATGTTGGGGTGCTTACTGATATACCTCCCCCTTCTCCTCTCTTAACCCTCCCCTCCACTGTAACCCTCCCTCTCCTTTACTGATGAACTTTTTCCTTTTGAGGAAAGGAGGACTCTGAATAGTCATGAGAAGAAATTTTCCAGAACTGACGAGGAAAGGCATTTTGTGATTGTCTTTGCCTACTGAAATTAGTTTCAAATTTCTGTTAAATTACTCATCACTAAGTGAGACTCTTATAACCTAGGAGCTGAGCTAGAAGAGAGTACCAGGAACTGCTAGCATTAATGAAATCTGGTATCCTCATTGAGGATCTTTGGTGACTGTTGTGCTAAAATGGCCACCCCTCCCAGTTATTATAGTAAGTGTTTATAAGTAGCTGGTATAGAGTAACAATATCAGGAAGTAAGATTAATAGGGGAACCTAGAAGTCACTTACAGACTGCCCCAGTGGATCAAAGGAGCGTAATTTACAAACTGCATAATGTATTAACTAAAATCACATCCTGAGACTATGTGCTAAATCGAGGGAAGTTACGTAGACTTTGTTAGAAGTTTTAGGTGCTCCGATATGTAAACCTAAGATAAGCTCCAGACATGCCCACTAAAACTAGAGGAATACCAAATGATGCTGATAACTTTGAGATGATATGGATAAGTTTTTAAACTTAATTTTAAAGCACTGTTGATAATTTTGAAATGATGCAAATATGTTAATGAACTAACACCAACGGATAATAGTTAGCCCATGTTAAATAGTTAAAACCCCATGAAAATGAGGCCCCAAACTCCTGTCCCTGGACATTCTTTTATCTCCTAAAGGTCCATGTTGTTCAAGTGCTCCCAAATCTGATCCATGGCTATATAAGTGACTTTCTGCCTCCTCATTCCTTTCCCCACATTGTCTATCTTCCTTCACCACACTATCCCCATCGTCACACCACCTGACTGTATCCCTCCCCCTTTTTAACCACTTGTCTCTGTACTTTCTGTTCCGTTTGCCTCTATGCCCTCTGTGCCTTACTAAAGTATGATTGCAGCCTTACCTCCTATTGCCTTTGTGGTCTCTCCTGGTGAACTAGGTGTGCCTGTCCCGATTTCACAATTTCACAAATTAGTTAGCAATTCATTTATCTACTGTATCTGCAGTTAGTTTCAAGCTTTCCTTGATTCAGCAGTTATTGTAGCCACTGACCATTATGATACCACAGTAGGGCAAAGGCAGCAATGGGGTTATATAAAATATGTGGAATAAAGTATAGTTTGGGAGTCTGCCTTCTTTTAATTTTCAGAGATCATTACCTTGTGAGAATTCCCTTTATCTCTTCCCTCCTTATTTCTATTATTCTACTTCATGGGCACATTTCTTGCTATTTTGGCCAGACTCATTTTGCCCAGGGGATCTTTTATTTTGTTCTTCATAAGATTTTCTTTTGCTCTCATCCTCTGGAACAGACGATAATGCATGAAATTTAATTATTTTCATGATGGCCTTTTTGCAAATGTTTATCATAAACATTGCATTATGAGATGAACAAATGATGTTCATTATTGCCTTGGGATGCATGACAAAATGAACTCTACCAATTCCTTTATTTGCCTCACAAAGCTGAATGAATCTGAGTCCTTCTTCCATTGAACTGCACCAAATTTTTGTCCTCTCATTTCATTTGTAATTTTAATTTTAATTTCCTTCTGAATGTGTATGTATACATATACTAATTATACAATCATTGGTTATAATTTAAAGAATTATATCAAGAATTTAAATTACTAATAGTTAATGTTCATAGAGGATCCAAAAGTATGTGATTCTTAGTACTTTCTCCCCCTCCCCTATACTCTGTTTATCACTGCTGGATTGGAAGGTGGTAGCATAGGACCGAAGCCACTTTGTTTATTACTGTTCCATGAGTTGCCATAGCCAAAGAATTCACCACCAAGCAACCAGACTGGTGATGAATGTTTCTTACCTTAGAGAAGCTGGTGAGGGTGTCCCTCAAAAATAAAAAAAAAAATTTATTACCAAGACAATAGTTGAAACCTTTCTGATATGGTAGAACCTGCCAGGGTTGTGCTAGTGCTCTCCCACATCCTCTCTTCTCTTTGGGCTTTTATGATATTGTTCTCTCAGTTACATTAAAAAACAGAAAAAGTAATTCCATTTTGGCTTTATTTACTTTTTGTGAAGCTAAGTTCCAACTTCTCATAAGACCCTTGATCATGAGAAAGTTACAAGATGGGAAAGCCACAGGACTACCCAGCCTCTTACCTCAATGTCTCTTAATCCATCAATAAGAAACCAGGTATCTCAACCCCTATAGTACTGTTTTTCCAATCCCTTCAATTACATAATAAATGTAGAAACCAATGGTCAGGGTCCTTTTGCTACCAAAAGCCTGGGACCCAATTTGTTTCTGCAGCTGCACATCTTGCTAAATAAATCATCATCTGGATATGACTACTTGACATTTTTACTCCACTATAACATCCTTATATCTTCTTCTACCTGTCTCATCCTTGGAGTAATCTTTATACATAGTATATTCACTCACTGTGGACATACCCCCAAGGTTCTATCCCCTGCCATCTTCTCTTTCCCTCTTTATTCTCTCCCTTAGTGATGTCTCCAGCTCCCTTGGGTTCAATAACCATCTCTATACAGATGACTCCAGGATCCACATAAACAATCCATAACCTCTCTCCCTTGTGAGACTCTCACAAGTGAAATTGTCCTGCCCTTGAGGAACTTACAACCTAGCTAGAAGAGAAAATGTGGCTGTATAAGTTTATACAAAATGGGAAAAAAGATAAAGTGGGTGAAGATGACAGTTGCATGTAGGGGAATCAAGAAAGGCTTCTTGTAGAAAATGGCACCTGAGATGGCCTTGAAGGAAAGCAGGTATTTTAAAAGACAGTGGTTAAAAAAAAAAGACAGTGGTGAAAAGGGAATGCATTCCAGTCATACGAGATAACCAATAAAAAGCCATAGAGATGGGAGGTAGATTGCTATGTATGAGGAACAAAAAGAAAGCCATTTTGTAGGGACATGGTGTGTTTGAATTTGAGTAATATGTAATAAAGCTAGAAAAGTAGATTGGGACCAGGGCCTGAGTCACCATTCCCATGCAGTATGTCCTCAATTTCACCCTTCTGAGCTCATTCATAGGATTTGACACTGTTAATGGCCATGACATTTATTAAAGTGATCAGGTTGCATTAAAAGAAATAATGCCCATCATGCAATGCTGTTATAATTATCTGTATTCATGCCTTCTTTCTCCTACTAACCCATAAGCTCCATGGGGACAGAACTATGCCTCATTCAAACTTTGTATCTTCCTATTTTCTAAGCATAGTGATTTATATTATGTAGATATTTAGTAAATATTCACTGAATGAATGAGTGCTTGGTCATATTCCCAGAATCTAAGAGAATTCTAGATACAACCAATGAAAATCATGCAGAACGTCCAATATCAATTCTCTCCTTTCAGTTCATTTGGCTTCTATGGAAATTTGTGCTTCTCAGGAAAGTAAAGCTGTGTCTATATGACACCAAGAGAGCAATCAGTCCAACTGGCTAGCTAAGTGCAATTAATAAATCCACTTGCCCAACTTTATATACAAAAAACCCCCCAAAACATGTATACATACATGCATTCACATGCAAGCAAAGGCTATATAACTACAGGGTGAATTCTGCCAAACATGTTTTTGTCCAAACTAGATTGAGAACATTTTCTACTAGGGGATGCTTTGTTGTATGAAAAGCAGTAAAAGGAAGTAAAGATGGTTAATTTCTTACAATTATGCCCAAGGATTCTTTAAAAATATATGAAATTGGTTTGAATAATTTAATTCCTTTGGTATTCATCTTCTCTGATTATATACACACACACACACACACACACACACACACACACACACACACAAACTTCAATAAAATGCAAGCTTCTTTAAGATAGGGAAACTTTTGGTTTTTAATATTGCACCCCCAACTCAACAAACATATATTGAGCACCTACTATGTGCCAGGCACTGGAGACACAAAGGTTAAAATGAAACAATCCTGGTTCCTGAGGAATTTACTTTCTACTGCAGGGTAGGGGAGAATAACATGTATAGAGATAGGCATATATACATATACATGCATGTACATATGTGTATATATGTGTGTTTGTGTGTGTGTGTATATATATATATATGTATATATAAAATAAAATAACCTGAGAGCTGAGAAAAGAGTAATGACTAGAGACATCCAGAAAGGTTTTCATTCATAAATATCTGTTGCATTTAGCCCCGTCCTACTAATAAAATGAGTACAAAAGAAATGTGTTATATAGGCCTCACTGTTCCAGAGCTTACAATTTAATTGAGAAAACAATATCCACACACAAATATTCTATTAATAGGGAGTCCTTCACCTAGAAATCTTTATCCTTGGGTTTATCTAACCCTGGATTACTGTGCTTGATTGCTTTTGGTTCTAGCTTATTTAATCTGTTCCACTGATAGAATATTTTAAACTGGTACCAATTATTTTGATGGCTGATGCTTTACTATACAGCTTGTGCTCTGGTAATTGCTATGTTCTCCTCATTCCTACTTTTTTTTGTGATTTCCCTTGAGATTCTAAATATTTTATTGCATATGATAAAAAGCCAGTAGGAGTGGTACAAATAATAAATGCCATCAGGATTCAGTGAAGAGGAAAGTCAGTGATGACTTGGGAAGTGAGGGAAGACTGTGATGGAGGTAGGTCTTGAACTGAACCGTGAAGAGGTAGAGGAGAAGGGCAAGGACATTCCAAATATATTTGAAATAAAGTGAAGAAATGAATCTGGTTGAAGACAAGGCTCAGAGATGCTCAGTGGCCTGCATAAAGTCACAGTGTGTTAATTAAAAAATAATTAGAACTATTGAAAAATCAAATGGGCTTCCTCCTCTGAACATAGTGAATTCCTGTTCATCAAAAATATTTAAGGAAAGGCTTTCTCGCTATATCATAGCACAGTCTTGTAAGGAAAGCCTGGTATTATTGAGGTACAATAGGCTCTGTAGTACAGAGGAAAGAACAGATTTAAGCTTGAGAACTTTTGAATGTCAATCTAAATTCTGCTATCCACTTACAATTATCTTGGACAAGGAACTTTCTCCACATTGGACATTCTCAAGCAAAAGTTCAACGGTGCTGGTAAATGTTTAACTACTGCCAGGCCTAGAGGCCTGTGGGCTACCCGAGTCTTCTTACCTCACCTCCCAAGGTCTTCGGGTGGCCAAACTGGATGCTCGTATGAGAGAAAGGACGTTCCAGAGTCGAACAAGGGTTGAGCTTTATTTCAGGGTCTAGTTACAAGTGCAGGGGAATTCTTCCTTAGGAGGGAAAGAGAAAGATCTCCCAAGGAGGCAAAGATCTTACAATAAGAGATTGGAAATAGAAGTGTAAGTGGGGAGAGAGGGGGAGGGGATAGAAGAGAGAGGAAAAGCGGACCCTTGTTGTCCTCACCGCTCCGCGCCCCTCCGCCCAAGAGAGCTTTCAGGCTTTCCTGGTCCTACTTAAACTCTCCAGCAGCATAGTTTGCATCTGAATACTGTGCTGTTAGATAACAATAGTGTGCCCAGATCTGGGACAATCTCGAGGGCGGGGAGAGCTCTCTCCCATCACGTTTCTCACGGGAAGAGGCGGAAATAACACGAGATAGCTCGGTTCACCTCGATTCCCAGCCGTTTCCTGGGGGGTCTCATTTTTAGAAGTTCCCACCTTTACCCACCCGAGACTGTCCACATGGAATTGAGCTTCCAACCCTAGCAAACTACCAGCTAACTCTCTCTTTGTATGTATGTATGTGTATAGATATATATGTATATGTATTTGTGTATGTATGTATAGGCATGTATGTATATATGTATGTATTTGTATACACACATATATTATACTTTAAGTTTAATCTGCATTATGAACATTTTCTCCATCACTTTCTTAAGTCTAGACACTCAACAAACAAAAAATTAATTTCTGGTTTGTAGCATTTGCCAATTTCCAAGATGTACAAGTTCACACTGAAAATTTAACTGTATTAAGTGTTGCCTCTCCCGAACCCACCCTTGGTTGCAAGTCAAATCATTTCAGTTAAATACCTATTATATGTCAGGCACCATTTTAAGTGTTGGGGATAGAAAAAAAGAAAAAACAGTCCCTTCTCTCAAGGAGCTTACAATCTAAGGCAGGATGTGACTTGCAAATAACCATATACAAATAAGATATAAAAGGCTTCCTTTCCCAGTCTTCCTTAATGCTAATGCCTTCCCTCTGAGACTATTTTCAATTTATCTTATATGCATCTTGTTTGCACCTAATTGTTTATGTATCATATTCTTCATACTGTTGTGAGTTCCTTGAGAGCAGGGACTCTTTTTTGTCCTTTGTATCTGGAGCACTTAGCACAGTACCTAATTTTTAATACGTGCTTAACAAATGCTCATTGAATTTACTCAACTTTCTTCCTTCCTATTTTCTCCAGTTTTCTTCTTTTTAAATGGAATCCCATGACTCCCCCCCCCCTGACCCCCTATATTCTCCTTATCAGTTCTTACTCTCTGTGATTACCTAATCCTGAATATAACTTTAGTCTCAAAGCCCATTGTTATGGGACTCTCTCCTCATTGGTAGAAATGAATGCTCTATCCTGTAGCTACATTACTATTAAACTGCAGCACTTAGCACAATTCCTAAACCACTGCAAGTGGTTGACTTGTTGACTTGATAAATTGTAGATCATCACTAAGGGAAGGTATTAGCATTAAAGGGGACTGATCAGGAAAAAAAATTCTCATGCAAGTACAAGTTAAACGAAATAACTACTAACCACCTTTCAAATTCTAGTCTTCTGTGATTCTTGAAAGTTTTTCTATCATAAAGAAAAGGTTAGATGAGTAGTATTAAGTCAGTTGAGAAAGCCTTCAGTGCCAACATGAGTGTTTTTGACATTGTCCAGCACACAGTGGGAAACCACTTGGAGGTTTCTGAGCCAGAAAGTGACATGGGACAGTGCAGCATGACTCTGGAGTGGGAGTCAAGTCACCTGGGCTCTATTCCTTTCTCTGCAATTAGCTAATGATGTGACTTTGGGAAAGTCAATTAATTTTTCTGAGGCTCCATTTCCTCATCCACAAAATGAGAGGTTTGTATTCACTGAGCTCTAAGGTTCCTTCCAGTTCTGACATTCTATGGTTCTATTATTGTCAGTGCTTAGCACCACCCTGGTTACAGCTGTGTTTAGGAATGATTTTGAGGATGATAAGAGACTGCACACAAGGGCTAAGAAGGTGTGCCAACCTTAGTGGAGTATAAAGCTGAGCCTTCTCCCATGGTCTATGTCTCCATGCCCAGTGTTAGAAATCAATGGCCTACTTCTTGGCTTGCTTGAGAAACTGATCGAAACAAGAAGTTCTCTTTACAAAGAAGCTCTGTGGGATTTCTAGAGAGGTTTATGTTCAGAGACTGCCTGTGGTGAGTGGAATAGAGCCTCCTTTTGCTAAACACAGTTGTTAAAATGGTTCCTAGTTTACATAGCATCAGGAAGCAGAACTGCACCTCGAAGTTTGACAACGGCTTTTTGTTACTGTTGTTTTTAAAGACACTTGTGTTTTTCTCCTTAGGTGGATAAGCAAGTCTAAACAGCTTTCCTAAATTAAGAGCCTTAAATAGCCAGTTTAAGGAACTGTTATTACAGCAAGCAGCAGAAGGAGGGGAAAGTATTGGATTCACTTGAAATCCACAGCTAATATGAGCAACCTGAAACTTTCTTATATATTCCGTCTTGGTATTTGGCAGGAAATGCATTTCTAAATCATAAGGGAATAGACAAGAAAGATAGTTCCATGACTATGGTAGTTCATATGACTATGGGTCAATTCAGTAAGTAGGATAACAAATCTAGATCTAGAAGAGAAATCAAAGGCCATCTAGTTCAACCCTCTTATTTTAAAGTAAGGAAACTGAGATGCAGAGCAGTTTAAATGGCTGGCTCAGTGCACACAGACAGATAGTGTGAGAAATGAAATTTGAATGCAGATTCTGTTATCATGGAATCAAGTCTCCTTCTATTCTACCACATAAATAACGACCCAGAGCCACAAACATCCTCTCATGAGGTCAGTATAAAACATCTCAAACAATTAACCATTTTGAGACCTTCTTTCTCTGCAAATAATAATGATATAATTTGTATTTATATAGGACTTTGAAATCTGTAAAACCCTCTATTTTGATTTCAAAGCATCCGAGCAAGGAAGGTGGGATTACTTTCCATTTTATAGATGAGAAAACTGAGGGTGAGAAATTAAGTGACTCCCCTGTGTCAGATACTAAATGTATCAAAGGGGATTTGAACTCAGGTCTTCCTGATACTAAATCAGGCATAGTATTCACTAAGCCACTTAGCAAAGCTAAATAATTAGACTATATGAGCTCTAAGTTGCAGAAGTGAAAATTACATGCTTATGGAAGATATGGGGGAAAAAATTAAGCAACACAGTGAAATGTAAACATTAGCAGAAAACAGTAAGACACAAACCAAAAGTAAGTAGCACTTTAGCTATATCTGAATATCTTTAAGATAATGAATCGCTTTTTTTTTCTGAAATTCACCTTAAGTACGTGTTAGTTAGAACTGTTCCCCAGAAACTTCTGGCATCAATTCAACTCAACAAATATTTAACTGCATGTTATGTGGGTGACACTGGTAAGATAGTCCTCACTTCAAGGACCTTATATTTCACCAAGATGATACAATATGTGCAAAAATAATTAATTAACCACCCTAATTTATGTAAAGTAACACAGTGTAATTTGGGGATGGAGAGACTTCTAAAGACTGGGAGAATAAAGAATGGTCTTATGAAAGAGGTGACACCTAGAAATCCTAGGAAGTGAATGTAAAGAGGAAGCAAATTCTAGATATGGGGCACTGTTTGTACAAAGGCAGAAAAGGTGTTAGCTTGGACTAAAATAGTGAACACATCAAGGGGAATGGGATATCCTGCAAAAGTAGATGTGAGTTAAATAATGGATGATTTTAAATGCCAGACTGAAGATCTTGGATTTCATCCTAAAGGTTAACTATTAAAGCATTCTGAGGAGACAGGGAGGCAAAAAGAGAGTGTTGGTGAAATGGCAAGAGCTGCGTATTAGGGATATGAAAAGCATTCAACATAGTGTAATGAACAGTACACTGAGGAGTCAGAGAACATACATTTGAATACTGGTTCTGCTACATCCAATCTTTGTAATCTGAACCAAGTCTCTAGATAACAATTTCCTCCATAGCAAAATAAAGGAATTGGACTAGATAATGTCTAAGACATTTTCTGACTAAATCTCATGATCCCTATAATTTCATGTCCATAAATCAAGAATAAATGATGATATAGACATTTCTCTGATTTAAGAACTCAGCAAATAGAGGTTTATTGGATTATACTAGTCTGATGGTACCAGTCTTCAATCATGATTTGAAAATGAAAGCTTATCTTGATTTGCGAAACTAAGAATGACCTGGCAAAGAATCTTTGTTCTACCTCCATGACATCTCAGGATATTGATCAGGAACAGGTGGGTGGTACAGGGTGTAGAGTGTTGGACTTGGAGTCAGGAAATCCTGACTTCAAAACTAAACACTTACTAGCTGTGTTACCCTGAGCAAGTCTCAGCTTTTCTTTGTGTGCCTCAGTTTCCTCATCTGTAAAATGGGAATAATAATAACACCTCCATTCCAGGGTATTGTGAGGACAAAATGAGATAGTAGTTATAAATCACTTTGTAAATCTTGAACTACTCTATAAATAAATGCTAACTACTGCTATAATTACTATTATTAATATCTTTGGCAAATGCTCTCTTCTGTTGACTCACATAGGCAGTCCTTGAGGTTGTCTTACACTCCTTACAAATATTCGGATCTAAACAGCTAGACTATGGAACAAAGTACTGTAAACAAAGACCAACCATGAATTTTAGCGCCTGTTTGAGAAGTGAGCACTGAGACTACAGAAGTGAATAAAAATAGTCAGTTCTCATTAATTTATTAAAGTAGGTACAAAATATATTCAAGTAATATACACAGTAATTTTCTGAGATCAGGAGGGAAAGGCAGTATATGCTAATAGTAATAATAATAGCTAATATTTATGTAACACTATGTGCCAGGCTATATGCTAAGTGCTCTACAATTATCATGGCATTTGATCCTCACAATAACCCTGGAAGACAGGTGCTATTATTATCCCCATTTTACAAACAAGGAAACTGAGGGAAACAGAGGTTAAATGATTTGCCCATGGTCACCCAGTTATATCTGAACTCTGGTCTTCCTGACTCCCGGCTGGCAATCTATTCACTATGCAGTCTAATTCCCCTCACAATAGCATCTGGGAGGACCAGGAAAAGTCTTAGGTTTAAAATAGAATTTGAGCAAAACTTTAAAGGAAGCCAGGCATTCTAATAGACCAACATTAGAGTGTAAGCTCCTCCATTAGACTGTAACCTCCTGGAGGGCAGAGACTATCTTTTGCCTCTTTTTGCATTTGTACTGCCTGGTACAGTGCCTCACACATAGTAGATGCTTAATACATAATGACTGATTAATTGGTATGAGTTTGGAATACTTTTGAGGCAAGTACAAAGACCGTAGGTTGGATACTGGGTTTGAGAAACAGTAAGTTGTAGAATAGATTGGCTGGAACATGGAGCATATGAAGGGGAGGAAAATATGATTGTAAGCATACAAAGGGAGGCTGGAGCGCCACATTGTGAAGGTCTTAATGATAAACAGAAACATTTGTATTTAGTCATAGAGGAAAAGGGGAGCCAGGAAGCTTTTTAAATAGGGTAGTGACATGGTCAGTGCCTTGACAACTGTTTGAGAAATGGATTGAAGAGAAGAGAAAGTAGATCGGAAGACTAATTAGGATGCTTTTTGCAATGATGCAGGTAAGAATTGAAGAGTGGGCATTCGTAGAAGATGTTGTGGAGGTAGAATTGACAAAGAACTTGTCACCTGATTAAATATAAAAGGTGATGGAGAGAAGAGAAGTGATCTGCTTATAGTCACACTGGTAAGAAATAGCTCTTCGAGTTAGCAATGTAGTATGACAGCTAGAAAAGCTAACATGATCTTGGGTTGAATTAAGAGAAGTATAGCTTCTAGGAATAAGTAGATGTGTTACAAGTGAAAATTTCAAGAGACACAATTTCTGGGTAATTAATAATTTATTAATTATGGCTAGAGAATAACAAATTAGGGTCAGTGATTGCTCTTGGCAGCCAAAAACCAACATTGGAGACCACTAAATGGTTTAAGGCCCTTGGATCGATTCTGATTAGTTAGTAATTAATGAGGGCATGAATATTATGAGAGGTAGGTTCATTCTGTGTGTTTATCCTTTGTTGATGAAGAAAACCATGCCATTACAGAAATAATGACATGACTTGCACTTGACTTTGTTTTGAGTGAAGGAGGGCTGTGCAGGTCACCAGCCTCACTTCTCCTCCAGAGCCATCTGAATCCAGTAACCAGGTATTCATCAGGATGACTGGAGATGACCGAGGATGAGGCAACTGGGGTTAAGCGACTTGCCCAAGGTCACAGAGCAGTGTCAAGTGTCTGAGGTGAGATCTGAACTCAGGTCCTCCTGACTCCTGCACTGGTGCTCTATCCACTGCACCACCTAGCTGCCCAGGTAGGCTTATTCTAATGAGAGGCTGGAGGAATGAGACTCTGAAGTGAGGCTGCTGACTTGGCACAGCCCTCCCTCACTTAAATCAAATTCACTTCTGTGTCATGGTATCATCTCCCTGATGTCATGGTCCTCTCAAGAAGGAAAGACAAATAACAATCATCTGAGTAGAACAGTGGACCAGAATTCACTTAGATTAGATTCTCTTTAATCAGAGCTATGTTTTCCCAAGTGGGTAGGGTTCCACCCATGATTGAAGAGAAAGTCTCATTGTCAGCCCGGACCTTCACAAGGAAGTAAAAAGGACAATAAGTTCTTTGGGTATAAAATTGGTAATTAATTAAATAAGAAAATAATCATTTTTCTCAGGTGATAGTTCTGCTTTACCCTATCCTATAGTTATATATCATTTAGAATATAGTGTTCAGTTGTGGGCACTACAGTTTAAGAAGGATTTCTAAGCTGGAGAATATTTAGGTCTAACATCAGCATGGCACCCCTTGTGATGCTACTTCCTTAACTCCTATTCTTATTAATAGGCTGGTGGCTACTAAGACTCTTGGGGTAGCAGGCAACTAAGTGGTTTGATAGATAAGAGAATTAGGTCTGGAGTCAGGGGAGACCTGAGCTCAAATCTGGCTCAGATACCAACTGTGGGATTTTAGGAAAGTCACCAAACCTCAGTTTGCCTTAATTTCCTCATCTGTAAAATAGGCCTAATAATAGCATCTATCTCCCAGGGTGGTTGTGAGAATCAAATGAGACTGTAACTGTAAAGTGCTTAACACACTGCCTGGCACATCGTAAGCACTATAAATAGATGATAGATAGATAGATAGATAGATAGATAGATAGATAGATAGATAGATAGATAGATGGATAGATAGATATATATGTGTGTGTGTATATATATATATATATAGTTAGCTATTATTATTATTTAACCTTTGTGTTCCTCAGTTTCCTCACATGAAGATAGCAGCAGCACATACTTTACAGGGATTGTTGTGAGTATTAAATGAGATAATATTTATAAAGCACTTAGCCCAGTGCATGGCTTTGTAGTAGATGTTATATAAATGCTTATTCCATTCTCTTGAATTATTTCTCTAGAAGGTTTCTGGGGTTTCTAATACTGTCACTCAAGAACCCCCATCACTGTGCTTCCCATTGATTATCAGGCAGATTTAATCAGCTTTTTAGAAAGCGCCTTTACTCAGCAGCTACAACATATAGCTAGCACAGTTGTTATAGAAACAGCCTTTTAAAATAGGCAGTACACCCTCCCCTTGTACACACAAGGTCTCGGAAGAAAATAGGTTCAGACTTACAGTAAAATGGTTGTGAGATGCACATATAGGGAAACTGCTTGACCAAAGGTATGTTATAGCTCCTGGTTACTGGAGATGCCCCCTTAGATGTAGCTCTCTGTTGGAATCTAAGAGTTTGTGCCCTTGCAGAATCACAAAGCTGCCTTTCCTCAGTTGTATGTGCTATTGGCTCCAGGGGACACTGCTGCAAGACCAAAGGGACCTCCAAAGTATTCTGACTTTTTGAAGTTCATAAGACTGGTCCCTACCTGGTCAATTTCATCACTAAATACTTCCTTAACTTTTCTCAGAAGACTTTCCATGGCCCTCAACGTATCTCTTTCCACTCCTTGCTCATTCAGTCTCTCTAGCAATGTAGTTAATATGGAATAGGAAGAGAAAGAGAAAGGTACTATCTTTTCCTCAAAGTGAATTTTCTCTCAAGGGTCTGGAATCCTCATCTCCTAAATTTGGACTCAGCTGCATACAAGCAAACTACCCCTTATAATTCTTACACTTGCTGAGTTCAAATTTAGTCTCAGATACTTGCTAGCTGCGTGACCCTGCAAAAGTCGTTTAACCATGATCTGTATCTTTCCTCAACTATGAAATAGGGATAAGAATAATACCTACCTCCCAAAGCTATTTTGAGTATCAAATGATATATAGGTAAAGTGTTTAGTGCAATGACTGACACATAGTAGGTGCTTAATAAATGCTTGTTTTCTTCCTTCCTTCTCCCAATCAACTGACTGATTGCTGTTTTTGTATGTAACCCAAGAGGCTTGACTTGATCTTATTTAGTAAATCAAAAGATAGTTCCTGTTTGGTGCCAACTGTTTTTAATCCAGTGACCCAAACTTCCTATTATCCTTTCAACCTAAGGGTTTATTCCCATCAAGTTTTCTTTTGATTGATTGATAGTTTCAGTCATGATGTTTGAGACTTTGGGGATTATTTGGCTAGGTGTAGCCCCTCACATACACACACATACACATACTTTCATCAGGGAAAAAAAGTTTTATTTTTCTCAATTACATGTAAAAACAATTTTTTAACATTTATTGTTAAAATTTTTAGTTTCAAATTCTCTCCCTTCCTCTCTTCTTACCCCTCTCATTGAGAAGGAAAGCAATTTGATATAAGTTACACATGTATAGTCACGCAAAACATATCCATAATAGTCACGTTGTAAAAGAAACGATCGACAAAAAAAAACCCTAAAAAAATAATAAAGCAAATTTTAAAAGTGTGCTTCAATCTGTATTCAGACACTCTCAGTTCTCCGTCTGGGGATGGATAATGTTTTTCATCACTGAGTCCTTCAGAGTTGTCTTAGATCACTGAATTGCTGAGAATAGCTAAGTCATTCACAGCTGATCATCTCACAATACTGCTGTCATTTTGTACATAGTACATTTCACTTTGCATCAGCTCATGTAAATCTTTCCAGATTTTTCTGAGAGCATCCTGCTCATCATTTCTTAGGGCATGATAGTATTCCATCACGACCACATAGCAAAATTTGTTCAGTCATTTCCCAATTAATGGGCCTTCTCCCAATTTCTAATTCCCTACCATCAGAAAAGAAATGCTATACACAGTTTTTGTACATAATAGTCCTTTTCCCTTTTGTTTTTTAATTTCTTTTTAGATATAGACCTAGTAGTGGCACAGCTAGGTCAAAGAGTATGCACAGTTTTATAGCCCATTGGGCATAGTTCCAAATTGCTCTACAGAATGGCTGAATCAGTTCATAATACCGCTAAAGTTAATGTCTCCTTTTTTCCCATAATCTCTCCAATATTCATCTTTCTCCTTTTCTGTCCTATTAGCCAATCTAATAGGTATGAGGTAGTACCTCAGAATTGTTTCCATTTTAATTCCACCAAATTAAAAGCGATTTAGCATACTTTCTCATATGACTACTTCATCTGAAAACTGTTCATATCTCTTGATCATTTATCAATTAGAGAATGGCTCCTATTTTTATAAATTTGAGCCCATTCTCTATATATTTGAGAAATAAGGCCTTTGTTCAGGGAAACTTGCCTCAAATTTTTTTTCACAGTTATGAATGAAAAATGTATTTACCTCCATCCTATTCCCCCTCTTTTATTCTATGTTCTCTCTCCTTTCACCCCGTCCTTCCTCAAAAGTGTTTGGCTTCTGAAAGTGTTTTGCTTCTGACTATGACCTCCCCTAATCTGCTCTCCCTTCTATCACCCCCCTGCTACTTCTCTTATTTCCTTCCCCTCCTACTTTCCTATAGGATGAGATAGATTTCCATACCCAATGGAGTGTGTATGTTTTTTCCCTCTTTGAGCCAATTCTGGTGAGAGTAAGGTTCACTCATTGGATTTTTATACCTCTTTTACCATTAGGCTTATTATTTGAATGTTGGAGCTTTAACTTTGCCATCTTCTTCTTCTTCTTCCTGGTCACCATAGGAGCTTTCTATTGTCAGAATTTTTTTCTGTTGTTTGCTCATTTTTCCAGTCTATTTCTTGATTTTTAACTCTTTGTTAAAGTAGGACTCTACTTCCAGGATGGAAGGTGAACTATTTCAAGCATCTGGTTTTGTGCAACTGTTTTCAGAGATATTTCAAGGGACCTATTAAGTTTTCAGTTCTTCCAAGGTGGCATGATTTGAGGAGAGGTGTTTACTACCCTCCTGGCCTTTTCTCTGATCTGTGACTGACCAACAAGTACTCTTTTCTGCCCCAGAACTGTGATAAGAGTTCCTGTGGCCACCAGCTCTGGTGTGTTAGTGGTCCAACCCAGATACGAAATGGGCAAAGCAACAGAGTCTTTCCCCCACTGCCAGCAAAGAGACTCCTGTAATCTCCTGATTAGTTGTTCAACCCCTTTACTGTCTGTGATCTGAGACCTGTGGAAGCAGCCACTGCTGCTGCTGATTCACTGACTCCAAAGGCCTGCTTCTGATTTACTGAGGCCTAGTCTGTGCTGGCACAGACTGCATCAGACTGTGCTCCACTCTCACTTGGGTGCAACAGACCTTTCCTGCCAACTTTATAAGTTGTCTTTGGTTAGAAAATTATTTTATCCTGTCTTTTTGTGGGTTTTGCCCTTCCAGGAATTGTTTTATGGGATTATTTAAAGGTGTTCAGAGGGGTTTTGGGGAGAGCTCAGGTGAGTAGCTGTCTTTTCTCCACCATCTTGGCTCCACCTCCCAGGAAAAAAAAATTATTAATAGTTAGGGCTCTACAAAAATGAAATAGGTTGCCTCAAGAGATAAGGTTTCCCCACAATAAAATGAAAGACAACCTGACAAGTGTGCTATAGTGTAGATTCTTTTCAGGAAATAACTAAAAAGTGACTACTGAGGTCCCTTCCAATTCTCAAATTCTGAGATTATTTGAAATTTGACAATCTTTCCACTACACCATATTGCTGAAATAGTACAGGAATGAAACAAATAGCAACAATTGGTGACTTACTGATCAGAGTTACCCAAAAGTCAACTGTTAACATGACATAAAAGGAGAGGTCTGCTGTCTCCCTGAGGCATTCGTCCAGCACACAATGGAGAACCTTCCAGCACTCATCAAACCAAAAAGCCATGTCCCATTCCTCTTGATTAATATAGCAGCAAATGATACCACTAGAAGGAACCTAGAAAGCAATGTTAAAGTATATAAAGTCAATTTAAAAATCAAAATGGACACTAGGTGGTGTAGGAGATAAAGCAGTGGGCTTAGAATCAGAAAGACTCATTTTAATGAGTTCAAATCTGACCTCAGACACTTGCTAGCTGTGTGACCTTGGGCAAGTCACTTAGCCCTGTTTGCTTCAGTTCCTCATCTGCAAAATGAGTTGGTGAAGAAAATGGCAAACCATTCCAGTGTCTTTGCCAATAAAACCCCAAACTAAACAACAACCACAACAACAAAAAAACAAAAGATCTTTGAGACAGAAAAGCCTTTTCATTAGAAATTGATCAACGATTAAACCTAATGAATTGGCCACACGGAATTCATAAGAGAAAGGTAGATATGGGAAATGAGCAGCCAGTCTTAGTGAGCCTCCATTGATGACCATGTGGTGCTTTTACTTTTATTCCAAGAATTTCATGAATTTGGAATCCTTAAGCTTCAGCAATGGTACATTTTGGCAGTTTATATCCAGCAACTCACACTCTCACAAGCCTTTCTGTGAAAACAAGAATGTCATTTTATTAATCATATGAGATTAAAACAGATATTGATCAATTTGATAAGTACAGGAACTTCATTGGGCTAGGGAACTCCTTGGATGGAAAGACCTTCTACCAAGGCAAATTGGCAACTTATGATCTTACAGAATTGCTTGGAGCATGAAGATGTTAAGTGTCTTGGCCAGCATCACACAACCAGTATATGTCAAATGTGAAACTTGAACTTACCTCTTTTTCAAAGCAGCCTCTCCAGCCACTATGCTAAGGCTGCTTTTCACACTGTTTCTATTGGGGAAATCTTAGCTCATAGGTAAGTATGCAAATCATCATCAGAATGAGACGTGGCTTGCTCAAATAAAGCTAGTACACTGGGAACTTAGCTTTCCTAACTTCTAAAAGTAAAACACACAAAAATGCCTATATCCTTTCACCCAGAGATATCGCTTCTAGGGATGTACCCCAAGGTTATAACCGACAAAATGAAGGCTCCCATTTACAAGAAAATATTTATAGCAACATGTTTTGTGGTAGCAAGAAGGAAACAAAGTAGATACTCACAAATAGGGAATGTTTAAATAAATTGTTATACATAAAAGTAGTGGGATAGTATTGTGCTACAAGAAATTTTGAATGTGATGTATATAGAGACGCATGAGAAGACTTAAATGAATTGTTATAAAGTACAATAATAAGAACCAGGAAAACGACATATACAAATATTATAAAGATGTAAATGGAAGGAGCAACAAATATTGAAACTTAATATTATAAAATTATAATAACAAAGATTGGCCCTAGGGAAGAGATCATGGGTGATTATTGGATATTGAAGAGAAGAAATTAATGGATAATTGTTCGGCCTATTTGCCGTGGGCTACTCGAGTCTGCTTACCTTTTGCAGGTCTTTGGTGATCAGCCAGATAAACGTACTGAGAGAAGAGACTTTCCAGAGTCAAACAAGGTGGTAGGCTTTATTCAGGGTCTTAGTTACGTATCCATATGCAGGGAGACTTCTTCCCCAGGAGAAAGGAACCCTCTTCCTCCCAAGGAGCAAGGATCATACAGCAAGAGGATGGGAGCGGAAGAGGGGAGGGGCCCTCTTCCCTCCAAGGACCCCACAGCAAAAGAGGGCCGCCTCAGGCTTTCCTGTCCCTACTTAAGCTCTCCCAGCCACATAGTTTGCACGTGAATACCGTGCGTGCTCTCAGCCCCTAGCTAATTAACAACAGGTGTGCTCAGACCATGGACCAATCTCAAGGGTGGGATGCTCTCCCCATCAAGTTTCCACTGAGAAGAGGTGGAAATATAAGATACCTCGTGTTTCACTCCTCAATTCCCAGCTGTTCCTGGGGGGCCTCGTCAGAGCTCTGAGGTTTAGAAGCCCTCACTTTTACCTGCCTGAAACCATTCACGTGAAAACTGAGCTTACACCCCAACAGATAATTGGTGAGAAGATGCCTCCCCACTTCTTTACAAGGGTGGGGAGCCTATACATGTGGGGAGGTATCTTCTCACCAATTACCCATTGATTTCTTCTCTTCAATGTCCAATAATATAAATGTGGAATGCTGCAAGTAATGTCAATATTTTGTTTTATTGTTTATTTTTGCTGGCTTTTCTTTCTATTTTTATTATAAGCAATAATTCTCTCAGAAGGGGTTGAAAAAATACAGTAATATATGTATATATGTGTATATACATACATGTGTGTATGTGTGATAAGAAAATCAAAGCCATTAATTAAAATGTAGTGGCTTTGTTTTTAAATCACACATATTATCTTGCAAGGAGAGTACAACAAAAATGCTAGCACGGTCTGCAGGTACTGGTACTAAAGGAAGATCTAATGGTGATGTATGCCTGAACAGTGAGCTAGCACATAGAGCCTATGAACACACTACATTCAGTCAGAGAAGGCACAAAAAGAAGGGAAATGAACAGGGCTTAGAAAAGAAAATTGAAGGAAAAGCCCATGAGTAAAGAAGAAACAAAGTTATCACTTTTTGCAGATGATAGGAATCCTTAAAGAGCTATAAAAAGTGAACCAAGAAGTTAATTGAACCAATTAATAACATTAATGAACTTGCAGGAATAAAATAAATCCATGGAAATCATTAGAATTTCTACATAATACCAAATAAAACCCAGCAAGAAGAGAGAGAAAAATAAATTCTACTTAAAATTATTACAGAATGTATAAAATGCTTGGGAGTCTCCCTTACAAGATATACACAAGAACTATATAAATATACATATAAACAATTGTCTGCAGAAATAAATATTTGGAAAAATATTCACTGTATAATAAAAATGATAATAATATCTAAATTAATTTACTTATTCGATGTCATAATCAAACTACCAAAAGATTCCTTTACAAAACTAGAAAAATAATAGCAGAATTCATATAGAGAAAAAGAGTCAAGAATTTCAAGATAATAATAATAGCTGGCATTTATACAGTGCTTTAAGGTCTGCCAAGCACTTTAAAATATTGCATTTTATCTTCACAACCACCATGGTAGGTAGGTAGTAATATGATCCCCATTTTCCACATGCCAAAACTGAGGTTGAGGGAAATTCTTTGGTTGAACTTGAGCTCAGTTCCTCCTGATTTCCAATCCCATACTCTCTCCAGTAGGTGCCTTTATTTCAAGAAAACAGTAAAAAATGGGATAAAAGGGGACCTAGAAATACTATATCTAACACAGTATCATAAAACAGTCTTTAGCAAAACATTTTCATAATACTTAAGAAACAAAGAGATCAATCAGCAGAAAGACTGGGTATACAGCATATAGAAGCAAATTATCTAATAGCTTATCATTGAGATAACACAAAGACCCTAACCATTATGATAAGGACATACTATTTGACAAAAACTACTGGGAAAATTAGACAGTACTATGGAAGACATGAGATTTAGCCTAAGCCTCCCACTTTGTACAAAGATGAGCCCCAAATGGATACATGAACTAGATTTTAAAAAGTCACGTCACTAGCAAGTTAGAAATATGGAAAAAATTAGTTATTAGATCTACAAATAGAAGAAAAGTTCATGATCAAAAAAGAAATAAAGAGGATAATAGAAGATAAAATGAATAATTTTGACTATATAAATTTTTTAAATGTTTTACAACAAATCTCATAAAGCTAACATTTAAAGGCAAACATCTGGGGAAAATCTTTGGAAAAAGCTTCTCTGATTAAGGTCTCATTTCCAAGATATATAAGGAAATTATTCAAATTTATAAGATAAAACCATTTCTCAGTTGATAAATGGTCTAAGGAGTCTCAAAGCTTTTGTGTTGTTGTTGTTTTTTTTTTAGGAAAATTATAAATGTCAGAATTGCTGTGAGAAAACAGACACATTGACTCCCTCTTGGTAGGACTATAAATGAGTACCATTCTGCAAGGCAATTTAGAATTATATACTCAAAATTACTAAGCAGCGTGTGCCCAGCTATAGCTTGTTGTTGTTGTGTTTGTCCTTCGTTGCTGAAGAAGACCATGCCATCAGAGAAACAATGACATGACTTGTACTTGACTTTGTTTTGCATGAGGGAGGGCTGTGTAAGGCCATCAACCTCCCTTCTCCTCCTGAGCCATCTGGATTCAGTGACCAGATACTCATCAGAACTACTAGAGATGGCCCAGGACACAATGGGAGACCTTGGTCCCTTTAAGTCAAGACCTATTAGGCACTCACTTAGGGCGAGGTAATGCCCATTCAGTGAATAGGCCTGTTTAAGATGTAGTCAAGAGATGGCCCCTTTAATGAGGCAAAGAAAAATAACTAAATCAGGCTGGGAGGGAAACAGCAACAGTTACTAATGATAATCACTCTTAAGCCAAGAGGGTCCAGAAAATAGCTCTTAAATGGAGCTTGGGCAGGGGTCTAGATTGGTACAATCTATGGGATTCAGAGTGCAGTAGGTTTAAGGTTTTGGGAAAGGGAAGAGAAGGGAAGAGAAAGGAAAGGAAGGATCCAGCTAGCAAACCCCAAGTTAACTGTGCATCCTCTGGCCATCCAAATTTATTCTCCTTTGGATAGGAGAAGGAAGAGGAGGGGGAGACAGACAGGAAAGGAGGAGCTGAGTTACCTAGCTATCTGGGTTCCCATTCACTGTTAGGCCTATACCTAAAAGAAATCAAACAAAGAAGAAAAGCCCCCTTTTGCACAAAAATAGTTACAGCAGCACTTTTTATAGTGCCCCAAACTGGAGACTAAGGATTTTCGGCAGTTAAGGAATGGCTAGATAAGTTGTGACTTATTAATAGAATGGCGTAATCTTTTGCTGTAAAAATAAGAAAAAAAATTATTTCAAAACAACATTGAAAAACTAATAAATTTACATAGAATGAAGTGGGCAGAACCAAAAGAACAATGCATACTCTGGCATCATATTATAAAAATGAGCAGTTCTGAAGATTTTTTAATAAATCAACAGACTAAAATGGGAAGAACCAGGAGAGCATTTATATCACAAAACTGTATGAACAATTTTGAAAGCTGTAAGAACTAGGCTAAATACAATGACCCTTCATTACTCCAGAAGATCAATATTGAAACATGCTACCCATTACAGAGAGGTGATGAATTTAGGATGCTGAATGAAACACGTACACACACGCGCACACACACACACACACACACACACACACAATTAATTTCTTTTTCCTTTATTTCTCAATGGAATAGGAGATGGGATGGAAAGAAAATATATTTCTGCTTTTTTTCAATAGGTGGGAGTGAAAATTGATATAAATTGCTGCAGAAGCTGTCAGATATGGTTCCTATATTATTTGTTTTACTTTACTGTTTTATTTTGTTACAAGAGCCCTCCATTGAAGTGGGAGTAATGTGTAAATGTTTGTAATGTAAATAGAAAACACATCAATAAAGCTGAAAGTGTAAAAAAAATTTTTAATGGCTTAAGTGGCTAGTTTGCACATGCTCCCCATTAAATTGGGGGATAAAAACAATTGTTGGGGCTAGAATTCCACAGATGAATGGATTAACTTCCTGAAAAACCGAAAGGTCTCAGATATGGTGTGGAGGGTGCTGGTACAATGGAATAGTACTGTGGAATTGGGATTCTGAACACATAAGACAATTTCTCTCCTTACTCTGAACTTCCCATTGACTGAATCTATCACTTCTCTAAACCACTGGGATTTTGCCAGTCTTCTTTGTGAATCAAGTAAACTACCAAGGAAAGCATATTGGAGGCTCTCCACAAAATGGCTGCTCCTGAAGTGGGATCAAATGAATTGGACAACAGCACCGTTTTGTACTATCTTCTTGTTTCTTTGTTAGTTATTGGTCTCCCTGTCTCACCCAGGCTAGAAGCACAATAGCTACTTATGGGGCCAATCCTATTACTGATTTACGTGGAAGTTTTGGGCTGCTCTATTTCCAACCTAGACAGAATTATCCCTTCTTAAAGTAACCTGATGAACTCCCAGGTTCTAGGTGCCCACTGTTTTGGTACTGAGTTTAGCTCAAGACATCTGATTGGCTAACCTACTGCATCTTAGAATTCTTTGAACTCAAATAATCTCTCAGCCTCAGATTCCTTGGTAGCAGGGATTATAAGCATAAGCCACCAGCCCTGGATTCTACCATCTTTTTTTACAAGACAAGTATGTGAAGAACAGGACTGTCTATATTCTGTAATGTTAGCCTCCTTCACAGCACAGATGTCACTGAGCCTGAACTTCGGTCCATCATTTACAACTGGTCATGTCAACTTCGTGAATAATCCCCTGCTTCCTATTCCAGTAGAGTTAATTTTTAAACACAGCCAGTCTCATAGGCTAGAAAAGATATCAGAATCTTTTAAATCTCTATGATTGGAATCTGAGAGGTCATAACTTTCATTTAACCAAAGATATGGCTGTCAAGGGCTAACACTATAGGTTACTTAAACCACTGAAAAAAGGAACTATCTTTCTGTTCTGTCCAAAGAAGTCTTCTTAATCTTTGAGATCTTCCTTGACAATTGCTAAAGAACAGATATTCTTTCTCTGTATTTACCATGATAGCTCAAAGTTGGTCAAAGTTTGAATACCACTCCAAAGGGTCTCCCATCCAAACTTGCTACATTATTGACATTAGTGACCTTGTAAGTCCAGTAGATGTAACAACTATAAATGTCAATGCTGAAATCATAAGGTTGCATGTCTGGGTTCTGATTGGGAACTAAGCTAAGAAACTACAGTAAGGCCCTTGTTACCATCTTCCTGTTTATTTCACATAATGTTTTGTCATGAGTCAACCGAAAAAAGCCATTTGTCTAAAGTGAGGTGGGTGTCAAAGTCAAGGGCTCTAACATTCTGTAGGTTGCAGATAGAGAGGATGATTTAATTGTTTTGGGGCTCTAGTGTCCATCAGTCATCATATGGTTAATGGCATTCTTTTTTATTAAAGTACAGGAAAGTGACAGGAATACTGCAAGTCCTGTTGTCAGTATGCAGTGATTTGAACATCCACAAACAAAATCACCAACTAGAATAACCATGCAGAGATGAAATCAGGACATCCATTCCATCCTGCTGCCGAGAGGAGTAAAAGACTAGGATATCCATGACATAATGCAAATGACCTTGAATTATTTCAGGATTTTGATCCTAAAGGCAATAGGGAGTCATTAGAGTTTATTGAGTGAGAGGATAATATAGACTTGTACTTTAGGAAAATCACTTTAGCAGCTATAGGAACATGAATTAGCGTGAAAAGTTATTTAAGGTAGAGAGACCAAATATGAATGTGTTTAGTAGTAATCCAGTCAAGAGTTGATAATGTGACTTTGGCCAATGGTTGGATTTTTGTTTGTTTGTTTGTGGGGTTTTTTTGTTGTTGTTTTGGTTTGGTTTTGGGGGAAATGGTTGGTATGCTGAGTACTATCAGCTAGCAAATATCAATACATATAATGCTGATAATGAGTCATGCCAAAAGGATGAGGCAAGTTGTTTATTAAAAGTTCAGTTTAGGCCTAGCATATTACTTAATTAAGCTGGCATCTAGGTCTTTCCAGTAGAAGATTTTTTTACCACAATCCATAGTTATGCCAATTGTCCATCCCACAACTGGATACAATTCACTATCACCCACGGAAACTGTTTACATTGTGCTTTTCACCTCACTCAGTCTAAAATATTAACCTTTCACAATGGTCTAATGACAGAATTCTAAAGCTACCTAGATCCTTCCACTCCAGAACTTGATGGTGATATTGATCCAGCTTCAATATTTAATCACAATTTGTTCTGGAATTTGTCAGTATAAACTCTTTCCTATCCAGTTGACATCCATACCTTCTGTATAATCTAAAGTACACTTTACACATGCTCCAAGTGTACTACCACTGATAAAATTTCTGCTGATAGTCTCCAGTGAAAAATCAGTCCACTCAGTATGATTATCGGTCACATCAAAGTCTAAAGCAGAAGTTTCGTGGGCATCAGTAAGTAGGATTTGCTGCACTGCTGTTTCCAAAGAAACTTGCCTGATGTCTACTCTCCCTGAAAACCAGAAGAAAGTTTCAAGGATAATCTAAGTCTCTGTTCCAATAATTTCAAAGCTATTGGAACTGGTGCAGCAAAGATCCTGAGATCTGATGAGGAAGAGTTGGATATGTAACTCAGAACCAATGATCTGATAAACATCTTTGGCTTTCAGGCCTACAAGGTCAGGCATCTTCTCTATGACGATTTGCCTTTGATCACTTTGTGCCTTCATTGAAGTAGGTAAGTGGCACAGTGGATAAAGCACTGGACCTAGAATCAGGAAGACCTGAGTTCAAATCTGGTCTCAGACACTAACTATGTGAACTTGGGCAAGTCACCTAACCTTTGCCTCAATTTCCTCAACTTTAAAATGAAAATAAGAGCACCTATCTCTCAGTGTTGTTGGGAGGATCAAATGAAATCAATCATATTTGTAAAGTCCTTGTGATGTCATTGGTCCTTTTAAAGAACAAAGAACAAACAACAGTAATATTCTCTGCAATCCATTCACATCTATGCTTCTAGCTACCAATCCAGAAAATGTGATCTTCTAGCAAAATGAGCTGAAAAAAATTTCTGAGCAAATTTGTCTTCTACAAATACTCATTTTCCACTACCATCTGCCTTCATGACCTCAATCTTATCTCTTTTGGAATGTACCCCATATATTTTGTCTTCATTATAATCCAGAGTTAAACAATTTGGCCAGTCAAGAAATGTATCAGCCTACTCAATCAGACCCATCGAAAGTTGTTCACTCAATTCTGCGGATTTTTTTCCAATCCAGGCAATACATATGCTCAATATGGAGATTCAGAACTACAGCTCAGGGTTTTTTTAAGTCCTATGAAATCATAAGAGGAATAGAAACCTACACAGAGAAACTCAATAGCCAACATGGTCTTATCTGAGAGAGACAGAGAGAGAGAGAGAGAGAGAGAGAGAGAGAGAGAGAGAGAGAGAGAGAGAGAGAGAGAGAGAGAGAGAGAGAAAGAGAGAGAGAGAGAGAGGAGAGAGAGAGAGAGAGTACGTATATGTGTGTGTATGTATTCATAACAAACCTTTTTCACTGCAGTTAAGAATGCGATTCACATGTGGTCACCCTTCCCTACCTCTTCCTCTATACTTATATATTTTTCTCACATACCCTAGTTATAAGAGCAAGTCTTATCCCCTTCTTCCTCTTTTCTACACTAGTACATTCTTTTTGCCCTCTATTTTCTTTTCTACCTTAAAATCCTCAGTACAGAATCAATCCACCTCCAGGTCTTCTATTTTCTTTTTTAACTTTCTCAGTATTGTTTTAAAGCATTAAGTTACTTAAGGGATATTTGTTTCTTCTCTCCAAATTACAATAATAGGGTAAGGTTTTCAATAGTCCCTTTCATTTATTCAAATGAATTTACCTTTCCAGATTTCTCTTGATGTAAAATATATGTTTATATTTCATAAAATATGTGTTTATATTTCAAAGTTTAGTCTGGTCTTATAAGAAATGCTTGTAAATTCTCTATTCCATTAAAGGCCCATTTCCTTCCTCCCCACCCCAACCCCTGGTCCCCTGCAGAATTATACTCCACTTTGCAGAATAAGCTGCTCTTGGTTGTAAGCCCGTATCTTTTACCTCTTAGAATATTGTATTCCAAGACATCCTCTTGTTCAAAGTGAAACTTGTGTGATCCTGAGTCTGATTTCTGATACTTGAACTCTTTCTTTCTAGGTGCTTGAAGTATTTTTTCCTTTGATGTGAAGCTCTGGATTTTGTCTGTGATATTCTGGGACTTTTCCTTTTGGGGTTTCTTTCAAGAAACTTCACCCTCTAGTTTTGATTGATCTGGGCAATTTTAATTTATGGTTTCTTGAAACCTGTTGACCTGTTGTTCTTTTTTAATCATGTTTCTCAAGTGGTTCCTAAATTGTATCTTCTTGACATGTTTTCCAAGTCTGTTATTTTTCCTGTCAGATATCTCACAGTTGTTCATTGTTCCATCTTTTTATTTTATTCTAATATTTCTTGCTGTATCACGTGGTCATTGATTTATGTTTGATCCATTCAAATTTTCAGAGTAGGTTGCTTGGGTAGAGTTTGCCATTTTCTGTTCTAATCTAATATTAATTATTATTAATGTTCATATTAATTCTAATATTCTCTTTCCATTTCTTTCCTTCTTTTTCATTTTTTTATTTTTTATTTTCTTTATTTCATTTTTTATTTAATTTCATTTATCTATTGTTTTTTATTTTATATTTTTATTTTATATATTTCTTTATTTCATTTTTATTTCCGGCTTCATTTCTTCTAAGTATTAATGAAGTCCTTGTGTAAAATAGTTGTTTTTTCCCCTTTTGAGGCTCTATTTGCTATTGTTTTACAGTTACTCCTTCCTTTTACGTTAGATTTTTAGCAACTCTGTATCTACAACAATTCTTTATGGTAATTAGTGTCTTCTTCCATTTACTCATCTCTCCAACTTTAGTTCCTGAACCTGGAAGTTTATTCTGTTTCTGCTATGTTTTTCAGTGAGGTGGTCTAGCGTACTTGGTCTTAATTCTTGAGTTCCTGTGTTGCCCTCCACCTTCTGGGGTTAAGCCCCTCAGGATCTTTGGAATTTACAATTCTTGCTCTCCTTGGTGGAATCTCAATAGAGTTCTCAAGATCTCAGAGCTCTAGGGTATTTTAGACTGAACATTATCAATCAACTGCTGCTTCCAGTTGTTTCCAAGATTTATTCTGCAGATTTTTTACTCCTCTAGATCTTTCTTGGTAGAGCTCTCTAGCAAACTGTGGATACACAACCTTGAAAGCAATACATTTCTTCAGCCCATCCCTGGTCTCATTGAGAGGCATCTGGCTTATTTGTGCTGGTGCTGGTTCTACTGGTGGCCTCTTCACCTCTCCCCTATGAGTTTCTGGGTGATTTTTCATGTAGTTATGGGGTAGAAGAACTCACTATAATTTCTCTTTGGATTTCTTTATTGTCATTTGATCCAGTGCAATTTACATGTCTTTGCTACGTATGGCAGATCTTGGCTGTCCGCTTCCTTTTAGGCAACCATCTTGGCTAGAAGTCTAGAACCTTTACAGTAAACATTTTCAGTAGAAATGACTATAACCCCACTGCTAGTGCCATCACTCTGAGATTACATTTCTTTTATATTAAGTGTGTACGTGCATATATACACTTATGAATCTTATGCATACATTTGTATTGCATGTTGTCTTCCTCATTAGAACAAGAGCTACTTATGCTAAGGGACTATTTTTGCCATTCTTTGTTTCTCAGGTGCTAAGCACAGTACCTAGTATATAGTAAACAATAAATGTTTGCTGATCAACTGACTATACTAGAAAGTATATTTATGGTCAAAGATGTAGCAAAAGTCTGTTTTTCACCATGAATTTCCATAGGAAAAATGCCCACTGAGAAAAATGGTGAAAATTCATTCACTTTAGACTAAGTGTGAAAGATTCAAAATATCACACTTGGTTTTGATCTTCATGCCATTCTTCCAGAATATTCTTAAGCAGAGCTGTCCAAAGAGAAACTGGATTCAGAGTTTTGGGTTTTTGGGGTTTTTTTTACAATTTGAGGATCCCTTCACTGTTGAACTTCCTGTGCAGTGGAAGAAGTCAAAAGTGGGAAAAGGAGAAAGATCCATTAGGTAATACTTTAAAAAAACAAAACTGAAATCACTAAACATACAGTGAACCAATAAAAACCCTAACTTACTCCCATAAATACACACAGTCAGCATAAACCATGACTATCATGTAGCTATATAAATCTATGTTTCCAAGCTAATGAAGTACCAATAAATGGAATAACCCTCAAACAGTGAGGACAAATTAGAGAAACTGTCTGGCACCACATGTGGCAGGTAACAATGAGGCCAAGCATTCTCTACATGAAAGAGACTTCAGAGGAAAATCACAGACCCAGTATAGCAAATTAAGAGAATTCTAGTCTAGTCCTATACGTTGCTGTTTGTCACTTGCTGCACTATTGCCACCTGAATATCCAAGTTTTCTTTTCATTAGGTCCTCTCCTTTCAGACTTTAGTATGATTCCTGATTTTACCCTGCTTTTGCATTAAATAACATTTCCCATGTCTGGACCTTTCAGATGCATGATTCATCTACTTTGTTCACAGTATGATTCGGACACCTGTTTAGGTAGGGACTTCTTACCTGCCCTAGTCTCCAAACCAGAGAAGATTAAATCAGGACCATAGATCTAATCAGTCACTGCTCTTGATGGGAGCCAGCACTGGTCCTACACCTTTCCCAGTTATCTGACCCTAGACAACTTAACCTCTCTGAACCTCAGCTTCTTCATTTTAAAACTGAGATGGAAGGTCCCTTCCAACTTTCAAAATCTGTGGTTCTGTGACTTTATTTTTTAAAATCCCTTTTCATCTCTAAATCTATGATTCTATGATGTATCAAAGACTAGAGAGAACAGGAAGAGTCAGTAACAACAGGCATTTACAAATGCACCATGGTTCAAAAGTTTGTCTATTTATATGTTGGTTGTTTGGAATGTGGAATGTGTTTTCTCATGGGCACATGGTAGTTAGGTTCCTAGCTAACCCACAAAAGCATCTTTAACCAATAATGTAGCTAAAATTAATTTTGTTTATTTAGTCCCCTCCCTTCCATATGACTCATTTACTATGCATGGTCTATATGGTCTTCCTAACACTGTTCCTCTACTTCTTATTACTTCTCTCATTTTTCCTGTTTCTATTGTTTATTTCTTCCTTCTTTTAACCTTCTTCCTTCTCTTTCATTCACTCAGCAAACATTTATTAAGCTCCTACTTTGTACAAATCACTTTTTCTTACTTCTTTTGTGTTACTCCTTTTCTTTCTGTAATGCCTTTTCCTTTTCCTCATTCTCTGTTTATTCTCTTCCCACAATGTTTAGTTTAATTACATTATAAGTTAAATTATATTTTGTTCACTAATATAGGAACATAAGTATTATATATAATGTTGTTTCTATTTGTTCTATTGGGGACATAGATTAAGCTAAGTGTTTCTAAGTTGACGAGTTTGCTACCTTTAATGCTAATTTTATCATTTAGCAGGTAGTATTAGCCATGTTCACATACAAGGAGAAAGTGGGTATTTGCCTGTAAGACTGTTATCCTCCCAGCCAAATGCAGTGAAGGAGGCCAAGAGACAGCTTATTGTTCACTATACCCAAGAAGGTAGTTAGCTAGTAATTACAGAAAAACACTGCTGGCTTTCTAATTCAACATTTTCTTCTTATACTTGTCTTTTCAAACTATGAGGGCACTAACATATACCATAAGGTTGCTCACTAGTTCAGCACAATCTGTAAAACAGTATAAAGCATATTTTTCTATGCTTTTTAGGAGTTGTCCTCTCTTGTGGACTCTTGGAGCTCTCTCATTCATAAAACTAGCAGTATGCCTTATGACTTAAGTAGTTGTTTTTCCTAATAATATCAAGATTGAGGTTTCAGTTTGGGGGCATGTTGTATTTTGATTCTGAGTTTCTTTGCCTTTCAAAATCATCACAAGAAAGTTCAAATTTTCATTCATGTTAGCCTTCTTTCAACCTGTGTTTTTGAATGATCCTAAATGGTATTTCAATTGTACCATCTCGTACCTTCTCAGCTATCCTTAGGCATGAGATTTTACAATAGTCACCTGACAAAATAGCTACTTTCTGGGCAGAAGAGATATTGTTTGTTTCTCTCTTAACATGAAACTCTCAGAAAAATTACACATACACCAAACTCTTAGAGGAGTTGTAAACTTTAATAGCTTTAACTGCACTACGACTTTTGGAACTTCTATACAATGAAGTATAGAAGTATATTCTTCTTCAAAAGAAGAAAGGAAAACAAAGCTAGAAATTTAAAACTTTACAAGTTTAACCAGTTTACAAGCAGGACTAAAGAAATGACAGTAACAACAACCAACTAACCAATCTTGACATAGCATTTTGCAGTTTATTCCTCTGCACATGGTCAGGCTGCCTGCCATACAGAGATAGGCATACTAAGAGCAGATAAGATGCTCTTCAGCATGTTTGGATGAGGCACATCTGACTTTTTGCAGAAGGGATAGGTATATTTCTGCATTGGACCAAAACTGCAATGTAACCAAAACATCACATGTTTTTATATGGGGGAAGGGAGAAATACTGAGAAAAGACTTGTGATGGGGAACAAGAAAGATGATCCTGAGGGGCTGGTATTTAGAGAAGAATTAGACTTATTCTTGGCATAGACGGCAGAACAAGAAGCATTGGGCTGGAGTTGAGAAAAGGAAAATATAGATTTCATGAAAGGAAAAACTTACTAATAATTAGAGCTATTCAAAAATGGAATAAGAGATTCCCTAGAAGTAATGGTTTTTCCTCCACCACTAGAAATCTTTAAAGCTTAAATAACTATGTGTCGAATATAGAGGAAAATAGAGGAAATATATTTCACAGAGGAAATATTTTTTCAGATATTGATTGGATTAGCTGGCTTTTTTCTTTTATTCATGTTTTTTAAAGTTTTATTGATAAGTCATTATTATATTACAAACATTTACAAATTACTCTTGCTTCATGAGGGCTCTCTTGTAATAAAGTAAAACAATTAAGTAAAATTAATAATATAGTGACTTCATCTAAAAGTGCATAATTTCACATCTTTTTTTTCACACCTTTTAAACCTTCTCCTTTTTAAAAAATTAACAGAAATCTATTTTCTCTCCTTCCCCAACCCTTTAAAAAAAACTGTTATAAATATGCATAGTCAAGTAAAACAAATTCCCTCAGTTGACTGTATACATACATATATTTACATTCGCATCCATACATTGCTAGCAATGCTTCCTATGGTCCACTTGGCTTCATTTTCCAGGATGTCTGGCTCTAGGGCAGTAACTACATCATTGGTTATTTGGTGATGTTAAATTCTTTCTTGTACTGTTCTGTGTATTCTTGCCACTTCTTAATCTCTTCTATTTCTGTTAAGCCCCTACTGTTTTTGTCTTTTATCATGATCATTTTAATATGAAACATTCCCTTGAAGTCTCTAATTTTCTTGAAGAGATTTCATTTTTTCCATTCTATTGTTTTCTTCTATTTCTTTGCAAAGCTTATTTAAGAAAACCTTATCTCTCCTTGCTATTCTCTGGAATTCTACATTCAGCTGAATATATTTTTCACTTCCTCTTTTACTTTTTGCTTTCTTTCTCAGCTATTTGTAAAGCCTCATCAGACAGTCATTTTGCTTTCTTGCTTATCTTTTTCTTTGGAATGTTTTTTGTTGCTGCTTTCTGTACAATATTGCAAACCTCTGTCCATTGTTCTTCAGGCACTCTGTCTACCAGATCTAATCCCTTAAGTCTATTTATCACTTCCACTTCATAGTCATCAGGTATGTTATTTAGTCCATACCTATCAAATGTTCATCACCAAACACATCTGCAGCTGAGTTTCCTTTCAGCTTTGACCCAACCCCTTTATTAGTACTAGAGATACTTATAGTTATCTTGCACTTTTCCCCAGTAGCCTGCTGGACACCGTCCAACCTAACGGCCTCATCTTCTGGTGGCATATCTTTTATTATTTTAATATTGTCCATGGGATTTTCTTGGCAAAGATTATAGAATAGTTTGCCATTTGCTTCTCCAGTGAATCACCTTTTGGCAGAACTGTCTACTATTTTCTAACTCAGGTAACACTGTATGGCATAGCTCATAGTTTCATTGAGCTACACAAGCCCCTCTACCATGACAAAGCAGTAATTCAAGAGGAAATCTTTCTTGATACCCTTCAGCTATTAGTGTTGTCTCCTTGAAATTATTTCTTTTTACTTCATAAATACTTCGTATTTGCTTATCTATTTGTACGTGAAAATCGATGCGGCACTGTGGATGGAGGACTGGCTTTGGAGTAAGGAAAATCAGAGTTCAAGTTCTACCTCTGACATATGCTAGCCACGTTACCCTTAACATGCCACTGCACTTCTCAGGACTCCCAAGAAACTCTGGAAAGCTCCAAGTTATATAGTTGTTGCTGATCTGCACTTGCAGAAGGAATTTATTCACTAGGAATTCCTTGAATTAATGAAACCCCAGGTTCAGATTCACCCCCACAACACCACAAAAAGAAGTGTAAATGTTATATTATCCAATAGAATGTAAGTTCCTTGAAGGCAAGTGACTTTTATTTTTGACTTTGTATCTAGAGTGTCTTGCACAGCACCCTGCACATAGCAGGTACTTAATAAATAGCTGTTGAATTATTGAATAGATCAGGATATAGAAATAAGATAATAAAACTCTTTGACTTAAGTATAATCCATAGATAAATGAATAGCAAATATTCAACACATATTTATTTACATTCAGTGTAAGTAAAAAATAATAATATATGCCCTCTGGTTTATACCTGAGTGACAAATATAATGTCGTTCCTCCTCTATACCCTAAATCCGGGCTGAGATTTACTACAATGCAACAGTGTTTCAAGTACTTTCCTTGGGATACCTTGGAAAAGACTCATTTTTTTTGCCTTTGGATCCACTGGACTTTTCTTTATTTCAGCCCATTAACTCTAATTATTGCCCTGTACAAATTTAAAATAATGATCTCCATCTTTGAGGTATCACCCCCTTCAGATATCCAATGAAATTATCACAAATTCTCAGTAGTTACTTAGCTAAGCTATGCTCAATTAGTTCCTCTAATCTTTTGGTATAAATCAGTTTGCTCAAGACTTCACCCCACCCCCATTTCCACGATGATTTGCAAGTCTTTCAATCTGTCTACAGAAGTTCACCACCATAGCCAACTTTGCTACATGTGCAATTCCCAGCCTTGATTTTTTTTGCTTTCTCCTCTACCAAGATGAAGTTCTAGGAGGAAAAATTCTGAGTTAATGAAGTGTCTAACCAATGAGGAATATTAATTTCTAGCTGTTGTATGTCATAATTCTGCTAGTACATCTTGGTGTCTTCAGGATGGAAAATATGAAGCAGGAGGATTATCAGAGTCAGAACATTTGGGTTTGAATCCAAACTCTGTCACTTAATAGCTCTGACCTTGAGCATATTAATTTCTTCCTCCCTGAAATAATCCAGAAAAAGTTAAATGAGCACTTTGCAGATATATCGTGAAGGGAATTCTTTTCAAGTACAGGCTGGATAAGAATGGTCTCTGAACACTTTACAATTCTGAGATTCTATAATTCTGTGACTCTATGGCTTAAGTTCTCTATGCCTCAATTTTCCGCATATGTAAAATGGGGGTGATAATGTGCTGCATACCGCATAAGAGGTAGTACTATATAATAGGTAGAAAGCCTCCTTGAAGTCAGGAAGATGTGTTTGTCAAGTCCCACCTTTGATATGCACTAGCTAGGTAACCATGGCAAGTCACTTAATAGTGACTTAGTGCCCCAGGGCATCAAAGACTATAAGTTAGAGAGGATTTGCTGATCTGTCTTGATGAAAGGTGTTTCCAAAGTGGAAGTTCTACATACTGATAAAATGAGTACTTAAGTCTTCCTCAAGGAAAGTGCATTACTGGGTTGCCATGAGGATCAAATTAAATCATTTATGTAAAAGGGTTTCATAAAGCACCATATAAATGCAACCTCTTAGTCATTCTGCATAGATGACTCATATCCAAACACGGTCCATCTATGATAGCCTATTTGTTTCATGAAGTTGAAGAAGTAATGGCCCCAAGAACCATCTTCCTTCGTTACTCTTCATTTCTTCAAGAAGTTTATGTTTATCTCCTGGAAGCCTTCTCTGACTTCCTTGTTCATTGATGACCTTCTTTATCACTCCTCAGAAAACCTTAGATAGCACTTCACCTCTTATTTTTGTATACCACAGTTATTTATTTTTATCTTATTCCTTCTATATTCCTTCTTATTACTTCTATACAGACCAGAACTTATATAAGCTTTTCATCCAACTCCCCTTCCACTCCACTACCAGCACAAAACATAGTAGCATACACAGTAGATACATGATGTTGAATGAATGGATAGATAGATGAATGCATGACAATAATGTTGGAATTTTTTATAGTTGAACTATGTGTGTGTGTGTATCATCTTAGTGATCTCACTAGGTTTTTTAAGTCTTATTCTGTTCCCTCTCCTACAGGGTTTCAGGGACCTCTGGGTGTCATCCGATATACAAAAATAACCTATTTCTAATCTACAGGATGTTCAAAAGGAAACCTGAAATCAACTTGAAGAATCAAACAGAAATTCCATACGCTGCATTTGGTATTCAGCCCATGTGCCATATTTCATTCTTTAATTGTTGATACCATAGCCATAGTTAATTTTATAAAATTATGAAAGGCATTACCATACCATAATGATTTACTAAAAATCCAGAAACATTCTAATTACTGCCTTCCTATTGACTACAAATTTTGTAATTAAATCAAAAAAGCAATAAACACTTACTGGCATGACTTGTTTGGAATAACCCATACTGCTTAGTACTCTCTATTCAGTTCTCCATTTTTATAAGTTCTATGATTGTCACTTTCATCATATGTGGAGGAATTAGAATTAGGGTATTAAATAATGTATAGGCAGAATCCTCCCTACCCTCCAGGTCTTTTTTGCACAATACTCTCCTTCTCATGCTCTGAAATCTGACTATATTGACTCACTCACTGTTTCACACAAGAGGTCTCCATTTCTCTTCTCTACCCCTGAGCTCTGGCTGAGCTGCATGATTAAAATGCACCCATTCCTCATGTCTCCATCTTCACATCCCTGGTTTCCTTCAAAATTCAGCTCAGTCTCTACCTTCTATGTGAAGTTTTTCTTGATCTTTTTCTGCTACTTGTGAACTTTCTCCCCAAACAAACTTGTATTCATTTTATATGTGTAAGAGTAGGAGCTTCTACCTCTACCCCAATTAATGAAATTACACAGGGCCATTATAAATCCATTGAAACAATCAAAAAGATAAAGTAGGTACGAACAAATCTTTAACCAATTTTGAAAGAAATAACGTGCTTTTGCCATTATATAAAGATAGATGATGCCACACGGAAAATATCTTGGAATTGGTTGGAGAAGAAAAGGGAAATCAGATATACCTTTTGGGCATGTTGCCTCCTCACTACTATATAACCCTTTTAAGGAAAGGGTTTTTCAGTTTACCTTTGTATTCCCAATGCATATAACACAATGCCTGGCAGATAGTATGCATACACATAGTATGTTTCATTTACTTTGATTGACCATGCCACCAGACAACAACTGGATCTTAAATGAATCATTTACTATTCCCAAGGATCTAACTCTAATCTTAAACCTCCTAATACCACTCCTGACCTCAGAGTTCATATCCACTTCCAAACCCCAGATAGTATTCTCATTAACCCTTACTTACTGATGTTGGAGTCCTCTCAAAAGGCAAACAAGGTGGTGGTGGAGGTAAATTCAGCATCCATTGCAGATTAAGGAGAGTTGCAAAACAGCTATGAACTTGAAAGTGACATTACTCTATACCCAAAAGGCTATAAAACTGTGCATACCCTTTGGCCCAGTAATGGCACTACTAGGTCAGTATCCCAAAGAGATTAAAAAAAAAAACAGAAAAGAAAAAGGATCTTTATGTACAAAAATACTTACATCAGCTCTTTTTGTGATGGCAAAGAATTGGAAATTGAGGGGATATCCATCAATTGGGGAACGGCTGAACAAATTATGGTATATGATTGTAATGGAATACTGTTGTGCTATAAATGACAGGCATGATGCTTTCCAAAAAACCTGGAAAGAATTATATGAACTGATGCAAAGTGAAGTGAGCTGAACCAAGAGAATACAGTACACAGTAACAGCAATGTTTCATGATGATCAACTATGAATGACTCAGCCATTCTCAGCAGCACAATGATCTACAACCATTCCAGAGGACGCATGAAATATGCTATCCACCTCCAGAAAAAGAACTGATAAAGTCTGAGTATAGATTGAAACATACTATTTTTTTTTACTTATTTTGTCTGTATTTTCTTTAACAACATGACTAATATGGAAATATATTTTGCAAGACTGCACATAGAACAAACCTATATCAAATTGCTTCTCAATGAGGGGGAGGAGGGAGCAAGAGAGAGAGAAAGAGAGAGAGAGACAGAGAAAGACAGAGAGGGGGGAATTTGGAACTCACAAGCTAAAAAAAACAAATGTTAAAATTTTTTACATATAATTGGAAAAAATATTTTTAAAAAGTAAAATTATTATAACCATTTGTGTTACATGTTTTAAAGCTCCCATGTAAACATGAAACATGGAGGAAATAAAGAAGAGGGAAGTCTGAATATGCAATAAGCTGCCTCAGCAGGTATTGTGTTCTCCCTTATTAGAGGTCTTAAACCAAAAACTGAACTTGAACATGGTGTAGAGCAGTACTGTCAAATTCAAAAAGAAATGGGAAGTACTAAACCATATGGAAGAATCCCTGCAGGAGCTTATTAACTTAGAAAACCACACATTCATATTATCTTTTTTGTATTTTTATTTATTTTGTTTTAAATATCCCAATTACATTTTCATCTGGTACTGTCACGTTAAGTGTTCTCAATGTGCAGCATGTTTGACTCCTCTGGTACAGAGGGTTCACTTTCAACTATTAGATGCTGTGATTCTATGAACAAAAAAAAGAGCAAATCTTTCTTTATCATGGAGAAGTCATATCATTTATAAAGAGATATAGTATTATGGTCATTTATAATTTCCTTTTCAATATTCTCCACTCTTTCATTTAGAAAATGGAAAAGCCCATGTCAAGCCCAGAGTCAGAAATGCTTGTCAGAAGTCAGTAAAGTTACTCGTTTCATAGATATTCAAGGCTAAATTAATCCACTCCTCTTATTTAGTGAGCATGGATTAAAGACTTACACTATTCCCAGTACTATGCTAGGAACTTGGAAAAGATACAAAGTATGGATAAAACAGAGTTCCTGCCCTAGTGGATCTTATAGCCTAGAAGAACAAGACATAAACACAGATAATTATACTCTGGTTTTTTTAATGGGTTTCTCTTATTTTGGAATGTCTGCTTCCCTCATCCCCTTAGGAATTTTAGTCTTTGATTGTACCCCCTCTGTTATCCTTGTTTCCCTTCTCCTTCTTCAACGTGAGACTTCCTGACAGGTCTCTGAGTAGGGACCTCTCTGCTGTGGGGTCTGATTTCTGAGCTTTTCAGCCCCACCGAGCTTCCCTCTTCCCACCTCCTCTCTTCTCACCTGAATTTTCCCTCTGCTATAGGATTATAGGAGTTTTGCCCTGTACCCCTGACCTCCAATGATCTACCTCTCACAGATCGTCATCCTGCAGAGCAGTATGGACTCCATGATCAAGAACTGGGCTGGAGAAAAATTGAATCTAAGTTGCCCAAATGAGGAGTCTGGTTAGAAATGTAGATTGGAGCCCCCTCTCCCCACCTGCCAAATAGAAAGGATAATAGTACACTTCATAGTCTCCTGAAGGGAACAGTTCCAATACTCTATTGCACCAAAAATTCTCTCTTCATATGGATTTTTGTCTTTAGATGACAAGGTTTGATTTGTAAATATTCTCTTAATGTGTAATACAAGATTACATGATAAATGCTTGAGAGATGCAGAGTACTAAGTGAGTATAAGCTATTAATGGGTATTGGAGGTAATGAAGCTTCTTGAAGTCAGTGCTATTTGAGCTGTTTTGAAGGTGGGGTAAGAATTGAGCAGCCACAGTGGGAAAAGGTACAGAGGTAGGAGAAAACAGGGTATTTTCAGAGGGCAAAGAATAGTCTTTGCATGGTATGTGGAACAAAGGGATATGAGAGAAGGCCAGAAAAGCAGGATGGCATCAAGCCATGGTGGGTAAAGGAGTCTGAATGGGAGGCTCAATTAACCTGGTAGACAAGCCAATCAGTACTTGAGTTTAATGAAGAAATCCACACAGAGAATATGTGAGAGACTTAAAGTTATAAAGCGGGATTTGTTTCAGGCATAAACAGATGTCTCATGGCAGCCCCATCAACAGTGATTACAATTCACTTCAGGCTTTAAACTGCAAGCCCAAACAGCAGTGGGTCACCCCAGACTCCCAACTCCCAACTGCTGGGAGGATTAGAGGCCCCAGTGACAAAAAAAACTAATGGAAAAGTATCGTGGCAGGGAACCACTACCACCCACTGAGTGACTCAAAACTCTTCTTCAGAGGATGGATTTTTGTACCTGGGGGAAGAAAGGGGATAAATGGAAAAGTACTGACACGACTTTGTTATTGATGTTTCACCAAGGCTAGTTCTCACAGAGTAGAAGAATACAGCAGAGTAGGAAATGAATAGGTAACAAAGAGATAGCCCGGGTGCTGTAACGGTGTCCACACAATGTTAACAGATCAACAAGGCTCTAGTTTGTGCAAAATTTATGTAAGCATGTTATACAGGATGAAAAGGTTTGGATGGGTTGCAATCAGTACTTACTGGCTGTGGGATCCCACAGTGCCTTGCATACAATAAGTGCTTAATTAATTCTAATTCCTTTCCCTTTCTCTTTCCCTGTTGTAGACAGTTAACCATGATGAGATCAGGAATTCCTTGAAGGATGAGGGAAGAAAAATGATATAACTCTATTGTGACATGAGAAGTTACTTTCATATGGTATTGTTATGAAGTGTCAAATAATGCTAACAGTTCACTTTTACATAGTATTTTGAAAGTTTGCACAATACTTTCATCACAGACTTGAAGCAATTACTGCAAGTATTATTATATTATGCCCCTTTTAAAGACAGAAAAACAAGTCTCAGAGAGATTGACCAACTTGTCCCCATGGTTGAGTAGTTGGTGTCAGACATAATTACTGCCCAAGGCTCATGCATACTCATGAGACAAGCAGTGTACTGTAATGAAAGAGCACTGAACTTGGAGTCTAGAGAGAGAGTTCAAACCTTGCCTCTCCCACTAGCTGTGTGACCATGGGCAAACTGCCAAGCCTCTCTGAGACTCAGTTTTTTCATCCATAAAAGGAGATAATAATATCTGTAGTTAATACTTCACAGGGTTATTGAGATAATGAATGTAAAGCAATTTACGAACCTCAGGTCCTTTATCAATGTCAGCTGAAATGCTGACATCATATTTGTCCAAATTTGTGGCAGGAATGAGTTTGTTATCAGTCACAGTGCCTGACTTGGTGTTTATGCTTAAAGTAGATATTTAATAAGTATTTATTAGTTTGGTAAACTTGAACCCCTCCTTTCCCCAGCCCTATCTCAAACCCTTACCTGGCTCCAACCCCTAGTAGTAGAGAGCACAGGGTACTCTGTAGCTCTTTAATCCCAGATAACAATTTTAAGACTAACCAACCATCCTTCAAGCCACTGGGAACATGTCCAGCCTCTTGAAGTCACTTCAGATAGGACAGTAATGTCAGGGCATAGCATTGATAATTATCTCCCTGGCAACACTTGGTGGTTTGGTTTCCATGGTGATGCTCTCAGAACCTTTAGTAAACAAATAAGTCATAGAATGAGCTGAAAAACACTGAATCCAACTCCATTCCTTTTGAAAATAAGAGAGGGGATGGAATTTAGTCAAGGTCACACAGCTAGTTAGTGGCAAGGTTGGGACCAAGACTCAAGACATCTGACTTACAGTCCAGGACCTGTTTCATTGTTTCCCTGTATTTCATTTTAATGAGTATTCTAATATACTGAGCATAACTTCAATGTCCTTCACAAATGCTTGCCAGAATCTGATCCTGTGATATATTTCTTATCTTTTTTACCAAGATTTTGACTCCAGTTCTGCAACTTCTCTCAAATCTATCACTTTCTTTCATTCCCATGACTATCACCCTAGTGAAGGCTCTTGTTACCTTCTACTGAGATTACTACAACAATTGCCTAATTAATTTTCCCAAGGTTGTCTCCTCCAATCCTTGACATGTCACTCCCTCCACACCTTTATTATGCACAAATTGGGTCAGATCACTCTTCTGCTCAGAACTCACAATGCCACTGGGGTGGATGGCAGTTATAGAATCACCTTGATAGGTGCAAATCCTGGATTGACTCTACTCAGCTTCTATGTGACAGTCACATACTGCATGTCTAAAGCGTGGCTTTTCTGCTTAAGTTTGTTTCTCAGGAATCACCTTCTCCTAGCTCCTGTTTCCCACCAGAGATGGGGAAGACATATATCACCTAGCCTGAAATCTAGACACCTCCTTAATTGTACTTTGTACGAGGCCAGCTAGGGAGAATTGCATATTGAAAATGTGACAGAACTTCCACACCTTCTGGTCAATCTTTACTTTATTCCTCCACCCTGTGAGAACTAGACAGTGGGAGGAGGGGGAGAATGAATAACAATCAAGTTGTATCAGTAGTTTCCACTCACTCCCTCATTTCCTCCAAGTATAAAAATCCATGCCCTGAAGAAGAGTCTTTGAGTCACTCAATAGGTGATAGGATCCCAGCCACAACACACCCCCAGTTGGTTCTTTGTCACTTGGGGTCATAGTACCAGCAGTTAGGAGTCAGAAGCCTGGGTTAACCCAGGCTCCTGTTTAGACTTTCTTTAAAGGACCTGAGAGTATACAACCTATAATGAACTACACTGACTGCTGATGAGGCTGTCATTAGAAACCTGCTACCTCTGGCTCTTGCTACATGACCTGCCCACCTCCTATACTAATTATATATTTTCTTGATATCTTTCCTACTACTTCTTTTGCATAAGCCATCACTGTTAATATATGATATTCCACTTACACCCACATATATCTTCCTATTGTCCTCTGAGTTACTTGCAAATTTGATTCTAGGGAAATTGCAATGTTCCTTGATTCACAGCAATACAGCATCACCTGGGGAATGATGCTGTTAAAAAGATAAGTTTTTGTTTCAGTCAGCAGCTTAAGTGCTGTGCAATTTCTCAGGGTCCAGCTGTCTTTCTTCCTCCTACTCAGTTCTAGTCCCCATGTCATTGTTTTATCTGTAATGCCTGCCCAAGGAAGAAGTGCTGATGGCACCAAACTTCCCTAACTAAATACTGCTGGTATATAATTCTGCTATGTTTAACAAAACCAAAAAAAAAGGATTCACAAATTAATGTTCTTTTGAAGTAGGAGTTAAAGTTAACCAAACAGCCACTCTAGCCTGACACCAGTGTCCCTCTCAGAGGAAGTCCAGAGACAGGGATCAAAAGCTAGGGTGGCAAAGTCATCAGTCAATCACCAAGCATTTGGTAAGCATTTATTATGTTTCTGGCACTGTGCTAGGTGCTGTAGTTAAAAACAGTCCCTGTCTTCAAGGAACTTACATTCTGTTCAGATAAGTGTGCATGCCTGTGTTGAGAAAGAGAGAGAGAGAATGAGAGAATTGGGAGGTGGGGAGGGAAAGACACTAGCAGCAGGGAGGATCAGCAAAGGCTCTGTGCAGAAGGTGGTATCTGAGTTGATCTTTGCAGTAAAGAAAGGATTCTAAAGGGTAGAAGTAAAGAAGGATAACATTCCATAGATGTAAACACACACACACACACACATGCAAATAGTATTTGGACCTACAAGGAACCTTAGTTTAAGACATTCATTTTATAGATGAAGTTTAGAAAAGAAAAAGAACTTTACTGCTACAATACAGGCAGTAATCAGGAGAGCTGGCATTTGAATATGTTTTCTCACACTATTATCTTGAGTGCTTTCCTATACCATGATGTGTAGGGAAAGGAGATTTCTACACAGTGGCTTATGATTCTTCAGTTTCCTTTTAAAGGTAAATATGCCTGCCAAGCTCTTATAAAGTGAATAATAAAGGCCTACCTTATACAATATAAAATACTAATCTGAGCCATTAAGAACCATTTTGGACTTCAGTGTTACCAAATAAATAAAAATCATTAAAATTTTGCTGAACTAATTTGATTTCTAGTTAAATCCTGCAGTTTCAATGTTCCCTTAGACCTACCTCTACTTCTGTCATTTATCTTCCTGATTTTGCTTATTTAGTGTCTTTCAGTGCTCTTCTGATCTTTCTATTCTTTAAGCATTACCCAGTAGTTTTGATGATTAGGGTATTATAATACAGTTAGAGATCTGAAAATGGTAGTCTTCCTTCATTCCTATTTTCTTTCATTCTTTCTTCTGAGATGCTTGACCTTTTGTTCCTCCAAATGAATTTTGTTATTATTTCGTATAGTTCTATAAAGTACCCCCTTAGTAGTTTGATTGCTGTTGTACAATCTTTGTAAATTTCTTTAGAGAGTATCAGAACTTTGTTGTATTAATTTGGCCCAACCATGAGCAATGGATATTTTTCTACCTATTTAATCTTTATTTTTATAAAGTGCTTTGCAATTATGTTTACACAAGTTTTCAGTATGTCTTAGTAGAAAATAGATCTTCCTTTAAACCAGGTATTTATTACCTGGAGTCCATGAACTTGGATTGTATGTTTGTGTGTGTGTGTGTGTGTGTGTGTGTGTGTGTGTGTGTGTTACATTGAGAACCACATTATGGTATAATTCCTTTCCTTTATAATCCTATGCATCTCATTTTATACATTTGAAGTATTATTCTGAGAAAGGTCCATAGGCTTCAATAACCTGCCAAAGGTGTCCCTAACGCAATACAATTAAGCTCTAAATCATAGGTTCCCAAAGTGGGAGATACTGCCCCCTGAGGGGCACTGGAACAATACGGGGGGAAGGGGGGAGTAGTAGCCATGGGTGCAATTGGGGGCACTGAATAAAAATAAGAAGGGTGGTGGAAGCATGAAGAAAGAAGAGAAGAAATTTTTGAAAAATCATTCATACATGTTTCATCTGTTGTGTAACAGAGTTAAAGTCATAGTGATTACATTATTTTCCAAATAAACACACAAAATGCAAGTTTTAACCAATCAGGGGACAAGTGTGCCCTTAGGTCTTAACAAGCAAAGGTTGGCAGGTGGGTGTGTCAAGTATTACTGAGAAGTCCAGCATGCACTGGCAGGAATGTGTGCACGTAATGATTTGTTTACCATTCAGTAGCATACAGGTACATGATGCAATATTGTGTTATCAAAATTTCAATGCAGGAAAACCCTGCACAAAATTACAATAAATTATTAAGTTTAAGATGGGTCATTTTAAAAAAATCATTTAAATTTTTTTGAAATGATACTAATTTTTAAAAAAACACTAAAAGGTTAAAGAAAGTAGCTTTCCAAGGAGGGTGCTAAGTTGTTTCTTTTTAAGGGGAGGTAGGTCAAATAAGTTTGGGAACCTCTGCTCTAAATGCTGTTTTGCCCTTGAATTAGCTTATCTAGACTTAGATCTCCTATCTTTCTGCACCCAAGGCTTAAAGCAGAGAAGAGAAAAATGGTCAGTCTCCTAAATAGTATAAGTAACATGCCTCCAGTTTCTACATCTGAAAGAGAAGACTGTTGGCTCAGTGCTACTTTTGCAGAAAGCATTTGATGTAAACCCTCCTCCGTTTTCCTGTCTCTGTCGGATGCTCAAGTTTCTTCTGATTAGAAATACCACCACACATGCAATGGTAGAAAGTGATACAGATGACCAGCTCACTGACTTCCTTTTCCTAGCTTTAGCAAGATTATTTTGTAAGTCATTTCACTTTTCGTGTTAACTGTCTTGGGTTATTTTTGTCAGTTGACTTCATGAGATCACTGCTGTAATCTACTCTAATAAAGTACACTTTGTCAGTGAATCACTGAGTGCCATAGTTGAAAGGAACCTTAGATGCCAGAATCTAGTCCAACCTATTCCTAAACAAGAATCTTCTCCACAGCAGTGATGTCAAACGCAAACAGAAATTGGGACAATAATCCATACGTAAGGATCCCTATAAGTGGCATATTGACAGTTTTAAAATGTAAGGTTATCTATATTATATTTGTATTTGTTTTGTTAAATATTTTCCAATTACATTTTAATCTGTGCCCTTGGGTCATATGTTTGACAACACTGCTCTACAACATAACCTGGCAAGTGTTCATCTGGCCTTTACTTGAAGACCTTTGTTGAGAAAGAGCCCATTTCTTCCAGAAGCAGCCCAGTGTACTTTTAGACAGCTGTAATGGTTAGGAAGTTTTTCATTTGTATGGACCTAAATCAGCCCTCTATCACTGCTACCCATCACTCCTAGATCTGCCTTCTAAAGTCCAGCTGAACAGGTTTCACTCTTCTTTCACACAACAGCCCTTCAATACATACAGACAGCTGCTGTGTCCCTTTTCTGTCTTCGCTGCACTAATCATCCCCAGTTTCTTTATTTAATCCTTGGGTGGCATGATCTTTAGTTGTCACACCAGCAGAGCCTCCCCCTTCTGGACCTACTCCAGTTTGTTAATATATTTCCCAAAATGAAGCACCCAACATACAGAATAACTGTAACTATGTAGCAAAGACCAAATTAAATAGGAAAAAAAAACAAACAAACCCCCAAACTCATCTAAGGTGAAATATGTTGCACATTCCTACTAACTCATTAAAGGTAAAGCAAACACTCTTCCTTTCTTTTAATAATTAGTAGACTACCAAAGTATAAGATTATATATATGATATAACATTATATCTATAACATAATATTATACATATACATATATATATAGTTTTCAGGAAATGTCCTTTGCAGATAATTTGTGTCTGTTTTGAGCGATTTGTCTGCTGTGTAAAAGCAACATTTATCGATAAAAAGTTAATCCTAAACTCCAAGTATGGTCTGCCAAGGTGCACAGGTTCACTTCCAGATGCAAGGGGGAGTGAGAGAACATTTAATGCTCAGGAAGCTTACCTACCTATAATTTACTGAAAGGTGACAGCCGGCTCCTCCCATGTGTCCTCCCATGTGTTCCCGTAGCCTTTTCCTTCTGAACCTGAAGCGTGATTTTTCTCTTCCACCTTCTCTCTCGAAGCAGAAGCCAACCGCATGCTAAACTCGAAGAAGACTCTGGCTTGAGAGTCCTGGGGAACTCTTGCTTTAAGAGACCCAGAAGGGGTGCACTGACTGTGAGAGAAATTATCATTTCGGAGAGGATTCTGGGGACATGGTAGAGTAGGTCAGAAAATTTCAAGCTCCCAAGATTTTCCTCCACCAGAGATAAAATAGAACTTCTGGCCGAACATAGAGCCGTGAAAACAAATTAGAGTCGGGGCAGAACTGGGCGGGGTCCTGGGACAATCTGAGAAGATCTGAAGAAATATCCCAGGACTACATTTCTTCCCTGGGAAGAGCAAACACCTGCAGGCTAGGGTTCGTTTAACTAGCGGCCAGCTGCTTCAATAAGAAGCAGAAGGTCTTGGGGGTAACTGGATTGGGAGTCTGCCTCCGCCCCACTCCCAGGAACTTTTAGCCCAGAGACAGTGAGGGGAGTTGGGCATCCGACCTGGGAAAGATCTAAGGAACCTCTGCGGAGAAAGACCACCATACCCAGCTGTGCTTCAGCGGGCGGCCAGGCTAGAAGGAACCAGCACATGATGGATGAGTGCAGAAGCAGTGGGGCAGGGACTCTGATGGCTGTTGGCCCCTCCAGTAGGAGGCCGAAGGTCTTGGTTTGACTTCAAGGTCAGAGGGGAGAACTGAAAACCGATCAGAAACCAGAGACACCATCCCTCATACCCCAAGATTAAAAGTGATTATAAAAACTAAATTATGCCCCCCAAAAAAATGCAAAGGAGAAAGAATCCAACCACGGAGAGTTTTACTTTGGGAATAGAGAGGAGCAGGTTCATCTTCAGATGAGGATACTGAAATTCTATGCTGGCATTTTATACTTCTGCTCATCTTTGGAGTTTCTCATTGGTTAAATGTTGCAACCTGCTCATCCTTACCATATACCTTTCCGTTGTCTTCTGTGTAATATTTCTTCTTAATTCTTCAAAAACTGCTGTATTCTATGTTTCATTTCCCTACAGCAATAGAATATTTTATTTTAAAATATGAACACTGCTTTCATGAGAAACTTTGGGTCATTAAAGATGCTTTATAATTTCCTGACGGCAATGTGTTTGATTTTCTTTCTGTTCAACTATATATCTGACTTCTTGTTCATTTTTACTGTCTTCATAGCTATACAGACTGGCTGACAAGTTCTAGAGGTTGTCTAAGAAGGTGTTATACTCTGGGTAACAAGGTTTTTAAAGAACAAATCCCAAATATTTATTTTTAGAAACAGGAATTTATTCAACATTCCATTTATACTTTTAGTATTATAACCAGCCTTTACTGGAGTGGTCTTCTGAGTCACATATACAATTTAAATATTGGTAGGATTTGAAAATGGACAGTGAAATACTAGTGAAACTGGTAATTAGACATTCATATTCTGAAATACATGTATTGGTTGGTTCATTTTTAGCATGGGTTTTATCTACATTTCTTAACATCTCATCTTAACATCTCAACTTACTCATATAAAGTTCTAAGGGTAAACAGTATGGTATATTCTGAAGGGTGCTTTTTTCCAACTAAAATGAAATAAGAATATACACACACACAAATTGTCAGTTCTCTTCTTTGTAGAGGTGAGGGAGGTAGTCCTCAACAAGTCAAGTTTATATTATAAAAATTACTCTTGTGTTTTCTTTTTAAAAGCAAAGCTGTATTGTACACTTCCAGAGTTTGACATTCACTAGATTTTAAGGCCTCTGCCACAGTTTTGTATTCAGCTGCTTTTCCTGTTCATACTTCCATTATCAATACAGTTTTAAAATCTAAGCTGATTGATAAGTTTCCTGTGCATCCATATATTTCTTTTGATAACTGTCTCTTTTGTTGCCCATCATAGTTTTTCATTTTTGTGTTTTCAAATTTCACTCTAGAAAATTTCTCATCTACAAACACACACACACACACACACATACACCCCAACCCCTTGCTGCCTGGGATGACATGTCCTCTACAATTTTAGTCCATGGGAAGGGAAGAGAATAAAATTTATGTAGTGCCTACTATGTGACAGATACTGCGCTAATCAATTTTACAAACATTACATCATTTGATCTTCACAACAGCCCTAAGATGTAGGCACTATATTATCCCCATTTTAGATTTGAGGAAACTGAGGCAAATAAAGTCATACAACTAATATGTCTGAGGCTAGATGTGAACACATCATCCTGACTCCAGGCCCAGTGCACTTTCCATTGCATCACCTAGCTGCCACGGATTACTACTGATATGTTCTTCCTCTGAACCCTTTGAAATATGTTCTCCTAAGATGTTGGTTTCATGCTAACATATGAGGAAAACTGACCTTTCTCAAATACTGTGGTGCTTCTTCCATTTTACACATTTCTTCAAATACTACCCAAAGTGTCTTCCAATCATACCTGCCAGTTCTCTCATTCCCAAAGTATGTATTTCATTTTAGCCAATGGATTGAATTCATCATGGCAATTTGGTCTCTCCTACTACCTCCTTACTTATTTTGAGTATGGACTTCCCCTTAGATATATTTGTTCTATTATTTCCAGTACAAAGGTCATTCTCAGAGAGAGATTTGAATAATTGAATGGTTATATCTTTTTTTTGTCAATTATCTTTATCCCATTCATTCAAAATAGTTTTATATATATATATATATATATATATATATATATAAAATATACACACACACATATATACATACACACATATATAGTACATACAAACATACATACATATATATGTGTATGTGTATTCCAATATGTTTATAGAATTATGCCATACTCTGTAATGTTAATGTAAGGTTAATGGGGGGGGGGGGGAAGAGCTAAAGATCTTCTCCACTCATTAATAGGCCTCAACAACTTTTGTTAATTTCTATTGAAGTACTGGGTCAGAGGGTCATGCCCTCCAGCTCTGAAAGTGTATAAATAATCTGAGGTGAGATTTTACTTTGGGGCTTACTCATTGGAAGTGTTCCTTTGGCCAGATAATGGGTATCCATTAAGGAGCCCCTAGCTTTGAACACCCAGATGTTGGTGTTTCTTTCTCTGGTAACTATGTATTATATGTAATGATCAGACAGTAGGATCTGTCTGTTGATCTGTAACGTATGTATTGCTTATGGTCAGACGGTTGGAAGCCCTGTCTGTTGGTCTTTATTTCTCTGCTTGTATTTTTTCTGTTGGTATATGTGTTTAATTAAAGTGATTGTTGACCCCCCAAAATTCACTTTCCTTTTATGAAAGCAGATCTAAGAACCTGTACAGCAGGCCTTCCTATATATGCCTTGCTGTTGCATGTTCTTAAATTAATTATTTGGTGTTTGGAATTGCACTTTTCATCTTGTGTGCATTTCCTTTTTGAATCTAAGTTAACTGGTGACTTACCTGTGCATCATCACTGGTCATTTCAGACAAATTTCATGTTTTCATTTCATTGGTTTTCCCATGAGTTTTCATTTCATCCTTTTATTAAAACTCCAAACTTAAGAAATAAAACAAGCATTTCAGTAACATAGTACAATAGGGGAGAAAAGATGATTTTATATGAAATTATAAATCTATTATGTACAACTTGCTATTCCTTTTAGTTTAGAAGTCAATGAATCAACAAATAGTGAGTCCTGGGGACAATGCCTTTGGGAAGTAGACTAGATCTAAAGAACTTTCACCTCACAAACTTTCATCTAACAAACAATGTGGGGTTCAGACAGCAGAGTGGGGAAATGTGGAAGGAGGTCATATCCCCCCTTTTTCCAGATGCCAAACCTAGTGGTGCTGACCAGATGTGATCCCAAGTCACAGCTGTGGGTAAGGAGGAGTGAGCACACACCTTATTAGTGCAGTAGTACAGGGATCAAGAGGATCAAGAGCACTTTGAAAACAGAATGGCTAGGGGTGGAGAGAAGTTCCTGAGCTTACCTCATACACACACCTGGACAGAATTCAGAAAATAAGTGAGGAGGACCTGAGGCCTGGGGAACCATTACCCATAATTTAAGATTAAAACCTGATTATAATAATAATCTGCTAAAAATAAAATTTTAAAATTTAAAAAATAAATAAGTAAGCAAAGGAAAAAAGAACCTGACCATAGACAGCTATTATGGAGATATAAAGATATGTAGGAGATCTATATTCATATTCAGAGGAAGATCATGAGGTTAAAAAAAGCTACTCCTATCCCAAAGAGTGATGTCAAATGATCACAAGCTCAAAAAGACTTCTTGGAAGAATTTAAAAAGAAATTCATAAATCAAATAAGAAATATCAAGGAAAAATTAGGAGGGAAAAGCAATGTAAGAAAATTATGAAAAGAAAGTTAACCAACTGGAAAAAGAGGTCCAAAATCTTAAGGAAGAAAATAACTCCTTGAAAATTAGAATTGGGCAAGAGGAATCAAATTGTGTTGAAAGAAATAATAAAATTAGAAAAATAGAAGAGAATCTTAAATATCTCATTAGAAAAACAACTAATTTGGTGAACAGATCAAGGAGAGACAATATAACAGTTATTGGACAACCTCTCTCTCTTTATGATTTAAAAAAGAACATTGATATAATGTTAGAAGAAATTATTAATAAAATTGCCCTGAAGTTTTAGAACAAGAGAGTAAAGTAGAAATAAAAAAAAAAATCTATCATTTACCACCTGAAAAAAGGTCCTAGGAGGAAAACGTGTAAGAATATTATAGTTAAGTTTCAAAACTCCCAGATTAAGGAGAAAATATTGCAAGCAACAAGAAAAAAATTTAAATGCTAAAGAGATACAATCATGATTTCACAAGACCTAGCAGTTTCTACACTAAAAAAACCACAGGTATTGGAACATTATATTTTGAAGAACAAAAAGCTGGGGTTGTGTCCAAGAATAACTTGTCCTGCAAAGTTGAAAATAATCCTGAATGACAAAAAATGGATATTTGAAGAACAAAAAGAGTTTCTGGAATTTGTGACAAGAAAACCAGAACTCAATGGAAAATTAAATATAACAGATGCAGAATAAATAAAAGGGAAAACATTAAAGATTAATGTCAAACAGGAGGCACAGGAGACACTGGAGTGGGAGCTTTTCTAGCACATATTCCAGGAGGTTCACTCTTGATCCAGGCAGACAGGAAGACAGGATCAAAGATACAAGAATGGGCTAAATTAGCTTACTTTATTCTAGTCTTCTTAAGAAGTGTGCTGATAACAGGAACACCAACTCCTACAGCATCCCCTAATTACTCTTCTCACAGGGGTGGATAAGAATATAGCAGGAGCTACAGCTCTGCACAGGTCCCCGAAATCTCAGTGGGGATCAGTCCAGACTAATACACATTAAAAAATCCCCCAACACCTGATGAGGACTGATCAAGGGACACATAGCATTGCAGTTTTGTGCATTCTCCCTTAAGTCTTTATAGGGGCTGGTTGAAGCAAACACACATGCACATTCCCCTTGGGCATTCTTATTTCCCACTTGCTGACCAGTGTCTACTTGATTTATAGGATAACAGACAAAGAAGGCTATTTGCCAGCAATAGCCTTACAAGTTTACATTATCTCATTGTTATATCTCACTGTACCGTCTCAATGGATATTTACAACTTTAAGCATGAATGTTCACATTATTCATCATTATAAAATGCTGTGCAAGCATGATGGAGATGTTTACAAGCTATGAGCCTGGGAACTAGATGATTGTTATGGCCATGGCTCCTGGGAACTAGTATCTATGATCCTGAGAACTATTATCTAAAAATAATAAGAAAAATCCACCTTACATACACTAAAATCCATCTTGCATGAAACTAATTATAAGGGACTCATTAAGGTCAAACTTTCTTTCATATGAAAATGTTAAGGCTGTCTTTGTTACTAGAGTAGGTTGAAAGAAAGGTTGGGGCAAAGTTATATGTGATGGGGTAATTCTAAAAAGTAAAATTGGGTAGGAAAAGGTAAAAAAAAGAGCAATTAGGGTGGATCCAAGATGGTGGAGTAACAGCACGGACTTTTAGAGCATTCCCACCAAGCCCAGTGAAACATCTCTAAAAAATGACTCTAAACAAATTCTGGAGCTGCAGAACCCTCAGAATGATGGAGTATAGCAAATCTCCTGCCCAAGACAGCTTGAAAGGTCACTGGAAAGTGTCTGTCACACCATGGTGGGGGCACGGCACAGTAAAGTGTGGGTCCCACCAGCCCATACAGGACCTGAGCAGGTCTTGGGGAGATTGAATCTCTCACACCTGTAGTGGTTCCAGACTTCATGACCCCAAAACACTGAGGATAAATTGAAAGGTCAGTGGGAAAAGTCTGTGGGACCAGTGTAGGAGAGTGGAGTGGTCAGACCCCAGGGCAGCAGAGGAGGGAGGAGTGGAGGAACCCCCAAAACAGCCACAGCAGTAGCAGGAACAGTTTCAGTCACTGTTTCTGAAGCTCCAGGCCCACAGATTATGGGGGGATTGAGCAACTGACAGTACACCCCCAGACTCCATTGGGAGCAGAGAACAACCTTGACAAAGAGCTCAAATGTCAAGTAAATGGCTGGGGAAATGAGCAAAAACTGGAAAAAGAACAATACTATAAAATCTTACTTTGGTGACAAGGAAGACCAAAGCATGCAAACAGAAGAAAACTAAGTCAAAGCTCCTCCATCCAAAGTCTCCAAGAAAAATATGAATTGGTCTCAGGCCATAGAAGAGCTCAAAAAGGATTTTGAAAATCAAGTAAGGAAAGTAGAGCAAAAATTGGGAAGAGGAATGAGAGGGATGCAAGAAAATCATGGAAAATGAGTGAACTGCTTGCTAAAGAAGACCTAAAAAATGCTGAAGAAAATAACACTTTAAAAAATAAAGTAACCCAAATGGCAAAAGAGATCTAAAAAGCCAATGAGGAGAAGAATACCCTAAAAAGCAGAATTGGCCAAATGGAAAAGGAGATCCAAAAGCTCACTGAAGAAAATAATTCCTCAAAGATTACAATGGAGCAGATGGAAGCTAATGACTTCATGAAAAATCAAGAAATTGTAAAAGAAAACCAAAGGAATTAAAAAAATAGCAGACAACATGAAATATCTCATCAGAAAAACAACTGACCTGAAAAATAGATCCAGGAAAGACAATTTAAAAATTATGGGACTACCTGAAAGTTATGAAAAAAAAAGAGCCTAGACATCATCTTTCATGAAATTATCAAGGAAAACTGCCCTGATAGTCTAAAACCAGAGGGTAAAACAAATATTGAAAAAATCCACCAATCACCTCCTGAAAGAGATCCAAAAAGAGAAACTCCTAGGAATATTGTAGCCAAATTCCAGAGTTCCCAGGTCAAGGAGAAAATACTGCAAGCAGCAATAAAGAAAGAGTGCAAGTATTGTGGAAATACAATCAAGATAACACAAGATCTAGCAGTTTCTATATTAAGGGATCACAGGGCTTGGAATATGATATTCCAGAAGTCAATGGAGCTAGGATTAAAACCAAGAATCACATACCCAGCAAAACTTAGTAATAATTCTTCAAGGGAAAAAATAGTCATTCAATGATATAGAGGACTTTTACGCATTCTTGATGGAAAGACCAGAGCTGAATAGAAAATTTGACTTTCAAACACAAGAATCAAGAGAAACATGAAAAGGTAAACAGGAAAGAAAAATCATAAGGGACTTACTGAAGTTGAACTGTTTACATTTGTACATGGAAAGATAATATTTGTAACTCTTGACACTATTTGGGTAGTTGGAGGGATTATATACATACAGACAGAGGGCACAGGGTGAGTTGAATAGGAAGGAATGATATCTAAAAAAATAAAATTAAGGGGTGAGAGAGGAATATATTGGGAGAAGGAGAAAGGGAGAAATAGAATGGGGTAAATTATCTCTCACATAAAGTAGGCAAGAAAAGCTTTTTCAATTGAGAGGGAGGTAAGAAGAAAAGAGTGAACCTTACCCTCATCAGATTTGGCTTAAGGAGGGAATAACATGCACACTCAATTTGCTATGAAAATCTGTCTTAGGCTACAGAAAAGAAGGGGGCAAGCATATTAGCTGGGGGATGATAGAAGGGAGGGCAAATGAGAAGAGGGGTTAATTAGAAATAAACACTTTTGAGGAGGGACAGGGTCAAGAGAGAGAAAGAAAGAAATGGGTGACAGGATAGGATGGAGGGAAATAGTCAGTCTTTTACAACATGACTTTTGGAAGTGTTTTGCATGACTACACATGTATAACCTGTATCAAATGGCATGCCTTCTCAGTAGGGATGGGTGGGGAGGTAGGAAGGGAGAGAAGTTGGAACTCAAAATTTTAAAAACAAATGTTAAAAATTGTTTTTATATGCAACTGGTAAATAAGATACAGGCCATGGAGTATAGAAATCTATCTTGTCCTACAAGAAAATAGAAGGGAAGGGGGTAAGAGAAGGGAGGGATATGATAGAAGAGGGGAGTAGATTGGAGGAAGGAGTAATTGCTATCTTGGGGTGGGTGAAGGTGAGAAATGGGGAGGAAATTTGGAACTCAAAATCTTTTTGAAGTGAATGTTGAAAACTAGAAATTAATTAATTAATTTTAAAATTGACATCAAAGTTCAGAGGCTTCTTCAGTAAGTCTCTGCCATCAGAGGTCTCTTCTCTGCTCTTATGTATCTTCTTTCTGCCCTCATGTGCTTCCTAGAGGTGGAGTATATTGAATTCTGATTTTATATACCTTTGTGTTTGTTAAAGGCATTGTGGTCACTCTGGGAATGAGTTGTTATGTGTTCTGCAAATGTGAAGCTCATAATGTGTTTATTGTGTGGGAATTATGTTGTATTTATTTAAGGAATCAATGCATATTCAGATACAAGTTGCCTATATTATGGGTATGAAAGATTTTGGGGCCACATATAATGTTAATTAGAGTTAAAGATCTTTCCAATCCATTAATAGGCCTCTGATACTTTTTATTAATTTCTAATGAGGCATAGCATCATGAGGGTCAACACTGCACCCTCCTCCCCTGCCCCTCTGGCTCTGAAAAATGTATATATACTCTGAGGTGAAGTTTTACTTTGGGGCTTACTCTTTGGAAGAAGGTTCATGTGCCAGATGAGACTCTGAGTGGGGGCCATTAGGAAGCCCTCCAGCTTTGACAACCCAGATGCTGGTGCTTCTCTCTCTGGTAACTATGTGTGCATATAATGGTCAGACAGTTGGATTTTCTGTTGATCTGTGATGTATGTATTATTTATGGTCAGACAGAAGCCCTGTCTCTCGGCCTTTATTTCTCTGCTTGTATTTTCTCTGTTGATGAATGTAATTAAAGTAAATTGTTGACCCCTCAAAAGTTGCTTTCCTTTTAGAAAAGTAGATCTGAGAACCTGTGCATCAGGCCCTTCTGTGTATCCCAGGGTGCTTGCTGCTACAATAGCATAGCATATACAGCGTATTCTAGTATAGTAAAGCATAGTATAGCAATGTTAGCTTTCCTTCATTCTGACTTTTTTTGCTTGCTATTATCCTTGTAATTCTTATCCTTTTGTCCTTCCAGAGGAATTTGTTATTACTTTGTCTAGCTCTGTATAGTAGTCCTTCATAGTTGGATTGGTATGGAACTAAAACTATAATTAGTTTAAGGATTATTATCATCTTTATTATATTGATACTGCTCAAGCATCAACACTTAAATTCTCTCCTATTATTATCTTCTTTTATCTATGTAAAGAATGCTTATAGTTGTGATCATAAAAGTCCTCAATGTGATTTGCTAGTTTAGATCTGAAATATTTTGTGTGCATTTTACCACTTTTGAATAAATTTTTTTTCTATCTTTTACTATTGGAGTTTGTTTTTACTAGTTAAAAATACTGATAATTTCTCTGGGTTTTTAAAATTTACTTTATTCATGTTGTTTCAAAATAATTTTGTTTGAATTTCTATGGTTCTCTAAGTATACCATTACATCATCTGGATATGGTGATGATTTTGTTATATTCTTTGCCTATGTTTATTTTTATACATTTTTTTCACACCTCAAGATCATGGTGTAAGAGAGAATTGGTTGAAGGAAATAGGGACATCCAGAAGGCATGGTATGGAACAGTAAGGTCAAACTCAAATAGAAACAGATCCCCCCAAGCCAAATATTGACTTAGAAAACCACAAATTAACATCATCTATGTTGTATTATATTTTTATTTAGTTAGTTAAATATTTCCCATTTTAATCTGGGTCTGACCTCCATTCAGGAATTTTGCAGGCACAATTTGATGCCTCTATAGTGTGAGGGACATGATAAACAACATTCTCTAAATATTTGAAGGGCTTCATGTGGAATATGGATTACACTTGTTCTCTTTGTCTCTAGGATTAATAAGAGTAATAGATATTAGTTGCAGAGAGGCAGATTTTGTCTGGATACAAGGTCATAGGATCATAGATTTAGAACTAGAAGGGAACATAGAGGCCATCCAGTCTAACTCCCTTGTTTTACAGATGAAAAAAATGAGACCTGGAAAGGTTAAATAATTCACTAATGGTCACACTGGTAATAAGTAGCCCCACTGGGATTCAAACCAGACCTCTAATTCCAGATCCTATACTGTTTCTACAGTGGCACACTTTCTCCAGGTAAAAAAAAATACAAACAATTAGAGCTGTCTGAAAGTGGCACATATTTCCTTCCTCTTCAACCCTCTTCCCTTTATTTTTTTAGTCTGGACCTGTGATTTCATTGATGTATGGAAGACCTGATGAAGAAACTTTCTCTGTAACTATTCGGCAATTTATGCAGTCTTAGACTTGCTTGGGGTCACTGAGATGAAAAATTACTTGCCCACAGTCATACAGCCAGTCCATATGAGCAGCAGGACTTGAACCTAGTTCTTTCTGATCTTGAGGCCAGATATCTACTATGCCATAGCGTCTTTTACTGAGGATACTTTAGGAGAGTTCTTTCTTAGACTTAAGTTGGACTATGTGACATCTGAAGTCCCATGGAATTCTGAGATTCTGTGACTGTGATTTTGTGAACTTACAAACCACTTTCTTGGACTTTTTATTCAGAGACAATGAGTAGACGCTAAGCTGTGCTAGCACCATGGGGGCAAATGTAAACCAGTATCTACCTCCAGATTATGGGAATATGGAAGATGTGGGAAACAAGAGCCTCCATGATGGCCAGGAAGATAAGAGAGCCTCCACTGTGGCAGAAAAGACAGAAGAATAAAACGATCTGCTTAGTAAGCATATTACTATTGCACGGCATGGATTGCAACTGGGGCAGAGTGGAGATAGGAAGTTTAACTAGTATAACTCAGTTTCCACAAGGAGATGAAGAAGGAAGCATCCAAGCTGATGAAATCACAGATCCTTTGAAGCACTGAAGTCATTCAGGTGAAGATTATTTTGAGAAGTCAGTATGTAACTGGATAAAGGTGAACTGACTACAGCCCTACTCTTCAGTGTGCTTTTGTCAGCATGAGTGAATGAAAGTAGGACCTTCAGAAATAATAGCATTCCATGATAGACAGGTACCCAGTCGGAGACTTTAAAATTCTTTATTTTTTCCTCAATTACATGTAAAAACCATTTTTAACAGTCAGTTTTTTAAAAAATTCTTTCCCTCCCTCTCTTTTCTCATTGAGAATGCAAATAATTTAATATAGGTTATACATGTGCAGTCATGCAAAACATTTCTATGTTAGTCATACTGTGAAAGAAAACAGAAAAGAAAAACAAGAAAAGTAGAGCAAGTAAAGAAAAAGCATGCTTTGATCTGCATTCAGAATCTATTAATTATTTTTCTGGAGATGGATAGTATTTTTTATCATAAGTTCTTCAGAATTGTCTTAGATTGTTGTATTAGTTAAGTCATTTGCAGTGCATCATTGTATATAATATTGCTGTTACCATATATAATGTTCTCCTAGTTTTGGTCATTTCACTTTGCATCAGTTATTATAAATCTTTTTAGGTTTTTTTCTGAGAGCATCCTGCTCATCATTTCTTTTTTAAAAAAATTCCTATCTATATCTATACATATATGCATATGTATACACATACTCTCCAATTACGTTAAAACAATTTTCAACATTAAAAAAAATTTTGAATGTCAAATTCTATCTCTCCCTATCCCCTTTTCCTTTCCACTCTGAGATAATGAGCAATCAGATATGGGTTATACGTGTTCAATCATGTAAAACATTTCCATACTACTCATTTTGTAAAAGACTTGAATAAAAGAAAAGAAATGAAAGAAAGTGAAAAATACTTGCTTCAGTCTGTATTCAGATAATATCAGTTCTTTCTTTAGAGATGGATAGTATACTTCATCATTAGTCTTTTGGGATTGCCTTGAATCACTCTATTGCTGAAAATAGCTAAGTCATTCATGATTCTTCATCTTGCAATATTGTTGTTATTGTGTACAATGTCCTGGTTCTATTCACTTAACTTTACAGTATTTCATGTAAGTCTTTCTAGGTTTTTCTAAAATCATCCTGCTTATCATTACTTATAGCACAATAATTTTCCACCCCAATCATACACAACAACTTGTTCAACCATCCCCCAATTGATGGACATCCCTTCAGTTTCAAATTCTTTGCACTGCAAGAGCTGCTATAAATATTTTTGTATGTATAGTTTCTTTTTCAAAAAAATCTCTTTGGGATACACACCTAGTAGTGGTATTTCTTGGTCAAAGGATATACATGGTTTTATAACCCTTTGTACAGAGTTCCAAATTGCTCTACAGAACGATTAAATCAGAATACAACTTCACCAAAGATGCATTCATATTTCATATCCCCTCCAACATTTGTCATTTTCCTTTTCCCAGTGGGAGACTGTTACCAGGAACATTAATAATAAGTAATGGTATGTGGTTATATAGAAAGAGCAGCGAGCAGAGACCTAGCGTCAAGTTCTGACACTTCCCTTCATTGACTTTTCAGCTCATAAAATGAAGGAGTTGTTGCATATTATTGGGAGACATTGTGGTACTATGGAAAGAGCATTTGATTTGAAGTCAAAGGACCTATGTTCGAATGTTAATTTTGCAACTTTGGTCCATTGTCATAAAATATATCAAATAGATTTATAAAGGCATCATTTCTCCCTGCCTCCCCTTCCTACTGAGCTTTTTTTCCCTACAATTATCTCTCCATCCTTCAGCTTTATTAAAATGATATTAATAGATAGCATTTGTATATTTCAGAGGTTTACCAAGTCCTTCAAAACTTCCTTGTTTGGTGTTTTTAAATGCAGAAAAATATATAGGACTATAAAGAGACTCAATTATGTTACTACAGTTATAAAGATACTCCATTTAAGAAATCCAATAGATTAATCCCATAATTTTTACAATATTGCCCCTATTTTATAGAAAAGAAAACTTAGATTCTGATGGGGAAGCACCTTGTCCAAAGTCACATAGTTTATATCTGAGCCTAACATATGTAAGGCCAAGCAAAGTAGAATCTTTTGCTGTTTTTATTTTACTGGATGGATGTTGTCCTTTGTCTTCTATGAGGACCAAAATGACATCACCATGATAAAGTGAAATTTCAGTGTGTTCAAACTGTGGCTGATCATACCAATACGAGCTCAGAATGCTCTACCATCTGTTGGGCACAGATAGTCCATGTGAATATTTGGGGTGGACACTCCAAATTTTTGCTTCCTACATTTACTTTGTGTTGTCTCAATTGTGCTTTGCTCAAAGAGCACAGCACCCTTTCTGATGTGGGCATGCCATGCTGAGTGGTCCTGTGCCAGTGTCTCCCATGTTACACAGTCAAATCCAAAGTTCTTGAGAGAGACCTTAAGAGTGTCCTTGTATCATTTTTTCTGGCCACCATGTGATCACCTGCCCCATGTGAGTTGTCCATAAAATAGTTTTTGTTGGCAAGTGTATATTTTGCATTTGAACAACATGGCCAGCCCTTCTAAGCTGCGCTCTCTGAAGCATAGTTTGAATGCTTGGCAGTTTAGTTGAGCAAGGACTTCAGTGTCTGGTACCTTATCCTGCCAGGTAATCCTCAGAATCTTACTAAGACAGTTCAAATGGAAGCGATTCAGTTTCCTGGCATGGCATTGGTAGACTGTTCATGTTTCACAAGCATATAACAATGAAGTCAGCACAAACCTTCAGTTTGGTAGTTAGTCTAATACCTCTTCTCTCCTAAACTTTTCTTCAGAGCCCCCAAACGCTGAGCTAGCTCTGGCAATGCATGCATCAACGTCATTGTCAATGTGTATATCCCTGGAAAGTACACTGCCAAGGTAAGTGAACTTATCCACAGCACTCAGAACGTCTCCATTTGTTGTAACCGATGGTTCCATGTATGGATGGTGTGGTGGTGGCTGATGGAGCACCTGTGTTTTCTTGGTGTTAATTTTTAGGCCAAAATTAGCACAGGCAGCAGAGAATTGATTCATACTTTGTTGCTTCTCAGCTTCAGAGGCTGCACTGAGTGCACAAACATCTGCAAACAGAAAATCATGCACCAACACTCCCTCCACTTTGGTCTTGACTTGTAGCCTTTTCAAATTGAAGAACTTAGGGTAGTAAAGTAAAAGTGTCCAAAATTGAACTCATACCCTCTCCCTTTCCTAACTTCTCTATTACTGTTGAGTGTGAGCTAATACCTCAGGCTCTTAACCCAGGTGTCATCCTTAGTTCTTGATTTTATTTTACTACCATATTCAATCTATTGCCAAGACCTGTAGATTTCACCTTTCAACATCTCTGGAATATATTCCTATAAACTAAGGCAGACACTCTCTTGTGGGAATTTTGGTCTCTCTTTCACCCAAAGGGGAAGACACTTGGGAAGACACAAAGATCAGTTCTTGAGATTTAAATCCCCCTTTTCCCTAAAGAGAAGAAAACCAGAGGAAGATAATGCCTGTGAAAATAAAGATTTTTATTAAGGGAAAAAAAAACATGCACATGGTAGGGTTAGAGTTGGAGGCATTTAATAGGACATCAGATGATGGATGGGAAAAGTTTGCATGCCTTAAACAAAGGAAGGTAAGGAATTTGGGGAGAAAGGTGAGCTTAGACAGGAATGAGTCAGTGAACCCCCATCCTCAAGAGAAAGGAGAGTGAGGAATTCCAGGTGTCAGAGCTATGGCCCTTTGATATACAAATCAGAATGTGTCCTTGGTGAGAAGCAGTCCACAGTTCAAGGATTGATGAGACGTCTCCAAAAATAGGATATTCTGAGAGCCCTGAAACCAAAGTTTGGATCTCTGGAGATAAGGGTGTCTCCAAAAACCATAAAATAGAATATGTCCATAGTCTCATAACCTGCAGTCAGGAAAGTCTTTGAGAATAGGAATGTCTCTTGGAGGTTCATAAACCATGAAATGGCTCAGGGTCTCTTCAAAGCTGGTATAGTCTTAATTGGCTTCATAGTTGCTGGTTTTCTGCCAGCTGGGTTCACTCTTGGTCACCACAAATGATTATTGGTTTGTCTAGCCAAAATAGCCAATCCTCATACAGCTCTTATGGACACCTGGATAATGTGGTGGGGGGAGGGGAAGGAGGGCTCAAGGAAATGAAACTATCCATTTTCACATTCCCTTGTCTCTCGTGACACTGCCATCACCTTGGTACAGGCCCGCATCACCTCATACCTCATACCTGGACTATTGCAATAGTCTGCTGGTGGGTGTGCTTGCCTCAAGTCAGTCTTCAATTTGTGATGGTTAAAAAGTGCAAGAGATCTAATTTCTGGGTAATTAATTGTGCAATAATTGATGGGTCAGTGACACTCTCAAATGCCAAAGATCCCCTCACAGAACCCACCCATATGCCTTTGGAAGAGCGGATGTTCCTGAGAATGGCTATCAACTCTGATTGGTTAACAAGTAACAAAAGAAAATGAATTTGACAATGAAAAGTGGACCTATTTTAATCAGGGGCTGGGGGATGTGACTTTGATCAAGTCTTTTACTTCCAAACATACCTCCAATCTTGGGCAATGAATTTATTCCCACTCATATCTGAGAACATATTCCCACGTGGATGGGATCTGAATAAAACTTTGTTTGGCATTCAAAACGTTTCATAACCTAGCTCCCTTTTACCTGTCGAGTCTTCTAATACCTTACTCCCTGCTTCATACTCTTCCATCCAATGATGGTGGTCTCCCGGATGTTTCTTGAACAAAGCCCTTTATCTCTTGGCTCTGGTCATTTCCTCTGGCTGTCCTTTATGCCTGGAATGCTCTTCATCATCTCTACCTAATACCTTTCCTGGCTTCCTTTAAGTCCCAAATGAAATCCCATATTCTACAGGAAGCCTTTCCTAATGCCTCTTAATTCCAGTGCCTTCCTTCTTTTAAATATTTCCCGTTTGCTTGGCTCCCATTTGCTTATGAGCTCCTCCAGGGCAGGGACTTTCTTTTGCCTTTTTTCTTTACTCCTAGCCTAGCACATAACTCTGGGTATGACACTGACTGAAGGAGGACTAGATATAGGGTTAGAGAACCTGAGTTCAAATCCAGATGCTGATATTCTCTGGCTTTGTGACCCTGGGCAAATGCTTTCCCATCTGAGTTTCATTTTCTTCCTCTGTAAAAATGAAGGGGTTAACCTACTGGGGTTCTTAACCTGGAGACTGACATTTCTTACAAATATCTTGGTAATTATTTCAATATAACTGAATTCCTTTGCGGTCACACATCTTTTATGTCATGTAATTAAGAACATTATTCTGATAAATGGTCCATAAGCTTCACTAGGTAACCAAAGGGATACTTTACGCAAAAGTACTTTAGAATCTCAGACCTATATGATCTCAAATGTCCTGGCTAGTCCCGACAGCCCAGGGCTAACTAGATGCACCTTCCACGGGATGGCTCCGCCCCGCCCTTCGTGGCCCCGCCCCGCCCTTCGTGGCCCCGCCCACTCCCTCCTCGGTCCTCTGAGTAAGCGCTCACTGCTCCAGGTCTACAGAATTTTAAATGGGTGGGGCAGGAGAGGGGTGGAGCAGAGGCGTGGAGGCCGCTACGGAGCATGCGCAAACTGTGGATCTGTAGGGCCTCGCGGAATCTACAGCCCAGGGTAGCAACATAGACACGCGGAGATCGCAGCGGCCAATCAGCTCGCGGGGAGGGGGTGGGGCCTTCCCTTTGGTATTCGGAGAAGAACCTTTGGTGACTTCCGGCAATAACCCAGCGCTGCTCTCCTGGGCTGCAGAGCCAGGCGCTTCCACGGGATCGGGGCCGGAGCCGGGTAAGTGGGAGGACGCCCCGAGACAGGCTGCCCCCACCGCGCTGGGGCCGCCCCCGACTCCCTGCTCCTTCCGCCCCCACCTCGGTGATCCCTGCACCCCTGCCATTGTGCTCCCCCGCTCGCTCTCCGGTGTCTGCATCCTCGCTCCCCCACCCGCCCCTTCCTTGGATTCTCTGCACTCCCTGCCTTTCCCCATCCTCTGCTGTCTGCTTCCATCTCCCTGCCCATCCTTCCCCTTCCTGCTCTCTCCCCACTGCCTCTGCAGACTCCATTTCCCGTCCTCCCCCCTTTCTTTGTTTCCCCGTCTCCTTTTGCTTCTTCCTCCTCTCCCTGTCCTTGGTGCTCCCCAGCCTCCTCCCCCCTCTCCTGGCCTCCCCTCCCCGTCCTCGTCTGGCCTGCCTGAGCCGTCTGCCCCCACCTTGGCTGCAGTCTTTGTTGCTCCTCCGTAGCATCCTCAAGGTGTCAGCTCCCAATCCGCCCTCCCGTACTGGTGATGCTAATATTCCGCCCCCGGAGATCATTTCCAGCGTGTCCTTATACAGCTGTCTGCACGTTGTTTTCCGCGTTTGGATTACAAGCATCTTGAGGGCCGGGACTGGGCTTCGCCTTTCTCTGGGTCCCAGCGCTTAGCTCAGCGCCTGCTACATTGTAGCAACGCAAATGCTTCTGGTCTTGACTGGGCTCTCCTCCGTCACGTATCCCTCCAGCTCCCTTCTTATTAAATGAAATCCTATAACTTGACTATCTTTATTCTTATCCCTGATTCTACTTCCGACCACCTTTCTCCTTCCTATACAGCTTCTTTTCTCCATCCTATTAAAACCCAGTCACAGAGTCACATCAAGATGTTGGATCTAGATAAGATCCTAGAAAAGTGTTTGATCTGGGATATAGGTTCAAACTTCTTTACGCTATGCCATGCTTCTCCCATCTGTAAAGACTAAAAGTGACTTGACCCAACCGAAACTTTCTTCATCTTCTCTTTCCTCCCTTTTTGGGCAGTTCTAAAACAAGCCATAAACAAAAAGAACATCCATCTCTTGACGCCATGTTTATATTTATTTTCCTTTGGTTTCTCTCTTTTCAAACAATATCAGTGATTATACACTTTGTTTTCTTTAATCTTATTCTTAACACTCTGGCCTGCAGTCAATACTAAAAAAAAATCTCTGTTCATTCTATATTTCTTTCTTTAATGAAACTCAAACCTTGATGTAAACAACCTAGAAATAGAGCGATCCTAAGTTATTTTATTAATTTGTAGAAGAAAGAATTTGAATGGGTATGTGTGGTATATTCTATGTGATATGTACTGAATTCAGCCTTTTAAGAGTGGGGAATGGTGTGACCTTGGACCTTCCTGGGCCTCAGTTTCCTCATCTGAAAAAAGAGACAGTTGAACTGTGTGGCTTCTGATAGTCTTTACATCTCTAGATCTATGATCCTGTGTTCCATTCTATCTCATTAGAAGACTGTACCTTTGAAATATATAGTGAGAAATAATAAACAATCAAAAATATGTCCTCCTCATGTAGATCCATTAACTATCCATAAAAACAATCTTGTCATTATAATCAGTTGTTAATGTTGTTTGTTATGCTGTTATACTTAAACTATTTATAGCTCATACCTTGTACTTAGAGTTTTTTATTATCTTGAAGACCAATTTAATAGCTAGCTTATTGATTTTCAAAGAATGTTTTAGTTGCTTACCTTCTACCCAACTGAGAAAGAGATGACAAGACATTAGCGTTCAGAAAGCTTTTTTTGAGAATTAAATTTATATTTTTTCGAATTACATTCTATATATCTTAATGTAAAAGACATTTCAATGTTAACTTAATGTAGCTAAGTCAGTAGACTGTGATTTCAGTCCTGCCTCCAGTACTTAAAAATTGTGTATCTTTGGGGAAGTCACTTTCAGACTGACTTTTCCTCATCTGTAAAATGAAAATAACATTTGCACTGTTGAATTGTTTTGAGGAAAGTGCTTTGTAAACCTTCAGATATTACATAAATGTCATTTATTTGTATTGTTCATAACTTTAGATCTTAAGTGTTCCATAGAACCATGATAATGTGGGTTTTAAATTTTGTTATGATTCTATTTGATTTGAGGAAAGCAAGTTAGAAGGAAAATCGCTGTCATATGGTTGAAGGATCAGCTGTTTCTTTGTTACCCTTGCTTCTGAAATGGACAGGTTTTTCTACCCCTGCTGGAGCTCATCACTTTTACTTAGTACAATACCAGCTGTGGTTTTCCTCCTAGTGATATGACAGCTCATTTCCATATTTAATCTGACATCATTTATGATGAAATATGCAGTAGCCTCATTACAAGTAACTGTACAAGCTATTACATGAAAAAGACAGCTAGATATTTACCCAGCAACTAGATCCTTACACATATAATACTCTGTAGCTATGATTTCTACATTGACCACACCAGAATGTCTCCAGTTTCCTCAAAGAGTATTGTGAGACAGAATTAATTTTAGTTCATTACATTTTAAAGTGCCAGATAATGAAATTCTCATAGAGTTTCAATTCTAAAAAAGATTTTTAATCATTATGCCATAGTGCTTTTCACATAGTGGGCACTTTATAAATATTTGTTAGGTAGGATTGTGAATATTCCAGTTTTGTTCCTAATACTTAGGCAGTTGAGAGCAATTTCAGATACATACTTTTTTCTCTCAAAGGAACCAGGCCTTTAGTTAAAGGCTTAAAGTAAAATGAAGTTTTTATTTTTTTTCCCTGTAAATCCACCCTTTCTCCTGACTTTCTACTTTTTTCCAGTCACACAGGTTCATAGCTCAGGAGTCATCATTCATTCTTTATTTTCTGTTACTTTTTACATCCAAGTGTATGTTCTTCCTCTCCCTTCCCTCAGCCCTCTATGTGCCAGGGGTTCAGCAGATTGGATTCTGTGGGAAGTCTTTCCCAATCTTCTCTCTAATACGCCTCTCCCCTTTCTCTTTATATTGTTGAGATGCTTAGGCTGCTCACCCACCCATTCCATCCGAATCCCACAGGAGAGAACTCAAGAGTTTGATCTGCTATGACCCTTGGACCCATTCCCTGAATTCTATTAGTTGTGGACAGGGCCCCACCCTTGCCACATAGACATAATTTCTCATTGTATGTAATTGTATGAACAGGGAGTCATCAACTTCAGCTCTTCTAGTAACACAGTGAACTCATGGACCTTTCCATCTATATACCTTTCCATTTTGCCCTAAAGTCCATCAGGTCTTTGCATTTGCCCTGCAGTTGAACTCTCATATATATGTTGTCTCCCTCAGTTAGAGTATGAATTTCTTTAGAGCAGGAGACAAATTTGAGGAAGGGGCCAGTCATAAAACTCATTGCCTTAAGTGTCAATGTAAATTAATCTCTCATTGTCATAGGCAGAGAGACAGATGTGCCCTCATAGGTATCATGGATTTGGTGGGATGCAATATGTGACTAGACAGTGACACTGCACAGATATACTGAAAGATGCAGGATAGGTAAAAGGTGGTGGGGTCATTGTTCATTAAGAAGGTGTACTCAATGTGAGGAAATCCAGGACCCAGAGGAAGAGAAGAATGACAAAGACGATTTGGGTCAAGGTCAATGTTTCAGAGAAAAGAAAGTAATTTTGTCATTGGAATATAATACATACTTATGGAATCCTAATAGTGCTGCCCCTAGCCCCAATATTCTAACTTCCCTAGGGGCCCACTGAACAGCAGGCATGCCCTGATTTGACCACACAGTCTAACTTTAACCACATCACAGGCCCCCAAACTCTAAATCACTGCTCCCAGACTTAACATAGCCACTGCCTCTTTGACATCCAGCCTTTGATAACAGTTTATCACTCTCCTCTCCTTGATACTCCCTTTTTTGATCTTTCAGGAAACTAATGTCTCCTAGTTCTTTTCCTACTTATCTGACTGATTCTTCTCCGTCTCCTTTGCTGGTCTTCATCCAGGTCATGCCCACCAACTTCAAGTATTCCACAGGCATTTGTCCTGGGCCCTCTTCTTTTCTTCCTCTATATATGATCATGTCAGCTCTCATGAATTCAACTATCTCTGTTCTGATGATTCTCAGATCTAGTTATCCATCCTTAACATCTTTGCTGACTTTCAGTCTTGTGTCTCCAAATGCCTGTTAGACATCATGAACTAGATATCTTGTGGACATCGTAAACTCAGCATATCTGAAACTTTACGCCTGAAGTACTCCCCACTGCCAAATTTCTGTATTGCTCTCAAGGGAACCACCATCCTAGTTACCCAGACTGTCATTTTTGACTCCTCATTTTCTTATTCCACATGTCCAATCTGTTGCTAAGCCCTGTTGATTTTACCTTTGCAACATTTCTCAGATACTTTCTCTTCTCTCCTTTGATACTATCGCAACCCTGGTGCAGGCCCTCATTAAGTTATGCCCAGACAATGGCAATAGTCTCCTGGTTGGTTGTCTGTCTCAATTCTTTCCCCACTCCAGCCTATCCTCCATTCAGCCACCAAAGTGATTTTCCTAAAGCACAGTTCCAACCATATCACCCCCTCATACTCAGTAAACTACAGTGGCCCCCTGTCTCCTCCAGGATCAAATACAAAATCTTTTTGTACTCTGAGCCCTTCATATGTAGCTCCCACCTAACTTTCCAGTCTCCTTGTGCCCATGACACTGGCCTCCTTGCTGTTCCTCCAAACAAATTACATCTTCCCAACTCCACAGGCATTTTTTTCTAAGTGTCCCCCATTCCTGGATGTTCTCCCTTTTCATCACTGCCTTATGGCTCCTGCAGCTTCCTTCAAATCCCAGCTTAAATCCCTCCATCTACAGAAAGTCCTTCTTAATCTCTCATAGTTTTAGAGCCTTCCCTCTGTTTATTATTTATTATTTATCCTGTTTATAGCTTGTTTGTACGTAATTGTTGGCATATTGTCTCTCTCAATAGATTATGAGCTTCTTGAGGACAGGGACTGTCTTTTACCTTTCTTTGAGTCCCCTGTGGTGACACAATCCCTGATATAGTAGTCACTTAATAAATGCTTATGGACTGACTGTCTAAATGAAGAGTTTTCAAAATATCACAATCCGAATACAGAGGCAAGCTCTAATAGTAATAGGAGTCTTCACTTATCCAAACATATTCTACCAAAACTTACAAACGCCGAGCCTTAGTGATAATTTCATCCTTCAAAAGGTGGAGGAACCAAGAAGAGGAAATTCTGTTCTGGATCTCATTCTCATTTACCTGAAGGTTGCTGGGATAGAAATAATCAGAATCCTAAGCCTAAAGTGAGCATTTTCTTCAAGAGTTTTTGATGGAGAGAGAGAGATAGAAAAGAAATCTGGGCATTTTTTGACATGCATTATAATTTGTATGAGAAGATTTCCAGGGGTTCATAAGAAAGAATGATAGGGTTCTGCCAAGCCTAGAGGCCTGTATTGGGCTACCCGAGTCTTTCTTACCTGTCCAGGTCTTCGGCTGGCCACGCCGGATGCACATATGAGAGAAAGGACGTTCCAGAGTCAAACAGGGGTTGAGCTTTATTACAGGGTTTCGGTTACAAGTGCAGGGGGTCTTCTTTCTTAGGACGAAGAGGGGGAGATTTCCTAAGAAGGCTAAGCTTAAGGGAATGGAAGTAGAAGTACAAGCGGGGGAGAGAGGGGGAGGGGAGAGAGGAAAGAAAAGAAGCGGAGCCCTACTTTTCTCTTTGGCTCCACACGTGCTAAGAGCTTTTAGGCTTCCTCAATCCTACTTAATCTTCAGCCACACAGTTTGCATCTCAATACCGTGCTGTTAGGTAACTAGGTGTGCTCCAATCCGGGACGACCTCGAGGGCAGGGAGACTCCACCCATCAGGTATCTCCGGGGGAGAGGCGGAAATACCCGAGCTAGCCGAGCTAGCTCGGTCTGACCTTCTCGAACCCCCGCTGTTCATGGAGGGCCTCGTAAGACTCTAAGATTTAGAAGTCCCACTTTTACCTGCCCGAGACTGTCCACACGGAATTGAGCTTCCAGTCCCAACAGGGTTCCATGGCATAAAAGGCCTACAGAAGTCAGCCTAAGAGGGATGGGAGATGCTCAAGAATGAAATTCTGAAGACCCAAAGAAAAACAGTTCCAACAGAGTGTAAAAATGAGATTTATCTGAAGAGACCAATATGGATTCAGAAGGAACTTGCTAAAAAAAAAAAAGTCAGATTTTAAAAAGAAATTTATGGAATATAGAAAGTACAAGGCCAAATGCCAGAGGGTAATAACAAATAGTAACAGCTAATATTTATATAGCACTAATTAAATTCCTTGCCCAAGGTCACATAGCTAGTAAGGATCTGAGGCCAAATTTGAACTCCAATCTTTCTGACTCCAGGCTCAGCACTGTATCCACTGGGCTAGCTATCAATATAAAAGCATGGCATAACCTTGTAAAAATAGTGTCAGAAGTGCTGTAGTTTAGAATGAGTAATTTTTAGTTATGGAAATGAAGGACAACAAAATGTTTTGGTTGGGTTTTTGGCTTTGGGGGGGATGTTATTATTATTTTTCAACTATATCAGGGAGAAAAGAGATTCAAGAAGTAATACCTACAGTGATACCTGATTTAAAAAAGATAAAACTGCCTATTTCTTTGGTTCTTTAAGGGGAATGAACTTTGCATTGTAAATGGCATAATAAAAGTGACTAAGAGTTGACACTTGAGATGTGGAAGAAGATAATAAGAGAGCACATAAGTATCTTTGATGAATTAAAGTCACTTGGTGAAATAAATGGCAGATGTGATTTCTGTGCCCCTGTCAGGAATATTTGAAACATTGTGGAAGATGAAAGCAATACTATAAGGCTGGAGAAAAAGCAAATGTTTTCCTGGTTTCCAAAAATGTGAAGCGAGTGGAGCTTGATTTGGATGACTAAGAAGTAGATTATTAACTTGTTGTTTGGCAAACATCTAGAAAGGGAAGTGATGATTACAAAGATCCAGCATGACTTCATTAAGAATAGATCATACCAAACTAATTATATTACCTTTCTAGGCAAGATCACCAAACTAGGAGATCTGGGTAGGGCAATGGGTATAGTTTACCTAGATTTTAGCATAGCTTTTGATAAAATATCTCATGCTATTCTTGTAGAGAATTTGGAGAGAGCAGGGTTATAAGATAACATAATCTAGTGGATTCAGAACTGGCTAGATGGCTAGAGTCAGCAAATATAGCAGTTCCCCAAGAGCTAACTTAATATTGGACTAGATTAAGGAAGACATAGCTTCCAAAGTTAGGGAGGTGATAGTCTCTCTACTCTGCCCTCTTCAAACTTCATCTGGAGAGTACTGTGGTCAGTTCTAGGTTCCATAATTTAAGAATGATGTTGCTGAACCATTGAGTGCCCAAAGGAAGGCATTCAGGATGATTATAGACCTAGAGTCTATGTCATATGAGGATCATTTGAAGGAAGTAGAAATGTTTAGTCTGGAAAAGGGAAGACTCAAGGAGATCATAAGATAAGTCTTCAAGTACATGAAGGATTGTAATGTGGAAGAAGAGTTAAGATTTGTTCTATTTGACCAAGAGGGCGCTGGAAATTGAAAGGCAAATTTCAGCTGGGTGTAAAGAACACCTTCCTAACAAATAAAGCTAGAATAGATTGCCTAGATGGGTGATGGATTTACAAAACCTTTTTATTGGTTTTTCAAGCAAAAATAAGACAAACCATTTGTTGAAAATGTTATAGAGGAGATTGCTTTCTGAGATGGTCTCTGGGGTCCCTTCCAGTTTTCAAATTCTGGTCTATGCAAACACTTTCCTGTCTTATAGTTTGATTTTTGAAACTTAGCAAGCATTCAATAAGCACTTATTTTGTGCCAGGCACACAAGAAAAGAACTGAAAGTCTCTACCTTCAGAGACCTTACTTTGTAACAAGAGTGAGAGGTAGGAGAGGATGAATTGGTATGCCAATAAATGTTAACAGCCATATCAGGGGAAAATGCATGGTACTTTTAATTAAGTTTAATTTGCATTATTAATACTTTCTTATGTTTAGACAATCAGGGACAGCAGGCAATAACAATAAAAACAATAACAAACAATAATGCAGACAACAACAATAAATCAAGCCCTGATATGTACTGTTTGCTGATTTCCAAGGTGTAAATACTCACTGAAAATTTGACAATCAGCAGACTCCTATGACTTATTTGAGTTGACTGTAGTACACGCCTGTGATATACAAGATACATACAGCACTTATGGAGTAGGTAAAAGCCAACCTAAGAGGAGAAGGTTTTAGCAGTTGAAGGGCTTGGTTATGAAGAATTTTAAATCCCAAAGAGAGTTTATATTTGATTCAAGAGATAATGGGGAGCTACTGAAGTTTATTGAGTAGAGAAGTAGTCTGATCAGACTTGCACCTTAGCAGCTATGTGCAAGATGTGTTGGAATGGAGAGAGACTTGAGGGAAGGAAACCAGTCAGAAGGGTATTCCAATATGGAATTGTGCCCAGAGTTATAAAACTTTTTAATCTTTGACCTGATGAAACCAGTCAGTTTTCCAAGATGATGAGGGAAAAAGGAAAAGAACTGTATGTTGTAAAATATTTATAGCAACCCTCCTTGTGATGGCAAAGAACTGGAAATTGAGGGGATCTCCATCAATTGGAGAATGACAAAACAAGCTGTGGTATGTGATTGTGATGGAATATTACTGTGTTGTAAGAAATGATAAGCTGGTTAATTTTAGAAAAACATGGTAAGATTTGCATGAAATAATGAAGAACGAAATGAGCAGAATCACGAGAACATTATATACAGTAACAGCAATATTGTTCGAATAATAATTGTGAACAGCCAAGTTATTCTGAGTATTATAAATGCTCAAATCAACTACAGTGGACCTATGAACGAAGATGCTATCCATCTCCAGAGAAATAGCTGATAAATAGGAGTATGCATAGTGTGGTTTTACACATATTTATAAATCTGTGTCATATGGTGGCCTTCTCTAGTGCAGAGTGAGGAGGGAGATGGTTTGGAACTTAAAGTGCAACAAAATAAAAAAAAATATGAATAAAAGTGGGGGAAAGGAAGGCTATTGCAGCAACACAAGGAGTGAACTAAGCTAACATCATTCTACCAGCTCAGGTTTCTACTGCCCATAGTATGTTATTTAAAAAAAGGGTTAATGTAATTATTGTAAATGTGAAGAGATTTTTAAAATTCTATATATTTTATTATATGAATGAAACATTTTTATAGGAAAAAATATGCCATTTTTGGGTCAAGACTGGAGATCTCCTGGATGGAGTTGGATTAAAACAGAAGATGGCTGGAAAAGATGTGAATCCTGCAGTCAGGAACTTGAAAGAGAGAATAACCAATGTAACATCAATCATGGCATGTAAGTTATGACTATTTATTTATGCTTTGATATAGAAATTTTTAATTTTAAATAGCAGATTAATGAAATATACATTTTGGTTTTGTTAAAACATCTTTCTGATGAAGATATTCAGTGACTTTAAACATGGGGTAGTACTTTGCATTACATAATTTACCCTTTGTCAGTTTCAAGGAGAATAAATGAACATGTATGTTGAACTTGCCATGCAATATTTCCTTGCTTTTTGAGATTAATCGCATAAATATTGGTGTTCATTTATTAAAAAAAACAAATTATTCAAGTGATGCTTTGGTGACTTTGCAGAGCCTAGGATTTCATCAGAGTGGGTATTATACCTATCAAGAAAGATTATAGCCACTCTTTTATGCCTTCTTATCCAATATAGTTCCTATCTTTGTGGGTTTTGTTTTTTTTTTTTTTCCACTAATTCTCAATGAAAGATCTTCTCAAAGTGCTGAAGGACCAGTGTAGTACTCTGGCTGTCATTCTGTCTCTCATTCTTGAAAAATGGTTGTGCCACTTACTTGTCTGTTCAATTTGTCCTTATCGTTTTTCACATTATTTCTCTTCTTCTGCTTTTTGGTAACGCCTTGAAACGATATTTATGCCTTAAATCTGGATTACTTAAAACTCATTCTGTTGAACTTCTGATTTCATGTTTCACAAGCATCTTGCATTCCCAGGAGAATATTCATATGAGATAAAAGCTTTCTGTGGTGTTGGTGCATTTTAAATCATGATTTTCCAAATGTTATTTGGCCTAATCTCTCCTCCTTTAAGGGCAGCTACGTGGTACAGTAGATAGAGTTCTAGGTCTGGAGTCAGGAATGCTCCTCTTCCTGAGTTCAGATCTTTTCTCAGATACTAACTGTGTGACCCTGGGCAAGTCACTAAACTCTGTTTGCCTCAGTTCCTCATCTGTAAAATGAGCTAGAGAAGAAAATGGCAAAGCACTCCAGTATTGTTGCCAAGAAAATCCAAAATGGAGTCCAAAGAGTCAGACACAACTGAAACAATTCGACAACAGCAACTTTAGTTCTACATTCAGCTTGATTTTTCCTTCTGTACCTTATATCCAATATAAACAAAGTGATGGAGTTCTTACACTCCCCCCTCCCCCAAAGGTGATAAGAGCACTGAATACCTGGTCAGAAAGAGATTACAGGGGACTCCTGTGTGGGCACTGAGCCATAGGACTGGACACCATTTGGCAACTCCATTACACATTCCCCAGTCCCCAGTTACAGTTACGGGGTGGAGAGGAGCCCTTATGATCACAAAGGAGCAAGGGCCTTAGTTCTAGGTTGCACTCCCAGGTTAGAGAGGAGTGTTAGTGATTGCAGTTGCAAGAGAATTGTAGCCCTTCCTGGATAAGGACCAGAGAAGAGACCATACTTCTCTCCAGACTGCACTACCTTGGAAGCATTGAAAGCTTAAAGATCCCTGGAACTTGTTGGCAAAATAACAGCAGGGTGAAAAATCCTGACAAATAGCAAAGCTGAAGGTGAAGAGAGTTGTTTCTGTTGAGGCATGATTTCTGAATCTATATTATTAGTGAGTAGGGGGAGACAAATTAGAGGCATTAAGAATGCAAAGTGTTTTTTCTAGGAATTTTTTTATATTTATTTATTTATTTTTAGGTTTCGACATTCATTTCCACAAAATTTTGAGTTCCAATTTTTCTTCCCATCTCTCCTCTCCCCCAAACCCGTAATACCTTGCATTCTGATTACCCCTTCCCTCAGTGTACCCTCTCTTCTGTCACACCCCACCTTCCCTTATCCCCATCTTTTCTCTTTTCTTGTAGGGCAAGATAAATTTCTCTACCCCATTACCTGTGTTTCTTATTTCCCAGTTATATGTAATAATAATTCTCAACATTCGTTTCTAATACTTTGAATTCCAACTTCTCTCCCTCCCTCCCTCCCCATCCCCACTGAGAAGGCAAGCAATTCAATACAGGCTATATATGTGTCATTTTGCAAAAGACTTCTACAATAATCATGTTGTGTAATGCTAACTGTATTGTCCTCTGTCCCACCCTGTCCCCCTCTTTTTTTTATTCTCTCATTTGACCTTGTCCCTTCCCAAAAGTGTTTACTTCTAGTTCCTCCCTTCTCCCATTTGCCTTCCCTTCTGTCATCTCCTTCACCCCACCTGTTCCCTCCTCCCCTACTTTCCTGTAGTGTAAGATAGATTTTCATACCAAATTTAATGAGCATGTTATTCCCTCCTTAAGTCATATGTGAAGAGAGTAAGCTTCACTTTTCCCCTCTCCCCTTCTCCCTTTTCTCCTCCATTGAACAAGATTTTTCTTATCTCTTTTATGATTTATAACCAGTTGCATTCCATTTCTTCCTTTCTCCTCCCAGTATTTTTTTCCTCAACCCTTAATTTTTATTTTTTTTAATGGACATCATCTCTTCTGATTGAACTCAACCCATACTCTGTGTGTGTGTGTGTGTGTGTGTGTGTGTGTGTGTGTGTGTATAATCCCTCCACCTACCCAAATACTGGGAAAAGTCTCAGGAGTTACAAATATTATCTTTCCATGTAGAAATGTAAACAGTTCAGCTTTAGAAAGTCTTTTATGATTTCTCTTTCCTGTTTACCTTTTCATGCTTCTCTTGATTCTTGTGTTTGAAAGTCAAATTTTCTATTCAGTTCTGGTCTTTTCATCATGAATGCTCCAAAGTCCTCTATATTATTGAATGATCATTTATTCCCTTGAAGTATTTTACTCAGTTTTGCTGGGTAGATTATTCTTGGTTTTAATCCCAATTCCTTTGACTTCTGGAATATTCTGTTCCAAGCCCTTCAATCCCTTAATGTAGAAGCTGTTAGATCTTATGCTATCCTGATTGTATTTCTACAGTACTCGAATTGTTTCTTTTTAGCTGCTTGCAATATTTTCTCCTTGACATTGGAACTCTGAAATTTGGCCACAATATTCCTAGGAGTTTCTCTTTTCGGGTCTCTTTCAGGAGGTGATTGGTGGATTCTTTCAGTATTTATTTTGCACTCTGGTCCTACAATATCAGGGCAGCTTTCCTTGATAATTTCATGGAAGATAATATCCAGCCTCTTTTTTGATCATGACAATTCTTAAATTGTCTCTCCTGGATCTATTTTTCCAGGTCAATTGTCTTTCCAATGAGATATTTCACATTATCTTCTGTTTTTTTCAAACTTTGGTTTTGTTTTCTAACTTCTTGGTTTATTTCATAGTCATTAGCTTCCCTGAACTCGATTCTCTCTTTTAAAGAACTGTTTTGTTCAATGAGTTTTTGAACCTTCTTTTCCATTTGGCTAATTCTGCTTTTTCAAGCCTCCTTCTCTCATTGGCTTTTTGGACCTCTTTTTTCCAGTTGAGTTAGCCTCTTTTTAAAGGTGTTATTATCCTCAGCATTTTTTTGGTTCTCCTTTAGCAGTCTGCTGACATGCTTTTCAAGCTCTTCTGTGGCCTGAGCCCATGTCATATTCATTTTGGAGGAACTGGAGGCAGAGGCCTTGACTTCCTCTGACAGTATGCCTTGTTCTTCCTCATGCAAAAGGATGGAAGGAGACACCTGTTCACCAAGAAAGTAATCTTCTATGGTGTTTATTTTTTTTCCGTTTTTGGACATTTTCCCAGCCAGTTACTTGACTTCTGAATCCTTTGTCAAGTGGAGGGTGCTAGTGTACCTCTTCTCCCTAGTATCTTGCTCAAGGCTGAGATTCAAATCAGCTGCTCAATTCCCCCAGGGGCTTTAGGTGGGGGTGAGGCTGTCACTGAGGGCTGAGGTTCAGATCAGCTGCTCAATTCCGCCAGAGGCTTTAAGCTGAGCTGCGTGGACAATGGACACAGGCTATTTCCTAGGCCATGGTAGCCACCTTCCTTGCACTGCTGCTGCTGCCGCCAGGCTAGTGCTGGAGGAACCCTGTTGCCCTCTTGCCCAGGTGGGAAAGCCCTCCCACATTGACCTTTGGAGCTTTCTTTGTCACTTGTGGGTTGAGGGATCTGGGACCCTCCCTGCTGGGAATTCTGTCCCAGAGGTCTGTTCAGGTCCTATTCCTCTCAGTGCTGCATGGCCAGGGCTGGGCTCCGCTCCGTTCAGTGTCCCATGAGATAGACCTTTCCTGTTGGCTTTCCAGGTTACCTTTAGCTGGAAACTTCTTTCACTCTGCTGTTCTGTGGCTTCTGCTGCTCTAGAATTTGTTGAGTCATTTTGGGCTATGGGGGAAGCGCTAGAGTATATATGTCTTTCTACTCCACCATCTTCACTCTGCCCCCTTTTTCTAGGAATTTGACCATAAAAAGGAGTCACATACAAATGCAAAACCAAATGTTATGAAGTATATTCACATATAAGTATATTCACATCTTTCTATTCTGTAATGACACAATTAAATCACTGTCCAGAAATCAGTGTTTTTTATGACTTGTTTTTCTTTTAGTTGGTTGATGCAATGGAAAGAGTAATGTCTGAGAGTCAGAAGATTGGGTTCAAATTGTGACTCTCATATTTTTGTGACCTTCTCTATGGGCCCCAATGGCATAATTCATAAAATGGAGAGATAATACTTCTATAACCTGTCACTCAAGGTTCTGGTAGGTAAAGGGCATAGTGAACCATATAACACTACATAAGTGGAAGTTGGTATTATTTTTACTGATTTTACATTCTGATCTTGTTTGGTGACTTATCAAGCCAATCCACATACTCCTGCCATTCATTAGCTTATAACACTGGACAAATCTTTAAAGTTTTCTGAATCCACTTCTCTTAATCTCCAAAAAATATCCGGGGCTAGGGTTGGGCTAGGTTATCTCTAAGGGCTCTTTCAGTACTCAGCTCTATAAAATATGAATGATGAATATGTGGCATAATAAAAAATCACATTTCTATAGCATATGCAAAGTAATATGTGCAGTATGACACTGTGAGGTTGGTGTTATTAATATTACATCTTCATTTTTTTAGATCAAGAAACAGGCTAAATGAGCCAGGCAATAAATCAGTCATTCAATAAACATTTTTGAAGTGCCTTCTGTGTACCAGACTCTTATGTTAAGCACTGGGGATACAAAAAGAGACCCTCAGTGAACTTAGAGTCTAATGGGAAAAATAACAAATAAACAAGTACATGTATAGCTGTGTATATAATACATACACACACATATATTTACATACATATCATATATACGCACAGATGTAGTGTGTGTGTGTATGTGTGTAATCTACATATAGGATAAATGGAAGTAAATAAGAAAGTATAATTAAGAGGAATTTTATTGAGACTTGAAGGCAGGGAAGGCACTAGGTAGAAATGAGGAGGGTAGAATTCTAGGCATTAGGGACAGCCAGAGAAAATGCCCAGAGCCAAGAATAGTGTGTCATGTTCCTGGAACAAAACGAAGAGCAGTGTCACTGGATCAGAGAGTGTGAGGAGTAAGATGCAAGAAGAACTAGAGAAGTGGGAGGGAACTTGGTTATGAAGAGCTTTGAACATTAAATAGAGGATTTTGTATTTGATCCTGGAGGCGACATAGGGAGCTAGTGGAGTTTATTGAGTAGGGAAGTATCATAGTCATACCTGCACTTTAACAATAGCACGTTGAAGACCGAGTGGAAGCAGAAAGAGAGTTCAGTCAATCAATCAAACATTTATTTAGCAAAATAAAAGCAAAAACAAAACAAAAAAAAGTGATGTTACCTTGAGATGTTGCCTATCTGGGCGCTTGTCATAGCACATTTGTGAAATTGAAGTGAATTGGTTACTTTGAATTTTTGATTCACCTTGTTTTTCCCCTCTTTGATTTGGACTCTGTACTAGATATTCTTCTTGATGGTGATTACCACCTCTTGCAAGTATGGTTCTCCCTTTTTTATTTTATTCCGTGATTAATATTATTTTTTATTCCTTGATTAATATTAATAGCCAAAGTATGGTCAACCAATTTATCAGTGTAGTTACTTTTTTTGGTATGATTTTAATATTTGCATGGGAGCTATCTTGTTGGAAGGGAATCTTTAGCTCCATAATGATTCAAATATGTACATTTTATAGTCAGATCATAAATTCAATGGAATATTGTATTCTCTACAACTTTTGCATCAATTTTATAATTGTAGGGGGAAGCTAGGTGGTGCAGTGGATAGAGCACCAGTGCAGGAGTCAGGAGGACCTGAGTTCAAATGTCACCTCAGACACTTGACTCTCACTAGCTGTGTGACCTTGGGCAAGTCACTTAACCCCAATTGCCTCATCCTGGGTCATCTCCAGTCATCCTGATGGATATCTGGTCACTGGATTCAGATGGCTGTGGAGGAGAAGTGAGGCTGGTGACCTTCCACAGCCCTTCCTCACTCAAAACAAAGTCAAGTTCAAGTCATGTCATTATTTCTCTGATGGCATGGTCTTCTTCATCAACGGACGAACACACACTAATTGTAGAGTTATGGGATTCTACAGGAAGGATATTGAGAAAGCCTGCCTCTTTCTCATAGCTTCTGCAGAAATATCATATATGTATATTTATATATGTATGTATATGAGTGTTGATTACTGTCAGAAATATTTTATAGAGATAGTAAAGTGGGCATGTAGCTCATTAATTATGTATATTCTCTTAGTTGCCCTTTTTGATAAAAATGTCAGATGCTTTCTATGCCTTTTGAAATATTTCCCCTATTTTAAAAACTGTGAGAACCTATCTCAGTAATTGTTTGGCCTCTAGTTCAGAAATCCTTCATATATATGTGTTCTAGTGCAGCCCCTTTCCACATCTTTGTTTTCTTCAATGCCAACCCTCCTTCTTTGTGTGGCACATTGGTGTCTCCATGTTACAATTCAAATGTGGTGGCTCCACTCTTCTCAGTGCTGAAAAGAAATTGTTATAAAAAATCTTTACAGATCTCCATTTTTCATGTTTATTATTAATTTCATCCTTAAATGCCCTCTTGATGACTTTGCTTATTAATTTTATCTCTCATCAACCTACTTTAAACTTGTCTTTCCCTCCATTGCTTGAAAGGTGACCCTGCCTATAACATTTTACTGTGTCCTACATAAGGTATTTCAGATATGTTTACTACCTTATCTTTATATTTGGTACCAAATGCTCATGGACAAAATGACTTAGTTGTGTCTTATGCCAAAATTATTGTAGACCCATTTTCCCTCTTCACTTCCTTCTGCTATTTTGTGAGGCACTTATAGTCTTTTATTTTTACTTTTCAGCATTCACATTTATAAGATTGTGAGTTTCAAGTTTTTTTCACTCTTCCTTCCCTCCTTCTTCCCAAAGATGGCGTGCAGTCTGATATAGGCTACACATGTACTATCATATTAAACATATTTCCACGTTAGTCACATTGTGAAAGAAGAATCAGAGCAAAAGAGAAAAACCACAAGAAAGAAAAAAAACAAGAATAGTGTGCTTTTGATCTTCTTTCAGACTCCATAGTTCTTTTTCTGGATGTGAAAAGGATTTTCCATCATGAGTCTTTTGGAGTTTTCTTAATCATTGTATTGCTGAGAAGAGCTAGATCTATCAGAGCTGGTCATCACACAGTGTTGCTCTTACCGTGTACAGTGTTCTGGTTCTGCTCACTTCACTCAGCATTAGTTCATGTAAGTCTTACTTTTCCTGAAATCTTCCTACTCATTATTTCTTGTAACACAACAGTATTCTGTTACATTCATATACCATAATTTGCTCAGCCACTCACCAATTGATAGGCATCCCCTCAGTTTCCAATTCTTTACCACCATGAAAAGAGATGGTAGAATGAAGCAGACTATTTTCTCCTTTGTTATGTTTTGTTTTTCTCGCGGTTTCTCCCATTCATTCTGTTTCTTCAATGCAACATTACTAATGTGAAAATGTGTTTAATAGGAATGCATGTGTAGAACCCATATAAGATCGCATGCCGTATTGGGGAGGGAGAGGGGAAGGAGGGGGAGAAAATTTGGAACTTTTGGAAGTTGTTGTTGAAAACTGAAAACAAATAAATGAATAGATTTGGGGGAAAAAAGAAAAGAAATGCTATAACTATTTTTGCATATGTGGGTCATTCTCCCTTTTTTGTGATCTCTTTGGGATGCAGCTATAGGCTGATATTGTTAATACTACATCTTTATTTTTTAGATAAAGAAACAGGTCAAGTCATTCAGTAAGCACTTGCTAAACAGAAGGTGCTAAGGATCATACATCTTTTTATATTACCTGTGAATATTAATTTGGTTATTGATACTCTGTATGTGAGATCCTTGTCCAATCTGCGGAACTGAACCGTAGCAATGACAGCATTCTTGCTGTGAAGAAAATCAGAAAATATAAAATTTCAATAAAGCTGTCTTGCTTTGAGGAACACAAGAAAACATAAAGTTGCAATAAAATGGAAGAATAACTCAGTTTCAGTTGAAGGTATTGCTTTCATCATATTCCAAAAGGGGAATAAGAAATGGGACACGTAATCAATGTACCTCAACATTCATGATTAGCATAAGCCAAAAGACCCCCATGAAGATAACTGCAGCTTCTGTACTAACATCTGTTATAAAGAATGAAGCAGAGAGAATTCAATGAACTTATACCTTGATTCTTGGTAGCTTAAATACAAGGAGGAGAAGCAATGAAGGAAAGTGAAAAATGGCGAAAAAATATGATTCAGTATCAAGAATTTAAAGAAGCTTGTTTATAGGGCTGAGCCAATATTTTAAAAAGACAGTGTTACCTAAATTACATGGGAGTAGTAAAACTTGATTACCTATATCACAAGTGTGTTGTGAAGGTCAGATAAGATTGTGCGTGTAAATCAATTTATAAACAGTAACATTCTGTACAAATGCTGGCTTTCTGTTGTTGCTGCTGCTGCTGCTGCTATTATATGAGCTTAGCACTTCAGAGATCCATGGTTTCATCAGTGTGGGCAGTTCTTCCACTCTCTGTCAATGACATAGATGATTTATAGGTCAATCTTGATGGGCTCCTGTGATTATTTTGGTCTAGACCTGTGTTTTCATTGACATGGGTAAATCCTGCTATAGGAACTCCTCCAGCAAATGCAAATTGTGAAGTTGTATGTGATGTACAATCTGTTACAAGTATCTATCACAGATAAGAAAAGTGCTTTTTCAAACTGTAGAGTTACAGAAATACATTGTTACCAAAAACTCATAATTTACTTGACATCTCCAGCCCCTTCAACTTTCTATGCCTAGGTCTTTCTAACCGTCCCTCCGCCCCCAAATTAGTTCTCTGTCCACTGTGGCACATGCCTCTCTGCTGCTATCATACCCTGAGATGATAGGGTCTTTCCAGCTCAAAAATCAAAGCAAATTATATAATCTTTTTAAAGTTAAAAATGTAGAACAAATTATTTCACTTTAAACACAATGAAGGAGGAAGGGCTAATAAATATTTTGTTACACATATCTAGAAAATGTCAGGTTTCTAAATTGTCCTCACTGTACACACCCAATGTCCTCATAATAGTTACAGAGATTATATCAGGATTTTAAATATCTGTGTGTGTGTATATATACATATGTGTGTATATTTATATGTATAATATATATGTGTGTATACATACATACACGCACACATACACATGCTCTCTGATAAAGTGTTTTCATACTTGGGAGGAGATGTTACAACTAGTTCTACCATGAGGACTATTTTTTATGTGATTTGCTCATGTATTCTTCCATCTCTGCCCTAAACCCATGGCGCATATTTTGAGTGGCTGTGACTTTATATATAAAATATTTATGTATTTCCCACATTTACTTAAGAAAAGAATACAGAAGAGAGGTTTATATGATTAAAAAAAATTCTCCTTTCCCTCTCTTCCAGTCTTTTTCTCCTTTGAAATTACAGCTGAAATTAGAGGATCTTTTTTAAGTGGGCTAAAACTGGTACTTGCTAGGGAGTTAAATTAATAGAACCATTTCTTCGTGACACTGGGTCAGGAGAGGACGGGGGTAGGTTTTTACTTCTATTCAACTACTCTTCATACTTTAACCCTTTCTTCTTGCCTCTTTCTTACTTTTGTGAAAAAAGGAACAGTGTGGGAGGAAACAAAGCTCTCAGTTTTCTAGTATAACTTCAGTCCTGTGAAAAGAGGTCGTCATTGAGCAGGAGCATGGTTTATACTGTCTGCCTGATCCTTGTTTTCTTGAAATTAAAACTAACTCAAACTCCAGACCTAAAATTTGAAAAGGAAAACAATCCTGATTGTAAGCAACACTTTTTGATCTACTCATACAAAATCATCACCTTATCTCTGTGTAAACTTGCAAACTCTGTCAAGGCTTTTCTGAAAGTATTGGATGCAGACATGACTTAATTTCTACTTCATGTCCCGTTTCTTTTTGCAAAAGATGGTGAAAATAGTCTGGATTAATGAAGGCTTGCCACATGCACAAACAATTCTGTGAAGCCTCTTTTTAAACTTTAGGGTAGAAATATCAGGAAGAGAAAGGGGGAACTTATTCTTGTAAATCAAAAGTAAGTTGTTTCCACAATAGCTGGTCTAGTAGCACCTAACTAGTACTTTATAGTTTTAAAGGTATTTTTTTTCCAACAGCATTCACTTTAATAAGATAATCCTAATCAGTAAATATGCATAATCATTTTAATGTATGGTTCTACATTAACATTTAATGGTGTTCGTATATTGGAGCTATCTAAAGTCCTTTGCCATTGAAGAGTAACGAAAAGGGACCTCATCATAGGATTTGTGAGAGTAGAGGACAGTGAGGTCTCCATGAAACACTTTTTTGTGTTTGGGATGTTTTCCCCCTTCACATCTACCTCTTTGGCCTCCAAGTTCCTTTCAAGACAGCTAGCTCCAAGTGCTACCTCCTACACAATACCTTTCCTTATAACTCAAGTGACAGCATTCCTGACTGTCCCCAAAATTTCTTTTGAGGACAGTAAGTTTTTTTTGTTTTTGTTTTTTAGTTAGTATCCCCAGTATCCTCAGTACCTAGCACTATATCTGGTACATAATAAGCACTTAATGCTTTTTGAAATGAATTGGATGGGGAGTGATGATAGACCTACATGAATTTTAAGGTAAATAAATTTGAAAATCATTATGGAATGAATAGTATCAGGTCAGTCATCCACAATGTAGTAACAGGATCTCTTTGAAGCAGATATGAAATAGTTTTTTATCCCTCAGAGATAAATTTGGAGCACAAAACTTGAGACTACATCACATAGTGAGACATAGAACCCATATTCCTTTGGCTTGCCTGACAGGTGTGGGGAACTTGTGGCTTCAAGGCCATATGTGACCTTCTAGGTCCTTGGGTGCAGCCTTTTGACTTGAGTCCAAGTTTTACGGAACAAATCCTTTTATTAAGGGGATGTGTTCCGTGAAGTTTGGATTCATTCAAAGGTTTGCTCTTGAGGACCTAGGGGGTCACATATGACCTCAAGGCCACAGGTTCCCCACCCCTGATTTACCACTTAACTTTTGCTTCAAATTTTACCCCATACGATAAATTAAAAAAAAATATTTCAAATAGAAGAAAGGAATAGAAGGAACTTGAAAGGCCCTTGGTGATAATCTATTCTAGTTCCCTTTCTATGTGTTTTCAATTTTGTGTCTTACCTTTTCTTTTTATTACTTGATATGCTAATGTTTAAAATGAATTCTTAATCTAAAAAATTTTAATAGCCATCTTTATAACAACTTTTTCTTTGGAAAGTGGTTCTTCTCCTTTTTCTTATTTCATCACATTGATTAGGCTAAATGGTATCCAGTAAGCCTTTGCAACTTCTTTCTTATAGTGATCATTGATCATGTTGATGGAATCCTAATAAAGCTGTCCTCAGCCCAGATAGTCTTACTTCCTTATAGGCCCCACTGAACAGCAGGCCCACTGCACCTACCTAGCCACTCACACCCCCCATCTACTCAGTATCCTAACGTCCTCGTATATTCCTCACTGTTCACTAGAACATGTGATGGGACCCCAGCTAGCCACTACCTCAGACCCATTCCTCATGTTTGCCACAGAAGCAGCAGGTGTGTCCATGCACTCAACCACAGCCACAGCCATCTAGTCTCAGACAGGACCACAATACTCAGCTAATCAGAAAGCAGCAGCACCAGGATGCACAAGCAGTATATGGACCCCACAACAATAAAAGGGACTTTCCCTAAGTAGACTCCTATACAGTAATAGTAAAGAACTGACCTAGAGTGAACTTATGACAAGGAGAAGCTTATTATAATATCATCATTATACATACATATCCCTCCAACTAAGTTTTTTTGTATACGTTGTAGGTAATTGCACGCACAGTTCCATTGTGGCTGGGTTCCCTCCCTTATTACCCAATCCCTTAACAAACCCCTCCTGATTTTTAATATTTATAACTTCTATTATGTAGTTGCATCTTTACATTATAAAAATCCATCTTGCTTTCTCTGAAGTTGCTCTTGGAACTTAGCCTGCTTCATGAGAGGCATCAGTCTCAATAAATGCCTCTACTTGGGTTGGAGGTGACCTGACGCTGAAGTCTGTGAGACAGTTCCACCACAACACATCTTGAAACCACAACGATATCATCTTGAATTCAGTTGTGAGGGAGAGCTCTGTGTGCACAGCACATGTGCGTGAAGAATCAAGGAAAGTAACCTAATCTTGCTGTTCTCTGAGAAGAGTATCAGAAATGTTAGTGTCATGGGTAAGATAAACCATTTGCTGGCATGAGTAAGTTTTTTTTTTCTTTCTATGGAGCATGGTCAACACACATGGTAAAAGGTGAACATAATCAGTAATCTGGTGAAACTTTTTTGAATACTCTGTTATTTTTTCATCCTCAAAATATTTACGTTTTCTTTTCCTTTTCCCAAAAAATCATTTGACTAAACTTAACTTTTTTTTTTTTTAGTCTTTGATAATTGATTTCTGTTGTGATACCTTGGCCTTTTTAATTTGTCTAAGTTTGTATCCAGTTACTTCAACTAAAGTCCCATTAAAAATCAGCATTATTATTTTTATCATTTATCCAAAATTATACTCCATTTCTTCATTTTGGAGCAGATGTGAATCTGAACTTTTTAAAGACTCTGGTGATGAAATACTAACTCTAGATACTACTAAGCTAGAAAGGTATGGTATATTCTTCTGATGGTAGACATCGTATTTGTTGTCAGAGAGTTGGACTAGCTCAACACCAGTGAATTGACAACCTGACAATGCATATTTTTTGGCCAAAGCAACTCACTGAGCTATGGAAACATGGAAATAACTTTTTAATTTGCATTTATATGCCAGTTCCAAAAATGCAAACAGACTTTCTTTATCACTAAATTCCATATAGAAGAATTGCACCTTCATAAGTAGGGGGAATACATGTTCTGATTTAAAATGATGGATCCTTGAAATTCTAAAAATATTTCTTTATACATTTAGCCAAAGAAATGCTTATTTTAGATTTGACTTTGTCATGTTTCAAATATGTATCTAGAATAGGAATTCAGTTAACTCAGAAAATAGTTGGTTTAAAAAAATCACTCCTTCACAAATTTTTTTTAGTAAATTATTATTTTTACTTCCCTTGACTATGAGCTGGTGTTTCTATATGCCACGAACCTCAGCTTATTTAATAGATCTAAATCTCATCAGCATCTATATATCTTATTAATACAGTACTTCTCCCCAATTCAGATTTTCTTATCACTGCTTGTTTTCCTCAGGAAATACTATGCTTTCTTCCTGCTCACACTTACCTCCAAACAGAAAAAAGCAAAAAGACAAAACTTGCTTTTTCCTCTAGTACTTCAAGGGTATTGTTTTCTTTGCTTGTTTTTTTCCTCTTCATGATAGTAGAGACAGGGAAAGCTCTGAAGTATACTTGGACAACAGTTATTAGTCTAGTTTTGAAACAGTTCTCTTTAGTCGTCCTCATCTTTATCAGCCTAATTGAAGCAAAACTCCTGTTTGTTCCTCACAGATAAATTAGACTAAAAACCCCTGTCCTCCTGTCTCCCTACACCTTTTACAACATGGAGAACAGAAAGACAGGACATATCTACTGAGACAATGGGGATATAATGAATTCACACAAAGGGAAGGGAGCCCTTTAGGATAAAAGTCCTATATGACCAATCTAGCAGATGAATTGCAATCAATAAATCAATAAGCATTTATTAAACATCTGTGTACTATGGCTGCTAGATACCATAGTGGATTGTGCTCTTGGCCTGAAATCAGGAAGAGTTCAGATCTGGCCTCAGACACTTACTAGCTGTATAACCTTGGTCAAATCACTTAACCTCTGTTTGTCTCAGTTTTCCTCAACTGTAAAGGATGTTAATAGCACCTACTTTCCAAGGCTATTGTGAGGATCAAATGAGATAATAATTGTAAAGTATTTAGAACAGTATATAGCACATAGTAAGTACTATTTAAATGTCAGCTATGAGGAGTAACAGAAAGGGAGAGGTAGAATGTAGCACATCATCTCACATAAAAGAGGCAGGAAAGAACTTTTACAATGGAGGGGAAGAGGGGGGAGATGAAAGGAAATAAGTGAGCTTTACTCTTATGGGATTTGACTTAAGGAGGGAAAAACACACACTCATTTGGATATGGAAATCCATTTTACCCTGCAGAAAGGCGGGGGGAGTGTGGATAGGCAAGGGAAGATAATAGAAGGGATCAGAAGCAAACACTATTATGAGAGGACAGGCCAAGGGAGAGAATGGAATAAATGAATGGCAGGATAGGACAGAGGGGAATGTGGTTAGTCTTTCGCAACCTAACTGTTATGGAAGTGATTTGCATGGCTGCACATGTATGACCTATATTGAGTTGCTTGCTTTCTCAATGAATGTGGGTGGAGGGGAGCAAAGGGAGAAAATGTGGAACTCAGAGATTTAATAATGAATGTTTAAAATTGTTTTTGCATGCAACTGGGAAATAAGATGTACAGGCAATGGGGTATAGAAATCTATTTTGCCCTACAGAAAAATAGAGGGAAGGAGGATGGAAGAAGGGGAATAATAGAAGGGAAGATAGACTGGAGGAAGGGGTGGATGTTGTCCTGGGTGGGAGGTAGGAAGAGATAGGGAGAAAATTTTGAATTCAAATTCTTGTGGAAGCGTATGTTGAAAACTGAAAAATAAATAAATGATATATTTTTTTAAAAATGGAGTTAGATTAAACTAGCTCTCAAGAGCTGATTGTTAAATTTTCAGTATGATTATTTACACCTCAGAAATTGGCATATGCTACATTTACTTGTTGATTGCTTAGAGTTAAGAAAGTGATGGATAAAATGTTAGCAATGCAAATTTTAAAAAGTAAATGTCAGCTGTGCTACTGCTAGGGAGATACAAAACCAGAAGTGAAACAAATAGTCCCTTCAAAGAGTTTACATTTTTTCAAAGAGACAAGGTGGACAATATGCATGTATGTCAGTCACATAGAGTTTTTACCCCTTATTTACTGTTTGAAATCTGTTTTGTCACTTGGAAATTTCTTGGTGTTTTATATATGTTTTGATGATGAATTTTAACAATACAAATAGAATGTCTCTCACCTACTCTTGTTGAGAGACACTTGAATTTTGAAATAAATTACATATTATGAAGCAGTGAGGAAGTGTGGCTTGGTTGAAAGAAGTGGAGGGATAGGAAAGGACAGGGAAATGAGAAGTCACCAGTTGCCTTGTTCTTTATAGTCTGTGTGAAGTCCCAGCTTACATTCTGCATCATGGACATGTTCATTCCTGTTGAGTTATTCAGTGAAACTCAGTATGTAGCAGACTGTCTTTCAGGTATTTGCTGGGTAGCATTTGTTAAACATATTATAACTTTTGAAGTGTTCTTTGTTCTTTGTAAATGCTGACATGCATTACTTAAATTCTTAGTATGGCTTAAAAATGTGTCAGTCACTTGAATCTGTGTTATGTATTTGTGTTTCATATTCAGTGAGCTAATTTTTAAATCTCAGAGATGAAACTTTATTCCTAGTTAAAAAAGCATATGAACTTTATTGTGACTATAAAAGAGGTGCACAGAATAAGACTTAAGTCCCTTACTTGTGCTGTAACATTTACATTACTATACTAAGTAGTGGAAAACGTGGATCTCATCACAAGCCATTTATGATTCTCAGGATTTAGGGAGAGTAAACAAATATATCAAGGATTCTCATCCAGTCTAAATATACTGTATAATATCCCAGTGTACTGTATGACCTGTATTATACAGTGAAAAGTACTACCTGTAGTTTTAAAATTTTAAACTGGGATCAAGATGAACTCAGTGATTCCCATTGCTTTACTGAGGTTCAGCATGATAAGACAGGGAGAAAGTAGTAACCTCCATTTGAAGTTATCATTTTTTGTCCTCAGCCTCATTTCCAACTCAAGCAGACCTAAAAGACTTTGTTTGTAATCCTAATTTATTCAGCAATGAAGCTGAGCTTTTAACTTCTGGGATAAAATGGTGAAGTCTCCTACAATAAAATATGTCTGAAACATGAAATTCCTTTCAAGAAGCATTAAGTTTAAGAAGTATTCTTGGCATATCTGTGGGCATCTGGAAGCGATTGCTCTTATGCTAGGATTACATTACAACATATCAGTTCCTGATACTTTATTTGTGAACAAACATCAGAATTAGAAAAAAAAAAATACATTCACATCAGCAACAACCAAAACAACACAGACCTAAAAAGAAAGATCTGTTCCCAGGAAACAAAAATGTTGTCAGCTCACTGCTGGTTAAACTAGAAAAGAAAAGTTTTCTTCCTATCATATTATGCATTAAATTTAATGAAAAATTTAGTCCAGATAATGTATTGAAATGTTATAGGTTTTCTTTTTCTGAAAAAAATAATTTTGCAAGTCTGAGTGGAGCTAAAGTTAAAGAAATATTTATGTATCCTCAAAAGAAGTGGTCAAAGATGAACCTGTTAGAAAGCAGGTTAATGACAAAGATGCTACATGAAAATCATTATAAAAAGTGAACATAAACTTTTTTGGGGGAAAACTGTAAGTCAGAAAGCCACCAAGAAACTGCCATTGATCTTCTTCAAGTTAGTGAAATTATGCGATATAACATGTCACTCGAGATCTATTTCTTGGATTCCCATTTGGATTTCTTCTCAGAAAAATCTAGGTGCCTATCAGTATAAGGAATGCATCTGTAAAGAATTTCCACAATGGAAAAGCCTTATCAAGGCAAGTGGAATCAAAACATGCTGGTTGAGGAGAGATACTGGATGTTGAGAAGGGGATATTCCATTAGTGAAACACAACAGGAAATCATCAACAGCTACATTTTAGGTTAATTAAATGAACACAACAATTTTTAGAACATAAAAACTGTGGTTCTTGCAAAAAGTGTAGGTGACAAAATATGAGGCCTAGTTGAAATCAATACTCTAGAAAATATTCAAAAGTTTGTCTTTTCATTAATTTATGATAGGAAAAAAACCTAATTTCTTATTGGAGGGAGGCAAATAATGTGAAAGAGAGTCAATGGGAAGTGACAGCGATCTAAAAAAGAAAAAGCATCAGTGAAATATTTGTTTTTAAAATAAGAGGAAAATATACAGGAACGGGTCCAGTCAGTTTACTAGCATTGATTAATCACTAGCTGATATAGCTAGAGACCATCTACTTCCAGTGGGCTTAAGATTTTTAAAAAATAATAAACATCTGTGAATATATATATATGTATTGTATCTTTTTTCATAGCATCCTGTAAATGTGTAGGTGTACTTGTGATATATCCTTATTCAAATATTTAATTATACACACATATGTAATATATATACACATGTTTGTGTATATATATATATACACACACATAAATTTACATTGATCTCCTTGTGTTCTTGTAGAGCAACTTCAGATGTATTCACTTAATAAAGTATAGAAGAAATAGAAACTTCTTTCTAAAGTCTGTTATCTTATATAATGGGCTGTTACACTAGTAAAAAAGTAAAAAGTATTTTAATTTGTAAATTGCCTACTGACAAAGGCAGATTGATTCCTAAAGTCGTTGTTAGTTTGATCTGATTTTTACTATAGGTTGGGGCAGAAAAAATTTCTTGGGAACATATTTCTGTGATTATGATAGGAATCATTTAGGAAATATATGATACATAAACATAGCCAGGTTTCCTCTTGTGGTTTCATGGTGTTTCATGTCAGCATTGTCTCAAAGAATTCAGAATCAGAGCACCTCTAACCCAAGTACAGGCATTTATTGAGGATTGATGCCCTTCAGAAGCATGCTAGGTTCTAAGAGGAACCAGCAACTTTAGAGAAAGCAAGATGGATTTTTATAGGGTAAAGATGAAATTACATAACAGAAATTATGAATATTAAAAAGGCAGGAGAGCTTTTTTTTAAGGGATTAGGTGATAGGGAGGGGTCCTTTCTATGGTTCAGTGGTCAAACATCCTTGTCCTCTGATTGGCTAGCTATTACGGTCCTATCTGGTCAAGATGAATAGTTAGGTATTGTGGTCCTATCTTGGGCTAAATGGATGATGTGATTATGGTTGAGTACAAGAACATACCTGTTAAAATATGTGAATTGGATTTAGGGGCAGTGAATAGCTAGAGGCAGTGACTATATTAAATCTGGGGGCCTGTTGTGTGGTTAAAGTCAGATTGTGTGGTTAAATTAGAATATACCTGCTGTTCAGTGAGCCCCATAAGGAAGTTAGGATATTGGGGTTGAGGGTGGCTTTATTAGGATTCCATCACTCCGATTCACCAATCACTTATTAAGTGTGTCTGCTTTATTTGAGGTTAGACTACTAGAAAGTATTAGAATAATTTAACTTTGAAAGATGTGTTTTAATTCAGAAGGATTCAATGTTTAAAAAATTATTTAATGATTTCACAACCTCTTAAGATAGTTAGTGACACTGGAGGTACAATGAAACCAGGATTGCAAATTAGTTTTTGTGATGACCAAATGATCTTTTTGATCCTTTGTTTACTTAATACTTGAAATAATTTAAAATTATACTCATTTAGATTTTAAAAGAAATGCTTCACAATAATTGCTATTTGTGTTTATTAAACCCAACAATATGAATTAACCAGCTTGGTTTGTAGGTAGGATACGTGTTCACTATCACCATTGCTTATTGTGACTGGCTTTGTAATGCTTAAGATTTCATCCAGTGTCTAAATGCCTGTATTACATAGCAGTAGTGGTAAGACTGCATTCCAAGTATTTTTATTCTAAGAGATACTACAGAAAAAAAAAAAGGAAGAAAATTGATTCAGGGAGATGATATAATGACAATGCTAGGGGTTTTCAATTACATTGAATTTTACAGTGATTGTTGTGTAATTGTGGATGGATTACCAATAAAAGAGAAGGAGAGTCTCAAAGATCAGTGAAGGTTTCAGGGCCTCAGATTCTCCTGTTTAATGTCTTTAATCATTGAAACAGCTACTGAAACTATGGCAGCACAATACAGAAATTGCTTTGTGTTGTTCCATATTTAAAAGATTCCCTCCAAAATCTATGACTGCAGTTATTTGAACTACTTCTAATTAATTAACTTACTTTGATTTTAAAAGGTGAGTTTAATTAGATGGATAGTTATGAATGTGCCAGCATCCATCAATATCAGAAACAATTTTGGTCCTGACAACTAGTGAATTAAGACTAAGTGGCTAGCCTTATAGGTGGATGAGACTGTTTCCTGAATTATCCATGATATAAGCATATAAGTAGCACATCTAGAATCTTTAATGTCCAGTTACAGACCAGCAAGCAAGAAGATGCTTAATATTTGAGTTCCTCGAGGATTTTCTTGAAGTTTCAAATAAACTATATATAAGAAATTAATAAAAATTTACAAGTTATATTAAATACATAATGAAGGTTAATAGGAACAATGATAACTTGTTATCCTTTATTTGTGAAATAAGGCATGAATTGTACCTTTGTACTTTTTCTAGGATTGATACTAGAGTGAACTGGGCTACCTGCCATTTATTACTTGGTTCTTTTAGGGATCACTACCATTCATTTTTTAGTGTAATATCCAAGCTTTTCCGAATTTCTACTATGACTGTGGAACTGATTTATTTGTACCTCATTACGTTGTCACTGATAACTGTGACAGATCTGAATGAAAGTCTAGGTTATTTTCAAATCTAGTATTACCTTGTTTTATTTTTAAATTTCAGAATTTTCATGTACTAAGAAATATTAGGGTTCTTTAAAAAATAAGCACTTTTCACTCTATCTCCCAGAAAAAAAATCCTAATTCATAAAACTGGATACATAGATGAGGCAATCTGGTATAGTAGGTATAGTATTGGACTTAGAGCATAGAAGACCTTGCATCCCACCTCAGACATTTGACTAGGTGTAAGAGCCTGAGAAAGTCAATGAACTTTTCTGAACTTCCCTTTGTTTATCTGTAAAATGGATTGTGAGGATCAAATGATATGTCTGTAAAGCACCTTACAAACCTTTTACATGTTTATTACTACTATGCATGTGTATATAGATTGTGTGTTTACATTTGTATGTGTATGTTATATACACAGACACACATACACACATATACTTTGTATAGCTAAAGTTCAGAGTTTGCTTATGGTGATTTTTTTTCTGGCTTCTCTTGATTGTTAACTTTAAAAAGCCTGTCTAGAACAAAAACAGTTCCAAAGAAATTAATCAGGAATATTGTGGACCTAATATTGATACCCATTGTTAGCTATCTGATATTAGCATAACAAATACAAGAATGTTTTGAAATATAGACATTCTCCACTCTATGTGTTTATGATTGAAAATAACATTTTGAAATTTAATCAGAATATATGTTTGATTTTGTACAATTTACTTAGTTTTAGGCCATTTTTTTTCTTGTCTCAACTTATAACAACAATGTTCTTGAGATAGTAACATTTTTAGAAATTAAATATTGATATTTTAACTGATAGAAATATTAAGGGAAAAGAGAATATGAATAATAGTTTATCTAAAATATATTAAAATTCACACATTTTGCCTTTTTACTCCTGTAAGTGGGTTAATTAATAAATTTTTCTTGAGGCAAAATCTAATTATCTGTTTTTGATTCTATAACCACAGGTTCACTCAATTGTTAACAAATTATATGTAATTGATTTTTGCACTCAAACTTGAGATTTCATCAACATAGGAACCTTCCTCAGATTCAGATGGTCACCTCAACTAATTTATAATCTTACAGTGTTGCCTGGAGCACTTAGAGGTTAAGGGACTTGCGTATATAGACTCAGAGGCTGGACTTGAATTTAGATCATTCAGATTCAAAAGCTAACTCTTGGTCCTATCATTATTATTGTTAAAAACATAAAAGAGGATGTGTCTCCTTAAGTGTACAGCATACAATTCAAAGAAGAATAAAACATAAAACATAGGTCCTGCCCACAAGGAGCTTAAAGTTAAAAAAAGGAAGTCAGTCTGTCAACAGATATTAATTAAGCACTATGTGCCAGGCACTGTGCTAAGTGTTGGGGATACAAAAAAAGGTGTAAAGACAGTATCTGCACTCATGAATCTTGCATCCTAATAGGGAAGACATCATACATGTAAATTTTTAAGAAATATAAGTATACAGTGTGATTTAAGTACACATATACTTGTTTATAGGTGCGTGTGACGCATTTCATGAATGTCAACCTAGAAAATTTTATTTTTGTTTTTTAAAGGCAAAAATTTATTGAATATTTTTAATCATAAGGCATAATGTATTCATTAAACATGCTAAAGAAAAGAAAACACTTAATTTTTAAAATTTGTAGTTACACTTAAAAATTCAAACAAAAAAATGAGAAAAAATACCAAAATTATATGATTCTTCTGTGTACATTGAATAAAAGAAAATTAAGGTGGTAACCCTCAGAGTCTGGGGGAATTATTCTGGATACAGAATGTTTTGCATTCTTGAAGTAATATCACTTTTATAATTATTTTATTTGGGGTGTGTGTGTGTGATTGTGTTTGTGTGTGTGTGTGTGGTCATTTGAAAATGTATGCCATATGAGCTGTGACACATTAGCAGCTGTGCAGAAACGCTAGGGGGCAGTGTTGCTTCTGTTGCCTGAGAGTTTTAGGATTAGAACAGTTTTTTTTTAAGCTGTTTAATAACATTGAAATAGGTTTAAGCTATCGTCATTCTCATCTTCACACAAAATAGGTTTTGACATATAGGTCTGTTTCAGTAATCTAAAACATAGTTGACATTTTCTCATTCTTTTTCTTGGAACATTCATTGTTCCAGTTTGTCTTTTAAGCTACTTTTGATACCCTATCTTTATGCATTCATTTTGACAGCATTTTCTATCAAAACAGTACTTTATTTAAGACTTTTGTCACCCTTGTTCCATTCTGTCTGATCTACATGTATGAACTCTCTCATCTCTGTTGTCCCAAACTTCTGGATATTTTTTGTCCTTTAAAACAATCAAAAATTGCTACTTCTGACAGTATAATTATAATTTATTATTTATAGTCATTTATTTAATAAGCTTCCTTTCATCAATATCATTTATGCTCTTATATTTTAGCATACGAAATTATCAGTTTGAGAACTTCTACCAAAGTTGATGACACCAAAATATAATTTAGTAGAGAAGTGTTATATTTCATTGTTGTCAACTTTGGTAGAAGTTCTCAAACTGATTCAAAGTTCCCAAACTTATGTTATGTATCAGACACTATTCTAAGTACTTTACAAATATATCATTTGATCCTCACAATGACCCTGTGAGGTAAGTTTTGTTAATATCTCCATTTTAAAGTTGAGGGAATTGAGAGAGATGGAGGTTAATTGAGTTGTGCAGGGCCACACAGTTAGTAAGTGTCTGAGGCTGGATTTGAACTCAGGTCTTCCTGATTCCAGACCCAGCATTCCATCTGCTGTGCCAACCAACTGCTCCTACACATACATTAGTAGTATATTTGGATACATCTGTAGTTATTTAGCATGGCATGAATCATTAGATACTGAAAAGGAGCAATCAAACATAGGAAAGAGCAGAAACCTAGAAAGAAGGAAATATTACGGAGGAGGGAGTGATCAGCTATATCAAATGCAGCAGAGAAGTCAAAGAGTCAGAGGGCTGATAAGAAGCAACTACATTGACCAGTTAGCAGATCTCAATCTATTATCATTTACCCAGTTACCTCTGAGAGTTTAGTGGTAAGGTCAGAAGCCAAATTGCCAAGAATTAAGAGAAGAGTAAGATGAAGGAAATCACCAGTGGCTTGAGGATGAAGGAACCAGGAGACAAAAAAAGATTGTAGATTAGAGAGAGGGATTATGATAGTGCAGGCGTTTTGCTAGAGGAGAAGATAGGATCAAGGATGCACGTAGAAAGGTTATCCTTGCTGAGAAGAGGCACTTCATCGGTTACTGGAGTAAAGAAGAAGGGGAAATTATGTCGAGACAAAGAAGGACTATCTATCTATTGAAGAGAAGAGGGAGTTCTTATAAAGAGCTTTATTTGGGGGGAGTGATTTGTAAGGGAGGGCTTTGGTTGACTAAAAACCCCATTTAGATTATGTGATGAAATGCTACACTCTCAATACTTTAACAAGATATGAACACACCTCAGTTGAACCCATTCAATCAAAGGCATTCTAACTAAAAATATGGAAGGATCATTTGATCATTTTATATATTTCTGAGAAGGCATTGGATATACTTCAGTGATACTGCTAAAAAAAACCCTATTCCATTTAGCTGAAAAAACTTGGTAAAATTTGTAGGGAATGTTTTAATCAAGAGATCTAATGTAGAACCTGAAAGATTGAAGCAATTGGGAGCTAAAAAAGAGTAGTCCTGCAAAATCCCTGAAGACCTGCTTCGTAGGGCAAGGAGATTGTGGGGGAAGACAGCCCCTTTACTTGGCTTTCAAATGCTAAATATGGCTGACTGTTGATAACAAGATGGTTATCAAGATTATAATGGCTGGAAGCACACTTGTGGGGGCTCATAAACTATAGCACTAGGAAAGACAAATCTCAAATCTTCAGGGGGTACTCCTGGAATCCTGAGTGGGAGATATAGTCAAGCTCTGAAAGTAGGAATTGGGATAATCGCCTTAGAGTATATGCTACAAAAGTATGAGCAGTGGCATCAGCTAAGAGGGTGGGAGAAAAGTGCTGTTGGAGGCACTGTTGAAGAGAAAATAAAAAGTTTCAGGGACCTTTGTGCAGAGTGGGATATAGAATCAACTAAGAAGGAGTATAAGAATTACTTTGTTGTGGTCAAGGGCTAGTCAAGATTTAGATAACAGATTTGTAGTGGATCTGTTCCCCATGGCTGAGAGCCTTTCTCTAACTCTATTTAGTAGCATATGAGGAAGAGCAGAAAAGGCAAATTGTGGGGATAATCCAGGACTCAAATCCTCTTGTTGAGCAGCAGTAGGACAAGATGACTAGAAACTGGAGAGTAGAAGAGAAGAAATAGAAATAAACATTTATAAATTACTTGTTATGTTCCAGGCATTGCACCAATTTGATTCTCACAACAACCCTGCAAGGTGGGTGTGATTTTTTTTATCATTTTACAGGCAAACAAAGGCTAAATGACTTCCCAGGGTCACATAGCTAGTAAACATCAGAGGCCAAATCTGAATTCCAGTCTTCTTGACTCAAGGTCAGCCCTCTATCTACTGCCTGTTAGCGCAGGCAAGGTGGGATTTTTGTTGTTTTCTTTTTGGAGTTCAGTTTCCTAGACTCAGACTAAATTGTGAACATCTGAAGGATTGATCTCCTTTGAACCCTGATAATTCACAGCTATACTGAGTCATGTAGGTTTCATGCCTACTGGCTCTGAGCCAGTCAGGGACCAAGTCTTTGTTATATATTCTGGGAGGTTGGCATTTGCTTTGAGAAGGACCTTTTGATTTCCTTGACACGACTCTGCGTAGCCTTTGTTAAGAGCCCCCCCCCCCTTTGTTAAGAGTCCCCTTTCTCCCCGCTGCACTGCACCCCCAGCAGTGGATATCTAATACATATTTAATATAAAAATGACTCTCTGAAAGGATGGTGAGCTGTCCATGAGACTGTCTTATGTATATTCTAGATTCACCAGAAAGGTTAAAATTTCCATATTTTAGAGATACCTACACAGGTGGCTAGGTGGCTAGGTGGCTCAGTAGATAAAGCACTGAGCCTGGAGTCAGGAAAGACTTGAGTTCAAATGTGACCTCAGACACTTACTAGCTGTGTGACCCTGGAGAAATCACTTAACCTCTCTTTGCTTTAATCCACTGGAGAAGGAAATGGCAAACTATTCCAGTATCTTTGCCAAGAAAACCCTATGGACAGCATGGTCCACAGGATCATGGAGTGTCAGACATGTCTGAACAACTGAATAACAACATACTTGAAAAGCAGTAGAGAAGTTCTGTTGAAGATAAGAGATTTATGTACTCAGGAGAGTGTCTGGAAAATGTAGTTTAAACCTCAATTATCTGCGTAGTGTAGCACAAAGAATACCAGTTTTAAAATCAGCTGTGCTATTTACTACTAATTGTGTGACTATAGGTAAGTCAGGTAATCTCTAACTTTCAGCGTCCTCAACTCTAAAATAATATAATTGAACAAGAATCTAGATGATCTCTAAGATTCCATCAAGCTCCAGAAATCCCAAATCTTGATTTTAAGATAGCCGTGAGCTTTCCATTGAAAACAGTGAATTCTAAATAGAATTCATGAATTAAAGTTCTGAGTTGCCATTGATATTTTTCAGAAAAATAAGATTCTTATTAGTATAAAATATGGTGATAGAATGGACCTCTGAAGTCTGCATTTTGCTGACATTGCTATATTCTACAATATTGGTAAATGAGAACTTCTACCTCTTTTCTTCTTTTAATGTTTACTAAGATCAAACAGGGAGTCTAGAAGTCAGTAGATAGGGAGATATTGGAAATTAAAATGTCCTCCATCATGCTTCTTCCCTCTGGCTCTTGCATTTCTTTACTTGAGTATACCTTGTACATAATGTTATCCATACATACTTTTCTTGAGGATTCTGTTTCTTTTGACCCTAATTTAGTTGTGGTTCTTATCCCATCAAGATACAGCAATGTCTGGGAGGTCAAATTGGCCACCTCATATTAGGAGCACAAGGCCGTCTTGCTTACTGACTAGTTACATAACTCAGTATATTTTTGTATTGAATTTGAGACTGTCTTTTACCACCAATTTACTTGCTCATTATCTTTCTGCATTTTAAATGAATTTATATCTTAGGACTTTTTTTTTTTTTAACAAGCAAGGCATAGGTAGTGGCTACATTGCATTTTGCAATGTAAAAATATATCATAGAGTAGAACAAGTACCTGTATTATGCCAAATTCTTTGTTATGATATGGTGAGTTACTCAGGGTAAGCATATTTTAACAGACAACAGAAATGTTGGAAAGAATTAATTTTTCTAATCCTTTCATGTCTAGAGACAAAAAGTACTAAGCTGTCCATTCATTTGTAGACTTAATATTGATAGCACATGCACATATATACTAGATGCATATAATTTTAAACAGCTTACAAATTAGTATCTCTCTTTGATTAGAGTCCATCGATAGTTACCATTTGCATTTATCTACATCTTACTTGCCCTACATTCATCTTTACTCAGATGAATGTCCCTGAGTCCCTGAGTACAGAGTTAAATATCCAAATATATGATAGCTCATAGTAATATATAAGCACATTCAATAATATTTACTGTTTGTCTACTACATAGGGCTGTGAGATGAGTTCTTTGTGGATCTTAAGCACAGTGTAAATATCATTTCTCATGATTACTATGTGAATAACATTGAACTAGTGCTGGGGAAGATTAAAAAAATTAAATGGGACAAGACCTTTTGCCTTAATGGAGTGTATAGTGCAATAGAGGGAAATGGTATACATATAGTTATAATACAAAATAAAATAAAATATAAACGGTATATAATGGGTACAAAGAAAGCATCTGTGAGGTCTTAAGTAGGGAAAGATAAATATCAAATATAAGAAGGGTGGAAAAGGAAGGAAATCAGAGAAGTCTTTGTAGAGGAACACATATACTCTAAAATGAATGGTAGTTGAAATTTATAATTGATTTCTAAGACTTTAAGAATCCTAACCATTGCAATGACCAACCATGATTCTAGAGAACTGATAAAGAATCATGTCATTGACGCACTAACAGAGGTGATGCACCCAAGATGCAGATTAAAACATACATTTTCAGACATGGCAAGAGTAGGAATTTGTTTTGTTTGACAATGCATATTTGCTGCAGACACTTATTTTTCTTTTCATTCATCAGAGGAAGAGGGGATGGAATAAATAGGGTAACAAAAAGAAAAAAAGAAAAGAAAGAAAAGATAGTCTTTGAGGCACAGAAAAACAGAAGGCTAGAATGAATCACAGACAAGATAGCTTTGAAAATAATATGTTGAATTATTTATGTAATGTATAAAATTTATATTATATATACATATTTAAAAGAAAAGCTATGCAAAAGATCTGCAATCCACTTCTATTATACTTTGTTTGGAAATGCCCATTTTAATTTAGTGTTTGTTAAGTTCAGAATAAACTAAACTGTGTGCAAAAAACATTATACTTGAGGATAATTTAATGAGCTTCCATCTTTATGTATGGAAGCTTGATTAGATAAGAAGGGCTAGAGGAAAGTAGTTGGTAGTCAACATAACTTTCAAAGATTTTAGTAGAATAGGGGGAAAATCAGCATTTATAAAACACCTGCTGTATGCCATGCACCATGCTAATAAGCATTTTTACAAATACTATGTCATGTGATTCTATCTACAATCCTGTGAGGTAAGTTTATTACAATCCACATTTTACATCTGAGGAAGCTGAGATAGACATGATTAACATAATGACGTAACGTGATTACACATAGGGAGTAAGTGTCTGAGACCAGATTATAATTTAGGTCTTCCTGACTCTTTGCCAGTATTTCCACCTCATTTCCTCGCTATTGAATTAAAAGGAATTTGCTATTTTTGGTTATATAGTTTACTTTCTGTGAATTTAGTTAAACTGGTCCTAAGAAATACAGTTTGATAGCAAATAGATTTTTAAAGATAATTTTAAATTTTGAAAATTACACATGGATTATTACTACATATGTTTTTGTATTTTGAAGTCATTATTGGAAGAAGAAAAGGAGTCTAGCATCTAAAATTTTACCTAAACAAAGCAGTTTGAGGGAAATGTCAGCATATCTGCTCAAGATTTATTTATTTGATCTTTTTGAATTATAACTATAATTGTATGTATACCACATTAATTTTGTTAAATGTAATGTTTCAGGGAAGTCATCAGATAATTATATTCACCCTAGTCCTATATGTGTCCCTGAAACTTTCCCCATTTGAACTCCTGTAAAATTAGTGTCACATGTATGCTTTCCCAGACTCTTGGCTCTCACTGTGACATTACCAATTCAAGGCAACTGAAGAAAATGGATAGTGGAAATAATTGACTTTATGCAACAGATTTTATCATTTAACAAAACCAAACCTTTTTGGTATATATAAAAAAGAAATAACCCATTTTGTAGGCTGTGAAAGCAATATTAAACAGACAGATATGAAAGTGGAATGACAGTATGTCTTTTCGGTCTCTTTATAGTTTCATTAATTCTTGTATAATTCCACTTAAACAGTAGTTTCAAAAGAACATATTGTTATATGAGTAATACATGATAATGCAGTATAGCAAGGACTAAAAATTGAGAGGCAGTTTATGAGAGAATTGAACTAGATGTCCTAATAGGTCCCTTCTACCTTTAAATATATGATCTTATGATCCAATGGGTGCTACTGCACTATGTTTTAAATGTTACTAGGTGAGTAAATTGTTGCAATAACACTAATATACTGTATCAGAACACTGGAGCAGTCAGCGCAGCAGTAAATCTTGGACATAAAGTAAGAGAGTTTGTCTTGAAGATTATATACTTCAAATACTTTATTTAAATTAATTTTTGAACAAAATAAAAAAAACTTTTTAGCTATTTTAAGCTCAGTAATTAATTGGTCACCAAATTCTGTAAGATAAGAACTTGGATGAAGAGTCAAACAAAAGATAGGACCTTGATCAGCTTTTAGCAGTCCTAAATAATAATGACATGACAATGAAGGTGAGGGCAAAAATTCCACAGCACATTATGCTGTTCTGTAGCAATGAGTAAAGAACAGAAATTTGTGATTATCTGGGATAGAATGGAAATAATGATGTGTGCAATCTGCCAGCATGATTAGGTAACAAATGAGGAACTCCTCTCAAAAGATCAAAAATGACGGGTGTATTAAAGGCAATTTATCATGCAGAGAAAAATACTGAGTGGTGCATCATAAAGCAAAGATAATAATAGATAGATTGACTGCCTAATGTGTAGACCATAACCTTCTGTTCTACAGTTGTCTCATTGGAGGATGAGAAACTCTATGGGATGTACCCTAGTGATTTCCCTATTTGGGCAGAAATGGAAATGACAATTGAAAGTGATCAATTTTGCTATTCATTGGTTTTGTTTCAAGTCAGGCAATGAAGAGTTTGAATGTAAATTCATTAGGAACCTTTAGTTTAGTGCCAGCAGTGTTCTAGGCCAGTCTGATCAACAGCACATTCAATAAAGTATTTATTCCCCTGTTCAGTGTAACTTAGGTTAATTAAGAGTTCATGCCTAAAACTGGAATGGTACCACATGTATGAATTTAACATGGGACAATTGGAAAACATTTAGAATAAGATTTAGAAACATGAAGTTTGTGGTGGTTCATTTGCTTATAGGAAGGATCAGTAGGGACCAGATTAGTATTGAGGGAATAATTGAAGAAACCCAGAAACTGTAAAAAAAACTTTATAGTCATCTACCTGTCATCCATCCTACTGGCATCCTACTAAGTTTATGAGAGAATTGAACTAGATAACCTGTTTTTTGACCTGTTATTTCCAGGAATTTTTACCTATCAAAAAGCCAGGAGCAGCTTAAATATTAATAATATTTCCTTTCTTTATTACTGCTAGTATCAAACCTAATTACCTTATTTTTCTAAACCACAGTTTTCTTTCTTATTTTTTCTGGTTTACTTGTTTTGCAGTTGTGTCTGACTCTTTGTGATCCCATTTGGGGTTTTCTTGGCAAAGATAGTGGAGTAGCTTGCCATGTTCTTTTCCAGATCATTTAACAGATGAAGAAACTGAGGCAAACAGGATTAAATGACTTGCCCAGGGTCACACAGCTAGTCTAAGGCTAGATTTGAAACTAGATTTGGAACACAAGTCTTGATTCCAGGCCTGACACTATATCCGTTGCACTACCTGGCTGCCCTACCTCTTACTCTTTTAAGCCCCTTTCTCATGAACTTCCGAAATTAGCTTTCTTTGCGTATGACACTTTGAATGATTTTATTTGAGCTTTGGCTTTTATTGCTTCTAGCTAAAGTCAACTATCTGGTGGTCATCAACTCTAATTTTATATTTTTATGAAGCTTCTTTGTAGGAGAAGGAGGAAACTGCCTGTGTAAAACTGGCCGAAATGCCATGTGGGGTAGCAGAGACAAAATTTTAGAGGCAAAAATATCCAAAAAGAGAACCAGCAGTAAAACTGATAGACTCATGTTTGTGCACTGATAAAAAATGAATGGGTAATAGGCAATAACCAGATGTTCCAATGCAAGAAGGCGCTTTTGACTGCATTGGTACCACTGAGACTCAGATGATAGGACTTGACTTTGGAGTATGGTTCCTTATTGACAAGGAACAGAGTAGACTATAAAGATGAGGTTGGGTGTCTAGCACTATGTATTAATAACATATTCTCAGATTAGAAAATCCAGAGTTGTGGATAGCATTTGGATGAAAATCAATAGAGACAGAAACAGAAGCAATATTATCATAGAAGTATACTATGAACCACTTGAACAAAAAGACAAGATAGATGTGTTCAGGAAATAGATCACAAATCTGGCACAGAGGCATGATTTAGCAGTTGTGCAGATCAAATGAGATAATACATATAAAGTGCTTTGCAAACCTTAAATGCTATATACATGCTAGCTATTATTGTTATTATTATTAGTGATCTCCCATCATTGTATTCAGATATTTGTTAGAGCTTTATGTCTTTGTCCCTCAGGTCAAATGCACCCCTATCTCATCTTGACCTTTTAGAATCTCTGGCTTCCTTAAAGATTCAACTAAAATGCTACCTTTAAAGGAATTTTTCTGTGGTCTCTCAGGCTGATTGTGCCTACTTTTATAAGGTTTCCTTTTATTTCCATAGTATGTGCCTTGTATATACACCTATTTATGTGTGTGCTTTCTCCTGTATTATAGTAAGCTCTTTTAGGGCAGGAACTGTTTTCATATTTTTCTTTGTATTCCCATCTCTTAGTACAATGCCTGACATACAGTAATGTGCTTACTAAATTCTTGTTGATTGATTGATTGCTAATACAGGATAGCAGAAATTTTTTTAACTTATTTTCATATCAGGCTTCAAAAGGTAGAAGAAGCAATGAAGACTAGCAAGTAGGATTGCTATTCTGAATATGATTACTACCAATAAGAACTGGTTATTGAATTAGAAATGATTTTTGATAGGGGGTGAGAGGAAGCACAGATGTAATGTTACCTTCACTTTAAATTTAGTAATAATGGATTTCAAAAGTTTTAGAGACAGGCTAGATAGAGTCTCGTAGTCAAAAATTCCATAGGAAGCTTCAGTCCAGGAGGAATAGGAGCCTCTAAAGAATGAAATGCTTAAAAAAAATTGGGATGATGAAAAAAGGTAATGTCTAAAGAAACCAATATGGTTTCTCTCCCCATTCCCACAAACATTGTAAGCTGATTGAAGGCAAAGACTGTTTTGTGTTTAATAAAGGTGTTTTCTTTTTTTTTAATGAATGAATGAATCTTAGATCTTTGCCCCCCACATTTCAATATATTTATTTAGTTTAGTTTTCAACATTCACTTCCACAAGATTTTGAGTTCCAAATTTTCTCCTCATCTCTCCCCTCCCACCCACCCCATGACTGTATGCATTCTGATTACCCTTTTCCCCCATCTGCCCTCCCTATCACCTCACCCTTTCTTCCCCTTCTGTTTTCCTGTAGGGTAAGCTTGTGTATCTTATTTTCCAGGTGTATGTAAAAACAATTTTTAACATTCATTTTTTAAGACTTTGAGTTACAAATTCTCCCCTTTTCTCTCTCCCCACCCACCCTCATTGAGAGAGCAAGCAATTCGATACAGATTGTACATGTATAGACATGCAAAACACTTCCCTAATAATTATGTTGCAAAAGACTAACTATATTTCCCTCCCTCTTATCCTTCCCCCATTTATTCTGTTCTCTCCTTTGACCCTTTCCCTCCTCAAAAGTGTTTACTTCTGATTATCCCCTCCCCCAATCTGCCCTTACTTCTATTACCGCTCCTTAATGCCTCCCCCCTACTTTTCTGTAGGGTGATCGACTTCCATGCCCAATTGAGTGTGTATGTTATTCCCTCCTTAAGCCAAATCCAATTAGAGTAACGTTCACTCATTCCCTCTTACCTACCCCCTTTTCCCCTCCGTTGTAAAAGCTTTTTCTTGCCTCTTTTATGTGAAACACTCTTTTCTACCTCTCCCTTTTTCCTTTTTCCCACTATTTTCCTCTCTCACCCCTTAATTTTATTTTTTTGATATCACCCCTTCAATTCACCCCATGCCCTCTGTCTATATATATTCCCTCCATCTACCCCCAAAATGAGAAAGGTCTCATGAGTTACAAGTGTCATCTTTCCATGTAGGAAACAGTTCAGTTTTTAAAAGTCCCTTATAATTTCTCTTTCCTATTTATCTTTTCATGGTTCTTTTGAGTCTTTTATTTGAAAGTCAAACTTTCTATTCAGCTCTGGTCTTTTCATTAAGAATGTTTGGAAATCCTCGATTTCATTGACTGTGTATTTTTCTCCCTGAAAGATCATACTCAGTTTTGCTGGGTAGGTGATTCTTGGTTTTAATTCTTTGACCCCTGGAATATCATATTCTAAGCTCTCTGATTCCTTAATGTAGAAGCTGCTAAATCTTGTGCTATCCTGATTGTGTTTTCACAATACTTGAATTGATTCTTTCTGGCTGCTTATAATATTTTCTCCTTGACCTCGGAACTCTGAAATTTGTCTATAATATTCTTGGGAGTTTTCCTTTGGGGATCTCTTTCAGGAGATGATTGGTGAATTCTTTCAATTTCTATTTTCCTCTCTGGTTCTAGAACATCAGGGTAGTTTTCCTTGATAATTTCTTGAAAGATGATGTCTAGGCTCTTTTTTTGATCATGGCTTTCAGGTAGTCCAATAATTTTTAAATTATCTCTCCTGGATCTATTTTCCAAGTCAGTTATTTTTCCAATGAGATATTTCACATTGTCTTCTATTTTTTTCATTCTTTTGGTTTTGTTTTATAATTTCTTGATTTCTCATAGAGTCATTACTTTCCATTGTTTGTAATTTCTTAGCTTCCATTGTTCCATTCTAATTTTTAAGCTTTTATTTCCTTCAGTGAGCTTTTGCACTTCCTTTTCCATTTGGTCAGTGTTTTTTAGACCCCTTTTACCATTTGATCTAGTTTTTTTTAAGGTGTTACTTCAGTATTTTGAGGTCTCCTTTAGCAAATTATTGATTCATTTTTCATTATTTTCTTACACTAGTATCATTTCTCATCTGAAATTTTTCTCTGCTTCTCTTAACTTGATTTTCAAAATCCTTTTTTAGCTCTTCTATAGCCTGAGACCAATTCATATTTTTCTTGGAGGCTATGGATGTGGGAGCTTTGACTTTGTTGTCTTCTTCTGCTTGTATGTTTTGATCTTCCTTGTCACCAAAGAAAGATATCTATAGTCTGAGTTTTTTTATGCTGTTTCCTCATTTACCCAGCCACTTACTTGATGTTTTAACTAGGGCTCTGCTTCTAGTGTGGAGGGTTTACTATTCCAAGTTTCAGGGATTTTGTGCAGCTCTTTTGAGAGATACTTCTAGGGACCTGTAAGTTTTCAGTTCTTCTAGGGTGGTGTGATCTAAGGAGGTCTAATCAGTGAGTGACCATAAGCACTTTTTTCTCTCCTGGAACTGTGAGGAGGGTTCCCTCTCCACTGCTGCCACAAAGTTTGTTATGCCAGTGCTTCTCCTTGCCCTACAACGATGACCCAGATCCTAGTATGGGCAAAGCAACAGAATCCTGCCTTAGTACCAGCAAAGAGATCCCTGTAATCTCCTTCAGATCAGTTGTTTCATCCCTTACCTTCTGTGAGCTGAGAGTTCTGGAATCAGCCGCTGCTGCTGCCACATGGGGTCAGGACTGGTCAGCGCTCGTCTTTCATCCAGTTCTGATAGAACTTTCCCACTGACCTTCGAAGTTGTCTTAGGCATTTGTGGGTTGAGAAATATGGAAGGTATCTCAACAGCCAGTGGTTTAGTCACCTGAGGCCTGTTCTGGGTTTACAGGGTGACCCAGTCAGTACTGTCACAGCCCACCATAGATTGCAGTCCTCTCCCAGCCTGGCACAACAGACCTTTCCTGTTGACCATCTAGGTTGTCTTGGGCTGAAAATTTGTTTCACTCTGTCTTTTTGTGGGTTCTGTTGCTCTAGAATTTGTTTAGAATCATTTTACAGGTGTTTGGAGGGGTTTGGGAGAGAGCTCAGGCAAGTCTCTGTTTTTACTCTGAATCTTAAATCTTTAAAAAAAAAAGACAATATAAGGGATGTGAATAAGAGCAGATGGTGGAGTATATGTACTAAAACCTGGCAAGTCCTTTAAGAATAGCCTCAGGAGGCCTGAAGCTCACAGTGAACTTTAGCAGAGGAGCTAATGACAACAAAAAGTTTCCTCGCTTTCCTCTCTCCCCCTCGGAAAGAATAAGACTGATTGAGTTGAATGAATGATGCTAATGGATGACAGAGAAAAGATAGAAATGCTCAGCTCTTATTTTGCTTCTGTTTTCTCTGCCAAGGAGAACAGTCATCACACCAGAAAGGACAGAATATAAATGGTTCAGAAAGAGCTGAAACTGAAGAAAAGTAGGGAAATCATAACATTAGCACCTAGTACCCTTAATGCCAAGAATATTTAACCTTTTTTATGTTATGGACCCCTTTGGCACCTGGGTGAAATCAATAAACAGCCTTTTAGAGTAACGTTTTTAAACATATAAAATAAAATGCATAAGATTACAAAGGAAACAAATTATATAGAAATACAGTTATTAGAATGTTTTTTCTTAAGTTCATGGACCCAAAGTTATGATCTCCTGTCTTCATGAGTTTTAGATGGCAGGTTCAAACAAACTGTATCACAAAGTATTGAAAGTATCTCTTAGCTACCATGAACTCTTAGCCACTCTGAGTGATCTGTGAAAGAGAGGCATTTTAGCAATTGTAGAGTAAAACATGTTTTCCTGATTTTTAAGAAGGAAGAAGAGGGCTAGGTATGATAGTGCATGACTGTTATCCCAGCTACCAGAGAGGCTTGAGTCTGCTCTCTTGAGCTTTGGAGTTGTGAGCTTCCAGGGGTTATACTGATCAGATATACATCTTAAGTTTGGTGTTAATATGGTGAATCTTTACCAGATTGCCTAAGGAGAAGCAGACTAAACCAAGTCAGAAATAAAGTGGATTAAAGGTCTAGTGCTTATCAGCAGTTTTATTGAGTCATATGTAGCCCCTGCAATTCCAACCTGAGCAAGATAGAGAGATCCAATTTTTAAGGTGGTGTAGATAAGAAAGAGAGTAGAATTTTTAAACTTGACTTCAGTTTCTGACAAAATTCTAGAATGTGTGATACAAGGGATGATTAGTAAACACCTAGAAAAGAAAGTTACGATCATAACAGACAGCATGGTTTCATTAAGAACCAGTAATCTAAGTCTAACTTCATTTTCTTTTTTTGAGTGAACTATTAGACTGGTAGATCAGGGGATACAAATATAGTTTACCCAGTTCTTAACAACTTTCCAGTGCAGCATTTGCAAGGGGGTGATGGTGATGGTGGAACTTTCCTTCAAATTTTTGTTCCCTTTGCTTTTACCCTCACCCCCAAAGCCCTTGTGTGGGCAGTGGTGTTGTAGTTGGGAAGCCTTTAATCTCGGTGAAACCAGGTTTCCTTGATTTTTAAGGCAACCTAATACTGGAATAATGGAAGCTGTCTTAATTCTTTTCACTGATGTATATATCTTTCAGCAAATTATTTGATTTAACTCTTTGGTTATCCATTTGAAAAAATAGACTATATATTATACTTTTTCTATGGAATCATAGTTCTTCATTGATAGAATTCAAAGAATTCTTTGCTTAAAACCCTAAAGTACTTTAGAAAATGTTGCTATATATGCTGGTGCAGGCCCTTATCACCTGATCTCTGAACTATTGTAGTAGACTGATGGTTGATCTCCCTGCCTTAAGTCTCTCCCCACTCTAGTCTGTCTTCCACTCAACTGTTAAAGTGATCTTTAAAGTGCATGTTTGACATGACCATCCCCACACTCCATACCCCCAGTAAACTCCACTGGCTCCTTGTTGCTGCTGGCGTCAAATACAAAATTTTCTGTTTCATTTTCAAAGCCCTTAATAACTTGTCTTCTTTCTAGCCTTCTTACACCCCCAACCTCAGTGTACCCTGTGACCCAGTGACACTGATCTTGTTGTTTATCACACACACACACACACTCCACCTCTTAACTCTGGGCATTTTCAGTGGCTGTCCCTGCTACCTATAATGCTCTTCCTCCCAGTCTCCACCTCTTGGCTTCTCTAACTTCTTTCAAGTTTCAAGTTTCAAGCTGGAAGCCTTTCTCATTCCTCCTTAATGCTAGTGCCTCTCCCTTCGCTAATTGTTTCAAATTTATCCAGTATATACTGTGTGCACCATCAGCCAGCACCACACCATCCATATGTGGAACCACCAGTTAAAACAAATGGAGAAGTTTTTAATGCTGTGGATAAGTTCCCTTACCTTAGTAGTGTACTTTCCAGGGATGTACACATTGACAATGAGGTTGATAAACACATTGCCAGAGCTAGCTCAGTGTTTGGGAGGCTCTGAAGAAAAGTTTGGGAGAGAAGAGGTAAACTGACTACCAAACTGAAGGTCTACAGAGCTGTTGTGCTGACCTCATTGTTGCATGCCTGTGAAACATGGACAGTCTACCAGCGCCATGCCAGAAAACTCAGTCACTTCCATTTGAACTGTCTTAGGAAGATTCTGAGGATAAGGCAGGATAAGGTACCAGACACTGAAGTCCTTGCTCAAGCTGAACTGCCAAGCATTCAAACTATGCTTCACAGTGCAACTCTGATGCAAAATGTACACTTGCCAAAAAGACTTTTATGGAGAAGTCACATGGGGCAGGCGATCACATGGTGGTCAGAAGAAGCGATATAAGGACACTCTCAAGAACTTTGGATTTGACTGTGCAATATGGGAGACACTGGCACAAGACTGCTCAGCATGGCATGCCCCCATCAGAAAGGGTGCAGTGTTTTATAAGCAAAGCAGAATTGAGACAGCACAAAGTAAATGTAGGATGTGCAAATTTGGAGTATCCACCACAGACGTATACATGGACTATCTGTGCCCAACCTGTGGTAGAGCATTCTGAGCTTGTATTGGTCTGATCAGCCACAGTCACTTTATCATGGTGATGTCATTTTGGTCCTCTTCGAAGATGAAGGACAACAACCAACCAACCAGCATAGTAGTTTGCATGTTGTTTACCCCATTAGACTGAGCTCCTTGAGAAGAGAGACTGTCTTCTGCTTTTGTTTGTATACCCCAATGTGTAATGCCTGGCATATAGCAGGCATTTAATAAAATTTTATTGATTTATTGTTCTGTCTTTTAAGGAATATGTAATCAATAAGTGAACTGTGCATCATTTTTTAGTGATGGTTTAATATTAGAATACCAATTGTAATTCAAGTAAATAATCATTGTAACCATGGATAATATTTTTGGCATATTTTTAGCCTTTTACTATATGAAGTTAAGTTTCTGTGACTTGGCATCATAGAATTACAGGTTTAGAGCTGGGAGGGGCCTCGAGCCCATATAGTCAAATGATTTCACTATAGATGAAGAAAGTTAGTCCAGAGAGTTAAATGTCTTACCTTTATCTGATTGCTTCTATTTAGAGTTGATTTGAAGATTCTTTCATGTTTATAGCCTCTGTTTTTTTCATTGCAAATAATTACTTTTGAAAGGAGCATGCTGCAGTGTTGAATGGGTTTGTTCAAATATGTCTGTAAAAGGATTCCTGTAGTTTTAATTATATTTTGGGCAGTTTGCCTAAAAGAGAATGACCGAAGTGCTATTGGCACACTTAACTCTTGATGAAGGTAATGTAAAATTCTAGTGGTATAATGTGTCAGACAAATTGTAGAGACCTTGTACTTAAAAATTTTTCTGTTTTCTGTGCTTAAAACTTGTCACATCATATAAGTACCATTCTATAAAAAAAAGTATTTACCTTTCAGGGTGAGTAATGATTAGATTTCCATGCTGGTAAAAGAAGGTCATGAAATTTTCCTCTAAGATATGAGTATATTGTACAGTTTTTTGTAAGCATAGATAAACTACTTTGATTTGGGTAACTATTATATGTGTTTAATATGAAGATTTGTACAGTATTAAATAATACTAAACTAATATATTATTTTGCATTAGGAATGGTATTATTTGTAAATGTTTATTGTTCCCATTCCCTTTAAGTTTTTGATGTTTTACCTTTTAATAATTCCTCTATAGAATCATTCCATCTTCAAATGGCATAGGCAGAGATTAAGCAAAGAAAGTTGTATGTTAAAGAGCCTCCTACTTCTTAATTTTTTTGTTTTTGGTAAAACCCCAATTGGTCATAGCTTGTTTTACCCTCCAGACTTTCTTCCATCTTTTGATAGCATTGTCATATGCCCAGTCATCCATGCTTGAGACCATAGAATGCACTGGAATTCTCTTGTTCCCTGATTACTCACATCCAATTTTTCATCAGACTCTATTGATCATCAAATTCATCAGATCCTATTTGCATAATATATCTTGAATATATCTGAGAGAAATGACTGTTAATAATTAATGATTTGGGAAGATTTTTTTCTTTATCCTCATTTCAAGACCTTCGTCTCTGAAGGTCAGCTCAACTCCTCTGTCTGATACAACTCAACTTTACAAGGAATCTGTAGTCTAAGGTGAATTTCATGCAATTGGATATTTTTGTCTCAGTTGCCCAAGACTGGGGATGGTCTGGATAGAGAGGTAACCTCTCTGTCCAAAGGTGGCATGATTGTATTGATTGCAGTATGAGGGAGCACCTCTTGTCCAAAGGCATATAAACCTAAAAATGTAGCTAATTCTTCTTGGATAGGAAATGAGAATAAGGAGCCTCTTTTGTCAATAATCTGCTGGCTGTGATTGATAAAACTGATTGTAATTTACCCCAAAATTTTATTTCTCAATTATCTTACCACATTCTACTTTAGAAATGATTATTTGGAAACAACACATCTCCCCTACCAGATTTTTTAAGTTCCTCTAAAGCAGTAACCCTGTCTTTTTCATCTTTTATAATCCAACATTTTTGGGTTTTTTGATTTGTACACTCAAAGGCCATTCTGGTTCCTGTTCTGCTAAAATGGGTCCATGTACTCTGAACTTTTTAAGGGGTCCCAAGGTGGTTATAGATCGTGCTCCACCTGGAAAAGCTTTAAGAAGGTGAGGCCAGCACAAGAAACTGGGTCCTTATGATCTTTAAAAGCTCAGGGCAGGGCAGGGCAGGGCAGCTAGATGAGCCACCCTTGGGATTTCATAGAACCAAAATCCTTCTTTCCTGCAGACAAGACAATCAAAGACTCTTATGGAGTCTTTACTATTGGAATAGCATCCTACATTTGTATAGTTAGCACCAATTATAGTTTGCAAAATACTTTTGCTATACATAAGACTGTGTCAGAAGCCACTGGACCCTGAACAATTAACAGGTTGAGTGTGCATTCTTGTATTTTCTCCCTTGAATTCTCCTATGTATTGGACTTACATTTGGGCATCCAAAAAAATTGAATATATTTCATTTCTATCCTTGCTTCTGCCCATCTTACATCATCATAGTATCTTTTAGGCATATAACATGTCTTCTATGCATTCCCTATTGCTTCTTTACTGATAGGGTAAAAAAAAAACACGTCTTCACTTTCATTTACATTACAAGGCCTGTTGTCTGACATTTTTGAAACAGTAAATGACTCTTTATTTGATATAGTTATGTTTTAGTTAGGAAAGCTTCCAAATCCAGAAGCTGCTAGATTCAATATTTGGATAGTTTGACAGAAGATAGTTTAAGATTGAATATTATTAGATTTAACCTGAATCAACACATCATTGTGGATTGGAATTATTTAGTGTTTGCTATTGAATGCTAGATTTATTTCTATAAGGTTTTTTTTTTTTCCAAATGCACGTTTGCTTGTCTTGTTGATTTACAACTATTGCTAGTTCTACTTAAGTCTGTTCTGACAATGATAAATAGATTCATTTGGCAAACTCAGCTGTTTTTATTAAAAGTCAATGTTGTTGAGTAGAAAGGGGCTTGTATACAATTTACTTGTCAGAGAATGATGATGGGGAAATAAAGCAATGTTACTTCCTTCTTGTTCAGCATCAGTTCCACATACCTTGAGCTATTCTTAGTTTATCCTCAGAAGACTGGTACTTTCAAACTAAAGACAATTTTATTTATTGGTGTGTGTGTCGGGAAAAGTATATTTTGTCTGTCTCTATTTTTTGTAAATCTAGGACTGATACATTTTTTCCCATATGCCTGGAAATAAAAGTGTAGTTTAAAAAAATACGCAAAGAATGAAATACATGAATCACTTGGTTTTTTTTCCCCAAATAAAAATGTCATTTTTAAAAATCACAAAATCTGAATGACTGTGTGTAATGTATAAATATCCAGAGTTTTCCTGTGTCATTTTTCTTGTTTTAGTTTAGTTAAGCCTGTCAGATGAATAATGTATTTGGTTAACGCTTAAGAAAGTATGGCTTTGCTGTAGTAATTCAGTAAACATTCACAGAAGAGCACGTTTGACGCGCCGTATTTAAAACAGCAGCTGTATTAAGAACGTGCATTAGACATTCAAACCGAAAGCAGGCAAGTTGTTTAAAAAGCTTTTTAAAAATAAATGTTTTCATCTAGAAAATGGTTCCCATTAGTGGTTCATGAGCCCCATGGGGGTTCACAACAATGGTCAACGGGGGATTACACTAAAAATTGTTTAATGGTGCTTTAAGTAGAAATAATTGCAAAATATGATGAGTTTTATGTTAAATTACTCCAGGGATTCACAAACTTGATGTTGTTGTTATGGAAGGGATTCATGGAACAAAAAATGTTGGTAACCACTGTTCTAGAGTATAATTGTGTTTATAATTATTCGTGAACTCTATCAGTAGCTGAAATAACTTCAGCCTAATATGCCAAAAATCTCTTGAACCTCTTAAAGAATGTTCTCTTCCTGGTATGGTTGTTTCAATAAGTTGTCTCATGTCCTCCATTTTCAGAGTAAGCAGGGTAAAATTTAGATTTCCACAAATGGAAGTCACTACCTGAATAGTTTCAGTGTAATCTATTATTCTATAAATTCTTATTTTATTTTTAGAGTAAAAAATAGACATTTTAATAGTCTCATTAATGCATCAATTTGAGTGTGTCTTCTATTATGTCACATCCCATTTATATCTTCTCATCCTGTGTATTTCTTGTCCAAATCAACCCGTAAATCCTCCAAAGAAGATAATCCATGTCCTAGAACCTTTCTGTGTGTCTTTCAGTACTTTACCTGGAACTTTATTATCACTAAACCTTACATTGTTTTCCCAATAAAAAATTTCCTTGATAATAGCTTTTATGCCACTTCATGTGTACAAATCATACTTGAAAATCTTACAGCCTACTCCTGCCTACCAAATATGTTCCTAAGGCTTCAGAATAAAGATATGAATGGATTTTTTTTCTTGCTCTTCTAAATTCTAAGTTCAGTTTTTATTGATACCATATTATAATATTGTGTGGTAGAGGAAAAAGTGAATAGATAGTTTACTGGATGATGTGTTTAATATAAAGTATATCTGTTCTTTCAGTATTGTAAATAGTGAGGATGAAGATATATTCAACTCTGGAGAATGTGAATTTACAGCCAAAAAAAGGAAAAAGGATCACTGTAGGAAAAGCACAAATACTCAAGGTAAGATCATTTTCCATAACATAATTTTACACATATTATGTATAGGGTGTATGGGTGTGGTTCACTGAATCACTTCTAGATAGGTTTTTTGTTTCTTTTGTTTACTTTGATTTTGTTCTGGGTCTGGGAACATTTGGCGTAGAAATTCCTACCCATGCAGCAGCTCATCTGTAACTTTAATATAGTCTTAGAGAGAAACTTGGGGCCCTAAGAACTTAAGTGACCTGCCCACAATCACACAGTTAATTAGTGTCAGAGACAGGACTTGAACCCACATCTCCAGGGCTGAGACCACAGTTATCCAATATGCCACATTGTATCTGTATACTTATAGCTCTGTATCTTTTTTTTAATGTCCCAGTTTTCAGATTGGGGCAATGGGGAGGTTGTCAGACTTGCAGCATGTAGAAAGGGTAACTAACAAACAAAAACAAGCTGTCTGAGTGGTTGGCAGTTATCACAAAACTTAATCATTTTGCTCCTGTAATAGGAACTCAGGCCTTCGTTCAAAGCCAGTTAACTTAAACCAGTTACTTTATATTGTGTATAATTCTAATAATTTTAGTTGTTTTCTAGCCTGAAGCAATTTAGTTATGGGGGGAGGAAGGTGGAGAATAAGGATAGCAAGAATTAACAGCTGATCAACTACCAACATTGAGAAGAGAGATATTTAAAAAATAGAAAAACAATTTGTAAAAGCACAATAGTCTGATGCTTGGATTGAGATGGTTTTAGTAGCCTCTGAAGGAGTCACTGTTCTAGAACAGCGTGTTAATTGATTTGTGATGGCAACTCCTCAGATCATCAAAAAGATTAAGCTGTGCTTGTTTAAGAAGTCAGATAATTTTAGAAAGACTTTGGTCCAAAACAGTCAAAATTAAGTTTTGGTGCTCTAAAACAAATCCTCATATAGAATACTACATTCCTTGATAAAGGAAGCATTCATTTTCAATTTGGGGGATTATTGGTAAGGAAAATCCTAATTATGAACTGGATACCAATATAAATAAAAATACTTAAATTGTTTCTTTAAAAAATGAATAAGGAATTAGTCAAAAAATATTTTGTTAGAATTTTTGTGTATTTCAATTGCTTCTTTCCCATAACCTGTATCTGTATCTTCACTGATACCATTTCTTTTTTTGTTCTTCTGAATTCACAATACTTCATTGGCATTTGCCCTAAAGTGATCCTTCTTTTCCTAAAGAAATAAGTTTTAAAGAACATTTGTAAGGCTCTGAAATGTCCAACAAAGGTAATTTTTTCCCCTCAGCTAAATAAGTTACATTTCTATTAAAAATTAATGCTATAAAACATGTTTTTAGAAAAACATAAAAACAATTCATTGAATTTTTTAAAGTTAATTTTTATTTCAGGTTTTTATCGTGAAAAATGGATTTATGTACATAAGGAAAGCACCAGAGAAGTAAGTATTTTATCATATGTAGAATGAAAGGTTTTTATGTTACATATTTTTTTCTGTTTTATTGAAGTAATGATTCTAGTTGTCAAATGAGTTTTGATGAGCATTAAAATTGAAAATTTTGCCTTCATTTAATTTAACAAATATTTTTAGAACATTCTACTTGTAAGGCACTTTGCTAAACAGTAGAGAGAATAGGGAGGTTATTCACAAGTTGGGGGTTTAGAGAGGAAGATACCAGTATATAAATTATGAAGTTGAAGTCTTAATTGCCTTGAGAGTAATATAAAGTCCTATGGAAGTTAAAAGGAAGAAGGAAACCAATCCCACAGTGGAATCATTGAAGATTTTATGGAGGGATAGTATTTAAGCTGAACTTTAATAGATGGGTTCATTTAACATTAGTCTGTGCTTCAACATTTATTGAGCCTCCACTCCATGCCAATCACTGTGCTTGGTACTGGAGAGAGAACAGCAAAAAATGAGACCCTCCATTCTTAAAAAGCTTACTTCTATCATGGAAACAATAATGTACATATAAGTATACGCAAAATATATGTGTCTGTACAAATGCACACAATTAGTAGCTGGGAGAGATCAGAGAAAGCCTCATGTAGGAATGATGTTGACTGTGACTTTAGTTAGGCAAGTCCCTTTACCCCTGTCAGCTTTGATTTCTTCATCTGAATATGAAGAGGTTGGACTAGATGGGCTCTGCAGTCTCTTCCTACCATAGAACTATTATGGAGGAATGCTTGCATAAGATTCTGAGCCGAGATGGGGATTGTAAGAAGTGCATCTAAACTGGTATCCCATCTTGAAAGGTCACTCCAAGTCTAGCAGTTCAAAACTTTGCCTATCTTTGACAAGCCAATCTTGGAATTTTCATGATGCCTCATCTCTGGCAGAACTGCAGCATTTGTTGTGTGCTTAACTGTGTGCAAAGTGCTATAGAGATGTTTGTCCTTTAGAACAAGGACAAAATGTATTCTTTCAGCATACTTTGTAGCAATTCAGGAAAATAACTCGGAAGTAAGTGTTCATTATGTACTAATTCTGTCAAGCTAAGTTAAGTGAGAGCTTCCAGGAATGTTTATAGAAGAATTTATGAGTTGAAAAGATACCAGCACCCCCAAAATTCTCTGAAAACTGGATTATAAAAAATGCAGCTCATCTAACTGAGTTGGTGGCATTAAAAGTGTTTTACACATAGAGCTCCCTCTGTCCCAGAAACTTCTTCATAAAAATTTTCCGTAAAGATTCCCCTTTTTGATTTGCAAAAATAGAGATTTAGAAATAGATATATTAAAGTCTATTATGTATCATATTATTTGCCAATGTAATGAATTCTTCAGATCTTGAGAAGACAGAGATTTAGAAGACGCCTCTGAGCTGAGTTCCATTTCAATAGGCAGTAGAGGATTTTGTCCCTCAGTTCACCATTGCACTTTGACACCGCGCCTGCCATTGGGCAACTGGCACAGGAGTAGCCAGTCCTTTTACTATACTGCTGGCACCTAGAACGAGAGAAGAAAAAAGAAAACACCCTTCTCTTCTTGTCTCCACTTCTGAAACTATCTTTGCTGAGATTATTTTGAGAATTCTCACCCTCCATGTACATAACCTCTAGCCACTCTATTCCCTTAACTTCTAACTTGAAAATGTTTTACCTATTTAAAGCACTGTATGTCTTGAATGTTGGGTTTAAATTTTAATAGATGAACTGTGGAATTTGACATGCAAATGAGTATGGAGGATATCTGGTTTATGTTGTCCTCAGAGAGAGAATCTTACAATAAGGACAGTGTTCTAGGACGATGAAGAGAAAATCTTACATTAAGTGTCCTAGGAGAGAATAGTAATATTTAAGGTGTGTCTGTGAGTGAAGAGTGAGACATGAATGAATTCATGTGGCTTTTTGTGTAGCATGAACATCAATATAAGAATAAGATGAGGATTGAGTGAAATATTTTGGGTAAAGATGATGGTAGTATTAAAAGGAAATTTCCCTAAGTACTATGCCATGAGAATTCTATTTGATATGTTTGAAAAAAGTAGGTGTTCATATTGGATAAAATTTTGCTTATATGTAAGTATGGCTTAAATATAACTATATTGATTATTCCTCATTAAATAATCTTTTTTCTGTTGGCTCAGTTATCTGTTAAGATTCCACTTACCTGTTAGATAAATAACTGTCTTGTCTTTTAACCCAGACTTAGATAGCTGCTTGTTCACTATCATTCTGAAACCATCCTGCTTGTCATTTCTTATAGTATAATAGTATTCCACCATAATCATATACCACAACCATGTACCAGCTGTTCCCCAACTGCTGGGCATCCTCTCAATTTCCAGCTTTTTGTCACCATCATTTACTCACAAAATGATAGCAGGGAGGCTGCAAAGTTTTCTCTCAATTGATTATTCCTACTGCTACTCAGCCTCTTGTAGCAGTGGCCTTCCTATCTCTTCTGACAAGCCAAATTTGAAATTTTCATTATGCCTAGCAGAACTTAAACATTTATTGTGTACTTAATTGTGTGAAAAACTTTTGCTCACTTTGTTAGTCTGACCTGTAAAGTCATTTCATCCTGCCAGGCTTTTACTGGGTTTGGGTTTATTTTTTTTCCTCTTCAGTCTCAAAAAAAGACAAAATACCAGTTTTCCTTATAAAGTGATTTTTATGCACACGTTAAAAAAAAAAACAAAAAAAATCCATAGGCATTTGGAAAATAATACTGTTATAACTATAGCCAAACCCAGGATCCATTCCTCAGCTGATTTCAGATAAGCTATAGCCAACTCGCAGTTTTCCCATTAAGACCAGGTAGGTATTTTTTCCTGAATTGGAAACTATATGCAGGGAGCAGTTCAAATTTAGGTTTAATTGGTGAATAAGAAATCAGGGGAAATGGTTATTACAGACTTGAATATTTCTTTCCAAGCCATAGTAGAACCTGAGAATACCATCCTTCCTATAGTGTAGGAAATATAGCTGTCTGTACCATGGTGTAATAGTTGCTAGATATGTCTCCCTTTAGGTAGAGACAAGAGTATGGGAAGGACACTGGCCCTTAACCATTTTCCATTTTGTTTTTCTACAGTTATAGTTATATGTTCCATATTTCTTATTACATCATTTTATTTAATTATTGTTTATTAATCACATTTGACCATTTAAAAATCTACTTCATATTGATTGAATCATATTCCTGTCATAGTGTGTACTCACACTGAAGTATAATGTTAATCTGAGTAATAGACAAGAAGAATCTTCTTCCATTTTTGTTTGACTTCTTTGTTTTTTCTCCTCTTTAGCCTTAGAACTGTGTATATACTTACTAACTCTAGTGGCCCTTTAGGGGCCAAGGAGTACTTTTCCCACAGACTGCTCATAATAGCTGTGATTATAATCCTGGCAAGTACAGAAGTGATGTGACCCTTTGTTTAGGTTGTTGTCCTGCCTTTGCAATTTCCTGATTAGGAAGGAGTTTGATTAAACCCAGAGTGTCATATGACCGACTATCAAAGGAGGATACCAACCCTACTTTTCTTGAAAGAACCTTGAAGGCCATAACAGTGCTGCTCAGCTTGAGATATAGCCTCTTTGGAACCTGTAGCTGAGAAGGAAAGGAGGAGGAAGAGATAAAAACTCTGTTTTTTGCCTTCTCTATCTTACCACTGTTAAAAGAGGAATAAAGGATAAAGAGCAAAGAGGGCTATCTACTTGCCAGCTTCTTGATCCCTTGTGGTTGTTGAGTACACAACTGGGTGACCACACTAGGTATCAGTCCATGAAAAAGCCATGAAGTGCCTGTTATGCTCCAGGTCCTGTCCTAGGTATTGGGAATCCAAAGGCAAAAATGGAATAGTTCCTGCCTTCAAGGACTTTACACTATACTGAGGAAGAAAGTGATTTCAAATATGTAGTTATTCAACTCTTATAAGTATTCAAAAACCTGTGATGTCATTGGTATGGCTCTTCCTTTCACTAATGTGGGTTACAGCTCTTCTGTAACTTAGTAGTCTTTAGGACTTACTATCACTGAAAAACTCACTTCCTGGAAGCCAATTCATTTATGAGTCCCTCCAAACTTAGCTAGATTGTTTCATTCATTTCATTACCAAGTCTGTACTTAGAGCCCTTCTAGCCTGATAGGATCTGCTGGAGCATTTTGGCATAGCCCATGGAGAATTCCAGTCATCACCTGTTGTTGTCATCATGACTCTTTGTTTTATTTGGGAAAATACTAGAATGGTCTATCCTTTCCTTCTCTAGCTCATTTTACAGATGAGGAAACTGAAGCAAACAGGGTTAAGTGACATGCCCAGGGTCACACAGTTAGTAAGTGCCTGAGGCAGATTTGAATTCAGGAAGATGAGTCTTCCTATCTTCAGGCCTGGCACTCTATTCACTGTATCACCTAACTGCCCCAGTAATATACTCTAAAATACACATAATTTTTATGTTTTTGGATTTCCTCTGTTCTCTTCTAGAGATAATGATAATAAAAATAAGATAATGCTTACATTTCACATAAACTATTTTGAAAAGTTGTTCTAGTATGTAATTATTTTAGATGGGTAATTGGCTAAAATAATGTAGAACTGTTAGTTTTCTTTGTTTTCCTCTAAATCGTGATTAGGCTTCCAGAATGTGTTAATGTCTTTTTTTTTTTTTTTTTACTAATCTATCAATGCCTTTACTGGTTTGTTTTTAAACTTGTATTTCACTGTGTACTTGTTATCTCTTAAATTGTTTCATTGTTGTTGTTGTTTTTAAAGAGGCATGGCTATTGTACCTTGGGAGAAGCCTTTAACCGCTTAGACTTTTCAAGTGCAATTCAAGATATCCGAAGGTTCAACTACGTTGTCAAAGTAAGGACTTGGATTTTAGAAATCTGTATTAGTGTCATATGTTAACCAACCTACCCGTGCTTTATACATTTGGTATCTTGAATGTTTAATATGAGTAATTTGTTTTTTTGTAAGTAGAAAAGTTTATCTGGATTGCTTTGTGTCAAAAATAAGCTAACCCAAAATAGAATTGTTAAGTTGAGGAAAGTCAAAAAAGCTTAAACTTTTCTCTTGTTTTTTTGTAGGATTATAATTCAGCTCCCTTCATCAAAAATTTTTATAGCGTGAAACCTGGATGCCATGTTTCTTAACATTGATCTCTGTATATAGGTAGTCTTCTGTGTACTATGCCATGTCATGCCAAGCCAGTGGCTTGGATGCTTTGTTTGGTGCTTCTGAGTAAAAGATAGAATTTCTTCTAAAGTGATTTTTGCTGATTTTCTAAAATACAGGTTCCTTTGCAGGAAGAAAATTTATTTTTAAGGGACTAATTGATAAGCTGGAAGGCATATAGTTTTCATAAAATGAAATAGCATTTTAGAAGAATATGATTTTATAGATTCTATGTTATATTACATATAAAAGAAAGAGCCTGCAAAATACATATATATATGCGCATATATATATATATATTCATATTTACTGATTGCCTTTTGTGTGTGAGTAATTATCTCTGTTGTAATGGATAAGATCAGGGCTGGGCAACCTGAAGCCAGGAGGCCACATGTGGCCCTCTAGGTCCTCAAGTGTGGCCATTTGACTGAATCCAAATTGTGCAGAACAAATCCTCTTAATGAAAGGATTTGTTCTGTAAAACTTGGAAATGGCAACACTGAAGGACCTGGAAGACCATGTGGCCTCAAGGCCACAGGTTCCCCATTCCTGGATGAGATCATACCTTTATTGTGGGCTCTCCTGTTTTCCTTTTGGACAAAGTGCAGCCAGATATTTATGAAAGTTATTATACATTCTTAATGATAAAATGTCCATTTTAAAAGTATTTTGACTCTTAAAACACTGAAAAAGATTACTAGAGGGAAAAAAATGCAATCTGTAAATAGCAAAGAATAAGATATTCTTAACTCTATAGGATGTTTCTTACACAGTTCTACTTAGAATTCTAAGTCTACTTCATGACATTTTTCTGACACTTCTGTGCTGTACGATTCAGTTATTTCTATTACTTTAGTTCTGATTAGGCAGAAGTCACTATTGTTTTCTGAAGTATTATACATAGATTTCCCAGTTTACTTGGACAAACTGTATACTTTGGTTATCCCTTCCATAGATGATGAAACTGAGATATCTCATGGTTAAATGACTTGTCTAACAGCACAACTGAGTAGTCCAGGAAGTAAGTCTGTTTTTTTTAATCAAAAAGTATTTTATAATATAGTCATGTTTTCTAATCTCTACAAGAGCTTTTGAATTTTGCGGGTGGAAAGAAAACTAGAGGTAGACTAGAACTGCATGGAGAGAAGCCATGGCAAGAAAGAACTTCTAAGGATTTTTGCCTTTTTGTTTTTCTCAAGGAGAGATCCTTGTTCTCCTTTAGTCCTCTGCAGAGTGTCACAAAATTTTAGACTTTGTAAGGTAGACTTAGATAGAGTTAGGGTGTTTATGTATTTGTCTACATTATTGCCTAGAGCAAGTAGAAATTTATTTGGAACATATTCAGTTTTAGACCTCTCGAGCATTATAGGAGGCAAACACACTAATTTTCACTAACAGCCATCTTTATTGTCTTCAATTATAAGAGAAATGTGTATTGTTTTTCTATTCTTTTGTAGTTGTAGCAATGTAGTAGCATTTGTAGTAACTCTTTTCACTGATATTTCACTTTACTGTCATGGGTTTATCAGCATGACTATTATTAAATTATCTGTATGCTTAGTAAGTATTGTTGATACTCCTGGATTATTTTCATAAACTTAGCTGTATTAACTTAGAAAAAGAGCTTTAAGATGTCTAGAAATGAATATTTTTGTACTTTTTCTAATGGGTTCAAGAATTTCTCTTTTTAAGAAGATGTATCTAAAAATGTTTCAGTTAAGCTTTTCAGATAACATAGGAATCCCTAGTTAGGCCAAAATTACCATTATCAAATTCTGGAGGTTGTCCAGGTACATTAAATTTCTTTGAATGTTATAATATGAGATTTCAAAGTCCAATTATAGATTGTTTCAGTAATCAAATGAAAAGTCATTTGAGTTGGCAGTCTCAGTCTTTGGCTTTTGCTGAGGAACAAAATTTGATAAATTTAAACTTTATATGCTTCAGTTCAGCTTCTAAGATATTACGATAATTGAAATGTTTAGCTTTGTTTTGTTTTTTGTTAAAAAATATTTGAGGCAATTTATGTCACATAATGGGGCAGCTAAGTGACCCAGTGGATAGGGTGCTAGGTCTGAAGTCAGGAAGACTCATCTGGCCTTAGATACTTACTAGATTTATGACCCTGGGCAAGTCACTTACCTTTGCTTTCCTCGGTTTCTTCCTCTGTGAAGTGAACTGGAGAAGAAAATGGCAAACCACTCCAGTATCTTTGCCAAGAAACTGAGGTCATGAAGAGTTGGGCATGACTGAAATGACTGAACAACAACAAGCCATATAGTGTCTAATTTGCCTCTGTAATTCAGCTTTATTTCTAAAGATTATATATTTCTCCAAAGTTTTTTTTAAGAAGACTGAATAACTAATGATTCATGTGGTTTTGAGAATTATTCATTTATTCAATACCCCTACCATGGCATAACCTCTTCTGCAGCTGCTTGCTGAGAATGTGAGAATTAGTGCATTGAAACTTATATATTTGGGCTAATGAGTGGGTCAGCTTAGAATTGTGATACAATTAATGAATAAACTACTAAAATCTTCAGTGTGTTCCTTTTGCACCTAATGAATTTTTCTTTAGCTCTACAAAACCACTTGAATATCTTTAATCGTTAAGTCACAATATGTAGCATTTGGGAAATGTCTGTTTAAAATGTTGTGTTCATTATTTTAATAAGTGATCATAATTTTATGTTTTTACACTGTTAAAATTGTCTTAGTGCATTTTAGAAAAGAGTATGATAGAATATCTCAAAATTCTATACAAATTTCTTTCTTGGATTTATAAAATACCTTATACTTTATTTCTTAATAACTTGGTTGTTAGAAATAGCACCATCTTTTAAAAACACTATTAAAGACAATTTGCTTCTGTTTTAATGACTCATTCACATTGTTAATATAGGTTCAGTAAATCATTATATTGGGTTTCTTTAAAAAATGACAAATAATTCATTGAACTGTTTAAGTTGATCTATATTCAAAGGTTCAGTAAAAAGAAATATTTTGGTGGGGGGTTTTTGCTACATTGGCAAATTATAGGAAGCCAGTCATTTCTTTCCTACTGATTACAGTTAGTGTTTCATTATGTGTGTTGAGAAACTTCCCCATTAAAAAAAAACAAAAAGAAAAGAAAGATTTTCCCCCTCCAATGCATTCTATTTTCAATCCTAGGGAACTGCTAACTTCTAGTACTTTCCGGTCCATTGTTGACCTCATTGCTTCACCCTTCCCACATTTAGAATAAACTAAGATGACTTTTCCTTGGAAATTTTATTTTATAATCTTCTGCTCTTAGAGAAACTACCATATAAAGCTATATTATTTTTGGTGAGCATTTTAAAATGTATGACGGAGACAGTTATGAGAGGACAGAAAATTGTTAGGTGCCTTGAAATTTTCTCATCTTAAAGACAACTGAATCACATATTGCTCATCAAAACAACTACAAGCTAGTATTTTAAAGGGTCTTTTTAAACAGTTTTCAGCAGGTTTGGAGACTGAGTAATGATAAGCATGGCTTGGTTTTTGCTCAGTAGATGAACTTTTTTTATTGAAGTTGATGTACTTTAACACCACTAAAATACATTTGTTTCCTCAAAGCCCTTATTTCAAAGGATGCTTTAAGATTATTTCAATTCAGAATAGTATACATCCTTAAATCCTTAAAACCTCCACAAAAAACCAGAGATGACTAGCAGCTACTTCTATGCACTCCTTGTGCATATGTAATGATGGTAACAAAAGATAATTAAGCCAGTTTCTATAAAAGGTGAGTTGATTTAAGGGGCAAGTGCCCATGCTATGTGCCAACAGTTCATTTGTTTCTATAATTTCTATACCCTTTTGAGCCAAGACACAGGCAAAATGTCTTTCACAAGTAAGTGGTTAGCTTTAGAAGTGCCAAACTGTTTAACCCATAACTTTTTGTAATCTTACAGCAAATAGGCAATTACTAAATCATAATTATGTACCACTAGCAATTGTGAAGCCAGAAGAAGGTGGAAAAAGTTCTGAGTGTGTTCTCTCTCAACCTCTTTTCCCCGGCTATCTCAAAACCCAGGTATTTTGGTCCAAAACAGAAGTGAAGTCTCCCTTTCATGGTGCCCAGGAAGCATAGATTTGACATAATTTTTACATATAAGACTTGTTTTTACATTATTTCCCTTGAAAAAATCAGCACCGTTTAATAGCATTTACTCAGTACCCAATACATGCAAGATTTTTAGCATAAATGAAGAAAAAAGGTTCTGTTGTAAGAAAAGAGGGAAAAGATAAAAGACACAGAGATCAATAGGAGGTATGTTGAGGATGAAGAACATTCTGAACCAGTGGGAATAAGGAAAGGCTTGTTGACAAGCCTTGAAGGAAAATAGTGATTTTTAAGGTGGAGATGAAGGGAACAGTAGGTGCAAATGCAACAGATATTCAGTTATTTGCTATGTTAACCTCCAGACAGTAAAGCAGTGAATAAGTGAGGTTTCTGAACCGTTTGGGAGTTGGGGCCAGGGAGAACAGAAACAAATCCTTTGTCAATGAAAGGAAACAAGGAAAACAATATACCCAGAAGGGAATAGATAGGAGAAAAAACTTCTACCTAGAACAGCCCAACAGGTTGGGTAAAAGAATCATGATATTCAAAGAAACATTTATTAAGTTCTTATTGTTGTAAATTATTAAGCAGTTTATCTTGCAAGATACAGAAAAAAGCAGAGTACTCTTTGCCCTCAGGAAGCTTATGAATATAATGGGATTTAATAAAAGGGTAAGCCAAGCAGTACATACTTTAACATCTTCTGTTGGCTTCACTGTAGCAGCACATTATTGATGGTAACACTTAATGAGATCTGTGATCTTACTGATGTCAGTATCACCTCTGGTGGTACACATAGCAACCCATTCGAACCCTCTCAGTTTGTGTTACTTTTGTCCATATCTTCCCATAAATCTACCCAGTGTGCTAAAGTCCCTTCTCTAGAGTCCAGACCTTCATGTAGAATATAATCTCTTTGAGATTAGGGAGTACTTCATTTTTGTATCCCCAGCACTAAACACCTAACTTGGCACATAGCAATGCTTTATAATTGCTTCCACCTCCCCCTTTCATTAAATGAAATGTTCCTGAATGATTCTTGGTACCCTTTGTCTCCTTTTCTCCCATTCTGCCATTACTACTTAGAATCAGGACTGAGGGCTATTTTGTGTTTTTCTTTGTTTGATTATTTGTCATGGCTAAAGAATTGGATCTAATCTCCTAGTGATGTCTCTTCAGCCAAACCAGTCCTCAGAGGTCAGATAGAGTCTTTGCCACGACTGCCCTTGAAGCCTTTCTAGCAGAATACAAATTACTTGAGCTTGTGTTCTGTTGACATAGCCTTCAGGAACCCAAGTTTACCTTCTCACCATGGTATAACTTTTGTTACAGTTTTGATGCTAATAATACTAATGATAGGTAGTGATTTATGTAGTGATAAGACTGTAACCCTATAAGATAGTATAAAGATCACCTTATCATTAAAATTAAGTTAAATTATATTAAGTATTTCTGTTTCCTGAGGCACAAATATGTTTGATATGAATCAGGAAACTTTTGAAGATAGTTGAAATAAAAAAACATTTGACAATATAATTTATGACAAAGTAAGATAAATATTTATAAAACTTATCAAATGATCTCCTGACATTTCCTATCTTACTAAAGGAATAAATTACTTATGTAGCTAAATATAATTCATGTCTTCAGTTGACCTGCATAGCCAAGTTAATAAATATATTTCTCCATTTAAAAATATCATTTATAAATATTTGTACCTAGGGCTACCTACAATGAATTAGTTTCTCCCTCTAGGTTCCTGGATACTCTCTCTCCTCCCTGGAATGTTACTTCACTGCTTTCTCCAGATTCCCCCATGACCTGTCTTTTTAGTCTTCTTTCCAGAAGCATTCATTTCCTACATTCTAATCATGAGTATCCGCCAAAGGTTATCTCCTGGGTCCTTACTTTGTCCCTTTCTGTCAAGACACCTTGCATTTTTAGAAATTACTTTGTTAATATGATTCCTTTCATACATTAATTAAAGATCTATTATGAATTACTTCCTAATTTAGAAAAGTATATAGATTCTATTTTGTTCATGACTAGAAGATTCATTTTCTAGTCCCTTAGTGATAGGTAGCTTCCCTCTCATCACCCCCCTCCTCATTTTTGGGGACCTATGTCATTCATTGTGTGCAAGGCATCTAGCAAAAACAAATCTGGCACAACACTTCCTATGAACTGAGAAAGGTTTTGAAGATCTGACTGTATCTTTCCAAGGATCAGCATAGCTCATTTGGGAGAGATTTATCAGCACTCTGCTGGATTCATGAAATCATGAACTAAGACTTAGGGAGGTTGCATTCTGCATTTATTCCTTGGTAACTATTCCAATATTTAATAGCCCTTATGGGTAGAAGGTTCTTCCTATTTCCCAATTTATTTCTGTTGAATTAAATTATTTCTTATTCTGTCTGAAGCACAGAAAGTAGTTGGTTCCTGTCTTCCTTGAATAAAAATTTATGGGAATTTGGAGCCTTATTTCCATAGGATCAGTAAATTCTGCCACTTTTACTACTAATTACTAGCTTTTACCATTCAAATTTGAGGATTACCATTCTGCCTTCTTCCAAGTTTGTTAGGAACTTTTAAAATTGGGAAGTTCTGAATTAAAAGGAACCTTTCTTCATTATTATATTCATCATTATAACTTGACAGACTAACTTCAGTAGGATTGAAAAGAATTGCCCTCATAGTTCTAATATAATGTAGGAAAATAAAAATCAAGCAAGTAAAGCACAGACTGATAATTGTTGGATAGATATTATGTAATATACATGTACATATATTTGTATGCATATTTGTGTACATGTATGTACATGTATACATATACATGTTTATACATACATACAGGTGTGTGATAGTAATGCTCCATAGGGATCAGAAAATTGAAAGCACCAATTTATGAAAAATCATAAGTACTGTAAGAACTTACATAGTATATTATTATCATTAGACCTGATTAATTTTTCATTAAGTCTATTTTATGATTTCCTATAAATCCTGACCATATGGGCCAGTGCCTGTTTTCAAGGTTTTATTAGTGATTCCGTGAGGATTTTGTTACTGAACAGCACAGGAAGTCTTTTATAACGTAGCACTACCTTTTATTCAGTTTCTTTTACCTATATGTTAACATTGTATCTACTTAAACTCGCAGTTGTATTTGAAGTTCGACCACTTTAAAAGGTAACAAAAATTCAAATTCAGAGTGAGTTTCTGTTAAACTGCAAAGGAGACAAACTATTTCCGAAGCTACAGACTTATTTGTGAGAGGAATTAAATGCATAGTAGATGAACTTGGCAACACCTGGTTATATAAAGAATAACCTCTCATTTTTACTGCCATTATTTCAGAGGGGATACCATAATTACCTGAAATATCTAGAATTTATGCTAAGCTCCTCTCAAAAAAAGTTTTCACCTTTGGGAAGAGATGGCATTTTATATGACCTACCAGAAATGGAAACAGTATGATTTTGGATTGGGATTAGCTTTTGAGCTGAACCATTTCTTCCAACTTCTTCATGAACCTCTTATTTTTAGAGTATCTGTTAGATACATAAGACTGCATTGGGCTCTCTCACCAGATAAATTAGCAATTCATCTTTCTGGTGGCAGCAGAAACCATTTTTTTAAACACTAGGCTGCTTAAGTAATTAGTGATTTTTATTTTTAGGAAAAGAACTGGTTGCTATGTTGAGACATACTACATAATTAACTAATAAATAACCAATGTAGGGGCTTTGATGATAGGGTATTACATATGTTCAGAAAAATATCAAAAAATTTTAAACTATTTATTAGTAATAACAAAAAAAGATATTTAAAATTACCAGTTGAGTTTTGTTAGTCCATCATAATACTAGGTTTGCTTGGTATATCTCTTTATGAACAGAGAGCTTATATCGTCCAGGATGTGTTACATTAGATAGAACATTGGATCTGGAGTCAGGAAGACCTAAGTTCAAATCTGGCTTCAGACGCTTCCTAACTTTGTGGCCTTGGGCAAGTCACTTAATCTCTGTTTGCCTCAGTTTCTCATTTATAAAATGGAGATAACAATAGAACCTACTTCTCAGGGTTGTTGTGAAGGTAAAATGAGAAAATCATTGTAAAGTGCTTAGCACAGTGCCTGGCACATAGTAAATGCTACATAAGTGTTAGCTGTTATTACTATCACATGTCCAAAATAGAACAATTGTCTTTCCTTTTAAAACCGTCCCCCCTCACTTTCCTGTTTATCTTAAGGACAATACCACCTCTTCCATTCCCCCAGTTTTCACAGGCCACGACTCAGCCTTGGCTCTTCATGTCCCATGTCTAATCAGTGGCTAGATATTGTCAGTTCACAATGTCACTCCCATTTTTCTCCTTCTTTCCACTGAAAAGGCCACCAGCCTAGTTCAGGCCATCATCACTTCTCACCTGAACTATTGGCCCCTTTGCTCTTAGTCTCTCTGATTCCAGGCTTTCACATCTCAAGTTCATTTTTCACACAGCTACCAGTCTTATTTCCAAAGCCCAGATCAAACCATGTGACCCTTTCAAAAATTTTAAGTGGCTTAACTTCTCAAATATTTAAATAATTCTTTTAGAAAAAAATAATTGAACAAACAATAAATGAGCTTCCTGAGAAAAAGTCTCCATGGATTTGCAAGAAAGTTCTACCAACACTGAAGGAACAATTAATTCCAGTACTATATGAACTATTTGAAAAAAATAGGCAAAGATTCCTATCATATTACTTCCATGAAATAAATATGCCCTTAAAACCTAAATCAAAGAGAGCAAAATCAAAGAAAACTATAGACCAATTTCTCTAATGAATATTGATGCCAATAAAACTGACAATCTAAGTGAAATGGATGAATATTTACAAAAATATAAATTTCTCAGATTGACAAAAGAGGAAATAGCCCTGTCTTAGAAAGAAAAATGAAACAAGCCATAAATGAGTTCTCCAAGGGAAAATCCCCAGAACCAAATAGATTTACAGATGAATTCCACCATACACTTAAAGAATAATTTCAATACTATATAAACTGTTTGAAAAAATAGATAAAGGAGTTCCTACCAAATTTCTTCTATGATACAAATATGGTTTTATTACTTAAACCAGAGAGAGCAAAAATAGAGAAAGAAAACTATAGACCAGATTCATTAATTAATCTGATGCAAAAATTTTAAATAAAGCACTAGCAAGATTACAGCAGCATATCACAAAGATCATACTACACTGTGACCAGGTGGGATTTATACTAGAAATTCAGAGCTAGTTCAGTATTAGGTAAACTCTAAGCATAACTGACCAAATCAATAACAAAAAAAAAAAATCCCCACAAATCATATTATTATACCAAGAGATATAGAAAAAGCTTTTGACAAAATGCAACATCCATTCCTAGTAAAAGCATAGGAATAAATAGAGCTTTTCTTAAAATTATAAGTTGTATTTATCTAAAACTAAGGGCAAGCTTTAGTTAAAATGGCGATAAATAAAAGCCTTTTTTCAGTAAGATCAGGGTTAAATCAAATATGTCTGTTATCGCCTTTACTATTCAGTATTGTACTAGGAAGGCTAGCTATAGCACAAAGACCAGAAAAAGAAATTTAAGGAATAAGAACAGGCAACACGGAAACAAAACTATTACTTTTTGTAGATAATATGGTGGTATAACTTCAGCAAAGTTGCAGGATATAAAATGAACTCACGTAAATCAACACTTCTATGTATTATCAGCGAAACCCAACAGGAAGAGAAAAAGAAATTTAATTTAAAATAACTGCAGACAGTATAAAATACTTGGGAGTCTACCTGCCAAGACACAGAGGAACTGTATAAACACAATCACAAAACACTTTCCACACAAATAAAGACAGATCTAAACAGTTAGAGAGCTATTAATTGTTCATGGGTAGGCTAAGCCAATATAATAAAAATGACAGTAACATCTACATCGGTTTATTTACCCAGTGCCATAACAAACTTCCAAAGAATTATTTTATAGAATTTTTAAAAAGTACATATGGAGGAACAAAAAGTCTAGAATATCAAGAGAATCAGTGAAAAGAAAAATGAAGAAAGGGGGCTTAGCAGTGCCAGACCTGTAAACTCTGCTGCAAAGTAATAATTATCAGAATGGTCTGGTACTAGATAAGAAATACAGTGGTTGATCAGTGGAATAGATTAAGCCCACAATATACAGAAGTAAATGACCACAGCAAACTACTGTTTATAAACACAAAGATCCAAGTTTTTGGACCAGGAACTCACTATTTGACAAAAGCTGCTGGGAAAACTGGAAAGCAGTCTGACAAAAACTAAGCATAGATCAGTATCTAACACTGTAGCAAGATAGGCTCAAAATGATTACATGATTTGGATGTAAAGTGATATATGCAAATTAAGGAAGAGCTCATGGCCTAATAACAGATACAGAGGATCATGGGATAAATTTGATTGCATTAATTTTAAAAGCTGCACAAACAAAACCAGTGTAGCCAAAATTAAAAGGGAAACAAGACACTGGAGGGAAATGTTTACAGGAAATTTCTTGGATAAAGTCTTATAGGGAACTGAACCAAATTTATAAAATTAAAAAAAAACCATTTCCCGTTTGATAAATGGTCAAAGGATATGAACAGAAAAATTTCAGAAGAAATTAAATCTATTGATAATCATATAAAACGCTGTCACTAATAAAGAAATACAAATTAAAGCAGTTCTGAGCTACCACCCCATACCTAGCAGATTGGCTAATGTGACAAAAAAGGAAAATGATGCACTAATGCACCATTGGTAGAATTGTGAAATAAATCATTCTGGAGAATGATTTAGAACTATGCCTAAAGGGCTATAAAACTGTATATTCCCTTTGACTCAGCAATGCTCTCACCAGGTCTGAATTCCAAAAAGATCAAAAGAAAAGGAAAAGGTCCTATATGTACAAAAATACACATAACAGCACTCTTTGTGGTGGCAAAGAAATGGAAATTGAGGGGATGCCATCAATTGGGATAGACAAGTTGTGGTTTCAGACTTGGGAAGACAAAATACTAGCTTTTCAATGTGGCATTTGAAACACTCCACAGTTTGTATCTAGTCTACTTTTTCCGGCCTTTATGTGCTCCCCATTACAGCCAAATTGTTTTATTACAGAATGTTTCACAGAATGTTACTGCCCACTCCAGTTCCTCAAATGTGTCTCTTCTAAATTTCTAACTCTTACAATCCTTAGCTTCTCAGCCCAGGTTTACCTTTTATGGTAAGCCTGTATCTGGGTACTAGAGACATAATTTCTAGACAATTTAATCATTTTATTAATAATGCCAGCATGTCTAGTAATAAAAGGATGGTCATTTGACCATCTCTCTCTTAGACCAAAGACACCCTTGAGTGTGCTCATGGCTTATTTGAACATTGGAAGAGAATGTTATAGAAAGTGGCAATAAACTCTAGTTAATAATGAGAGAATGAATATCACGAGGGCCTGAACCTATTCAGATGAACTCTGATTATTGGCATTGGCTTCTAAGTTACCCCCAGCCTTAGGGCAGTCTATTCAAAGAATTTATCTTCACCTAAACCTGGCTTCCCCTCCTGGGTGGATTAACTGACTCTGAGGAACTCACACTCTACCAGAGGATATAACATGTTGAGAGAAATTGATGTCTCTCATGGAGTAGGCAAAGTTCCAAGAGGACATCAGCTTCAGAATTACGTAACAGAAATTATGAATATTAAAAAGGCAGGAGGGATTTGTTAAGGGATTAAGTAATAGCAGATTGCTCCCAGCCACAGTGGAACTGTGCCTGCAATTACCCACAATGCATATAGAAAAACCTATTTGGGGGGTATGTATGATTACGATATTATAATAAGTCTCTTTAAACCATAAGTTCATTTAAAGGAGAACTTTTGCTGTTACTGTGCAGGTGTCTACTTAGGAAAAGTCCCTTCTATTGTTTTTGGGGTCCACATCCTGTCTGGGCATCGTGGTGGTGCTGCTTTGTGGTTAGCTGAGTGTTGTGGTCCTGTCTGAGACTGGATGGATGTTGTGACTGAGTGCATGGACACACCTGCTGTTTCTGTAGGAAATATGAGGAATGATTCTAAGGGCAGTGGCTAGCTAGAGGCAGTGGCTGGGATCCCATCACATGGATATGCTTGCTGTTCTGTGAGAAATATGAGTTTATGTTGTTTTAGTGAGCAGTGAGGAATATGTGAAGAAATTGGGGGGGTGGTAAAGGGGGAGCAGTAACTCGGTAGGGGCAGTGGGCCTGCTGGTAAGGGGGGCCTATAAGGAAGTTAGAATATTGGGGCTGGGAGCAGCTTTATTAGAATTTCATCAATTTCATCCTTTAAATGTAAAGAGATCAGTGGGGGGAACTCTTCTAGACCCCTAATTTTTACTCACCATCAAGAACTTATAAGAGCAGGATTGGGAGGCAGAGAAGTGACAAAAGCCATAAAATATGTGAAGGGGAGGGAGAGGAAGGGTCTAGTCTGATGTTCATTGTAGGTCTTTAAAGAGCAGGTTACAGATGATTCTCTGGCATTTTCTCTGACTGTCCCTCCTCTGCTGGTCTTCTTGGCTTCCTTCAAGTCCCAACTGAAATACTATTTTTCACTGGGAACCTTCCGCAGCCACTCTCAATCCTATTACCTTCCTTCTGTTAATTATTTGCTATTTTTCCTGCACATAGCTTATTTTATATTTATTTTTGCATGTTTTGTCTCCTAATAGATTGTAAGCTACTTGAGACTATCATTTGCCTCTTTTTATATCCCCACCACTTAGCACAGTGACTGGAATAAAGTGGGTGCTTGAAAGATGTTTCCTGATTAATTCTTCTGGGAAAGATAGGGCGAGTTTAAGGGAACCAGTTGAAATTATGAAGCATGAGAAATGCAAAGTACTTTTGATAGCTAACTCCAACCTCATAGGGAGGCTTAATTCAATACTTCTATGTTCCAGAGGGAAAATGAAATAAGGTTTCATATCATAAGGACATCTGTTGTCAGAGTAGTGGGCCAGGAGTTTTACCATATTCATTAACATAACAACTGGTAGAGTAAGCTTCCCTTCCACAGAGTAATCAATAGTAAGCAATATTCACTTTATCTCAAAAAGGGAAGAAACATGGCATTTTGACTTTACAAAAGGAAAATGTAGCAATAATTCAATTGCAGAGGCTGATGTAAACAGTTAGCCAATTGGAGACAAGCGTTCACCAACTTGTCTGTCAAATGACCTTCTATAACAAACCTGCTGAATTTATGAAGTGAGATTTTGCTTCTGTTTTCTCTGCCAAGAAAAATAATCTTTGGCCGAGATATAACAGAACAGAAATGGATGGTAAAGCACTAGTCTCTGAAATCAGCAAGGGAAATAGTAAGATATATTTGATGCCTTTGATGAGCTGTGATCTCAAGGCTCAAATGAACCACAGCCTAGAGTACTGAAAATACTAGTAGATTTGATTGCTGAACCAGTGCCAGTAACCTGTGAAAGATCATTAGCAATAGGGGAGTAATGGAGAAGGGTCAACTTTGTCCCCATTTTCAGAAAAAGGAGAAAAGAGCAGACTGCAAACTACAGAGCAGTGGGGTTGATTTTAATTTCTGGCAAAATTCTGCTATGTGTTATTAAGGAGAGGATCAGTGAATAGTTCTAAAAGACATAGCAAACAAATCTGAGTTCCTTTTTTTAACAAGGTTGCTAGATTTTGTGTGTGTGTGTGTGTGTGTGTGTGTGTGTGTGTGTGTGTGTGAGAGAGAGAGAGAGAGAGAGAGAAAGAGAGAGAGAGAGAGAGAGAGAGAGAAAGAGAGAGAGGGAGAGAACAGAAATCTTGAGGATACTTCAGGTATGTTTGAAAAGAGCACTGGCTCTAGAGTCAGAGAACCTAGTTTCAGAACGCAACCATGGTTTGTGTGACCTTGAGCAAATCATTTAACCTTGTTGGGCCTCAGTTTCCTCATATGTAAAATGAGGGATTTGGCCTTTGCACTCCATTCCAGCTCTGGATCTATGATCCTTCTGAAATGGAGGGGGGTTCAGGGACCCCTCAAGAGCTGGAGTATTATTGGACAGGGTCATCTGAAATGAATTCACGGACTCAAGCATTCTTTAAGTCAAGTTGGTAAAGGTTTATTTTTTACACTTTTCAGTGGGTAAAAGTTCTTAAGGAAACTTCATGATTCTAAAAATTAACCACATTGGCCAGACTTTTAAGGAATCTGAGCATTATTGACAAGTGTGTCAGATTGAATCTGAACACTTTAATGGAAGCAAAATGGATCTTATATACAGAAAATTGTGGGATGGAATTAAAGGAATGAAAGTCTAGGGTGAGGAGAGGTGCAGATAATGGAAGGGCAGATTGCCCCAGGCAAACTCCAGGGACCTGGGTCACATGGAAAGTCCAGAGCTTTTCCTTTTAGGGCTTCAGAGCCCATTCCTATCAGCCCCATCTTGTAAAACTAGGAGCCGTGGACGGATTTAGACTTGTTGAAAAGAAAAAAATGAATAGTGATTATTGCTATTCAGAAATTAAATAGGCTGCCTCAGGTGGGGCTGGGCTGTGCTTCACTAAAATCCTTCTAGCAAAATTCGAGCCCTGGATGATCACTTGTCTAATATGTCTGTCATAGAAGAGATTCTTTCTCAGGTACAGTTTGGACTAATTGTCCTTCCAGATCCCTTGCAACTGTGAGATTGTTTGATTCTACAAAAATGTGAAAGTCTATGGCTTTGTTTTCCTTACTGCAGAATACCACTAGTTCCTTTGGCTAAGTCCATCCCTTATCACTAAAATAGAACCCCATAATCTATAGTTCCCAGTTGTCAAGGTAAGGGAGAGCTTGGAGTTTCAATGTTATCTTGCCCTACCACTTCCTGTTGGATACCTCTCCCTGGTGTTGAAAAGCTTCAAAGGCTAAGCCTTCCCACTTTTCCTTATCCCTGTTCCCATAATTAATTGTCAGTTGTCAGAATAGGAATACTCCTTAGACACCATCTAGCTCAGGATTACTTAACCTGGGGCTCATGGATATATTTCAGGGAGCCTATTAAATTGGATGGGGGAAAAATTATACTTTATTTTCACTATCCTCTAACTGAAATCTAGCAGTTCCTTTAATTATTCTGAGCTTTCTACAAGGTTGCCAAAGGGGTTTGTGACAAAAAAAAAGTTAATAACCCAAGATCTACATCCCTTCAGTTTTGTATATGAGTCAGGCTAGACTCAGAAAGGGAAATTACCTGCCAAGGGATCACAAAGCTATTAAGTCAGAATTTGAACACAGATCTTCTCAATTCAAATGAATAAGAAGCTTTTTGCTATTTGTAGACAGTCCTTCCCCAAAGTTTCTTTATTGTCCCCTCTGACCTGAGGTAAACATTAACATATGCCAGGCTACTTTCTCATGGATTATACAAAATATCCTTTAATATTTGAGTCTGAGCTTTACATAAATATTAAATGTTTTGGTAGCCTGGCATTTAAATGTTACAACAACATATTAGCATTTTATAAATGTATAATTCATTGTTTTATAATTTGTATTTTTTATTGAATGCCTTCGCATCCTATTTTCTTTTTCTTTTAAAGCTCTTGCAACTAATTGCGAAATCCCAGTTAACTTCATTAAGTGGAGCAGCACAAAAAAATTACTTTAACATTTTGGACAAAATCGTTCAAAAGGGTAAGAATGATTGGTGTGTTGGTGTTTGGGGTCATAATCAAAAACATTTTTTCTGTGATATAATTTTGTTTTTTACGTATATACTGGTTATATCTGTTGTTTAAGTGAGAGTTGTATTACAGATTTTATATAAATCTTTTCATTCTAAATATTTCATGTTTTTCTATTTTTGGCATTTGCATCAAGCATGCAGAGTATTCTGATAATCAGAAAGGTGACTTATTCCTTAAATGTTGGAGATGTTTTAATTTCCTTAGATAGCTCCTTATTAATGCCTTAACAAGGAAAAATAATCAACTCTGTCAGTTTTTCAATTTACATGTTAGAAAACCCAAAGATTTGTTTGTTTAGGTAGCAGATAGTTCTGAGATTAATTAGTAGTCATTAATAAGTGAAGGTGAATTGCCTTTCCAAAGTTTGTTTTAAATTCTCTGTCAGAGCAACGACCACAGTGTGCGAGAGTTTTTTCTGGTAGACTTGGATCTTCATAGCAATGCAAGGACATTAAAAAATTCCCAATCATCTTCTAAGGCAAAGCGCCTTCCACGTTCATCGAAAGAACTATGGAATTCAGTTGCAGAACGTAGCAGATCATTTTGTGTGTGTGTGTGTGTGTGTGTGTGTGTGTGTGTGTGTGTGTGTGTGTGTGTTGTGTTTTGGTTTGGTATATGATTTCTCCCATTTATTTTAGTTCTTCTACACAGCATGTCTATAATGAAAATGTATTCAATAGGAACATATGTGTAGATCCTATATAGAATTGTGTGCCATCTTGGGGAGGGAGGGGGGTGGAGAGAGGGTAGGTGGGGGGGAATCTAAGTTTTATGGTAGTGATTGTAGAGCATTAAAAATAAATAAAATGAATATATTAAAAAATAAATTCTCTGTCAGGTAGTGGCTATACATATGTAAGTGTATCCATGTAAGTATTTCTTGGTAAGTGCACATAGTGGGGCAGCTGGATGGCTCACTGGGCACATCGTCAGGAAGGCCTAGGTTCAGATACGGCCTCCGACATAAGATGTGTGACTCTGGACAAATCATTTAATCTCAGTTTGCTTTAATTCACTGGAGAAGAAAATGTTAACTCTTCCAATGTGTTTGCCAAGAAAACTCCTTGGACAGTATGGGCCATGGGGTAATGAAGAGCCTGACATGAACTGAATGACTGAACAAGTGTACATTTGCAGAAACCTATGACTAAAAGTATACATGACACTGAAATGTTCCATTGTTTTATATTCATGTTAAAGTCACTATTAACTAGTATATTGAAATATTATAGTGCCTTTTTAAAAAAAAATTGTGAAAATTCCCCCTAAACTATCCCACCTCTCCCTCAAAAAAAATTACTACTAGGCAGTCATGAAAATTATCATATTTTATTCCCATGTTCTGTTACCTTGGAAGCAGTGCCTATTCAAAATTCTGGTAAAATTTGAAAATTTTTAAATTCATGATTAACTCCAGCACTGACTCTTATACTTTATTTTTTCCAGTTCTGGATGACCAACAAAATCCTCGCCTCATCAAAGATCTTCTTCAGGATCTGAGTTCTACACTTTGTATTCTTATTAGAGGAGTAGGAAAATCTGTTTTGATTGGAAATATCAATATTTGGATTTGCAGGTTAGAAACCATCCTTACCTGGCAACAGCAGCTGCAGAACCTTCAGATGAACAAGGTGTGTGCGCGTGGTCTTTTTCTTTACTGTAATACATATACTTAATCATAGCAGCAATTTACAGAGTACTTCATAAGCACTAACAGAGCCACCGTGGTACAAGAAGGCTCCTGGGTTAGAGATCGAAGGACCTGGCTTCAGACTCCACCCAGCTTTATTGACTGGGAGATCTTAGGCAGGGCTTCTCAGTTTCTCCTTTTTAAAATGAGAGGGTTGAACTCCATGGTGTTTAAGGTGGACTTCCTGATCAAAATCTATGACCTTTGATCCTATGATTTTATACTTTACATACTTAATTTATTCTAACATTACAACTACAGATTCCATATTACTAATGCCTACATGTGTCCCAAAAATCAGTCAGTGACAGTTCTAGATTTTGACCAAATTTATTTTACTCTTACCAGTTATAGATTTTAAGATGAATTAGTGTCAGAAGAAACCTTAAATATTTCACTAGTTCTTACTAGAAATATAGTAGGAATGGTACTCATACAATGAGTCTGAGTCCTTAAAGTGATTAGGAGATAAATTAATTTAGGTAACTTTTCCAGACCTTTCAAAAACACAATATACTAATGGCAATCTTTTATTCTTTCGTCTGTAGATCATCTAGCCCTTAAGTTCTTTATTTCCCCATCCTATCTGAGAGTGAATTCAGATCCATTGTATTTATTGCTTTTAAGCAATTATGCTAACTAGTTTTCTGAAGCAGAGTTGGCAAATAGATGATTTTGAGGTTCTGTCCCTTTCTGTTCAGTTACCATGCATTTATTTAGTACCTACTGTAGACTAGCTGACCTTGGAAATCCTTCCATCTCTGAGATTGTGTGATTCTGAAAAGCTTTCTGGACTATTGTGGTCCTTTGCTTCTGTGTGGCATCCTGACCAGCTAAGGCTGCTAGCTTGCTTACCAGATGAATTGATGAGCTTCTGCATTTTACTGTTCAGGTACATTCTTTTCCTAAGGCTCCATTATTCTCCCTACTGCTTTGAAAGACACATTATTAAACAATTTTTTTCTTTACATTCGGGAAGGAACACCCACCCTAACCAAGAATCTCCCCCATAACACCCCTAATGAGGAGTCATTTAGTCTACCATTGAGAACCTGCTGTCGTGGAGAACTCACTATGTCCTGAGGCAGCATGTTCCCCTTTTGGCCAGTTCTAATAACTGGGAAGTTTTTCGTTATATCAGGTTTAAATCATGCTTTTTAACTTTGACCTTTGGGGACCAAGGAAAACAAGTATAATCTCTTTTGTCTGTAATTGTCCACAAATAGTTGGAAGAAAGCTATCATGTTCTCCGTGTCCCCAGCCTGTCTGTTCTTACGTTAAATATCCCCAGTTCCTTTAGTTGATCGCTATATTGCTCAGCTTCTAGTCCTCATATCATCATGATTAATCTTCTCTGGATTTCTTCTGACTTATCAGTTTCCTTCCTAGGAACATAAGATTACAGACTCAGAACTAGGAGGAACCACAGAAGCCATGTAATCCCCCCTCATTTTGATGATTAAGAAATTTAAGACTAAGGTTAAACAGGTAGTTAGTGGTAGAGCTATGGTTTAGTCTTAAGTTCTGACTTCAAAACTAGTGTGCTTTCCATCACACCCCCTGTCTCCCTAAAATGTGTCCAGAACCAAATATATTCTGATTATGAAAAAATACAGTTGAGATTATCAACTTCCTCATTCTAGATACCATTCTTAAAAATAACAGACTAAGTTGATAATAGGGTTTTTTAAAAAATCTGTGTGTTTGCCATGTCTCACTACTGACTTAATGAGTTCACAATTTGCTAAAATCCTACATCTCTGGAACATGAGCTACTGGTTAGGGATACCGACCTCATCCTGTACTTTATCAGTGGATTGTTTAGAACCAGAATTATAGAATTTCAGAGTTGAATGAGACCTAGTCAATTCCACACCCAAAACAAATCCGCATTATAATGTAGCCAACATACTACAGTTAACCTCTATTTGAAGACATATAAAGTCTTTGCTAACCCATTCCATTCTGGAATAGCTCTGTCAGAAAGATTTTTCTTTTTTTAACATCAAGCCTAAATTTGCCTTTTTGAAACTTTTACCCATTGTTCCTGGTTTTGCCATCTGGGGCCAAAGAGAACAAGACTGATACCTTCTCCATATGAGAGCCCTTATACTTAAATATTTGTATCATGTCCTCACATACTTTTGCTTCCCCAGGCTAAAATGGCATCCTTAATTATCAGCCAATTCTCATACTGTATGAATTCAAAGATTTCCAATCTCCTGGTTTTCTACTCTAGATACTCCTCAGCTTATTAGTGTCCTCCCTGAACACGATACTTCAGATAGTCTGCCCAGAGTAGTGTCCTGAGGTACTGTCCCCTCCTTATTCCTTTAATTGAGGCCTTTCTTACTGGAGCTCAAGATCAAATAAACATTTTGGGTTGTCGTGTGATACTGCTGACATGATAAGCTCACAAACCACTAATATATTTAGATCTTTTTCAGGTAAACTGCTGTTTAGCCATGTCTCCCACATCTTGTAGTTCTAAGGCTGATTTCTTTAACCTAAGCCTAAGACTTCCACTGGATATCATCTTACTAGATTCAGCCCAGTGTTCTAGCCTGACAATCATTTTGGATTCTGACTGTGACATACAGTTTCTTAACTATCTGTCCCTTTTAGCTTTGTGTCATTTGAAAATTTTCTAAACATGCCATGAATACTTCTTTATCCAAGTCCTTGATAAAAATGGCAGGCAGCACAGAGCCACTTTCCTGGGGAATTACCCTGGAAACTTTCTTCCAAATTGATATTAAACCATTAATGACTATTCTTTGAGTGTAGCCTCTTACCAAGTACTAGAGACAGTTAAATATACCATTATCTAAGCTATATTTCTTCTTTTTTTCCGCAGAGGAATAGCATAAGATATTTTATCACAAATAAATCTGTAGTATTCCTCATGTACCCGGTTTTAAATAAAGGAAGTAATGTCACTTCTTTCTATTCTTTCACCACTGATTAGTCAGAAACTTTATCCTTCCCTCTTTGTCATTCCAGTGTCTTTTCTCTAGGTCGTTGGTTAGGATTCCAACCACAACCAAAGAGGGAGAATATGCATTATACCAGGCTCCCACAGTCCCTGTTTGTCTCAGGGCTGCAAATACTTGTGACATGGGCAAATGCAGAAGAGAACACATATGCCATTTCCCCAGTTTGAATATATAAAGTTTTGCTTGTATGAATTGGTAAATTCATTAACAAGAAAAGAAAAAATAATCAGGGAAAGAATAAATCTTTATCTCAGTTTCTGAAGTAACATTGTGAAGTGACCAGGGAAAAGATGTTTGTAGATTAAATTCATAATGATACTAGCTATCATTATAAGTAAGCAGTTGTTTATTTAAGCTAAAACTGAAGATTGGAACTAGTTGTCACTAAGACTAAATAACCGAAATCTGGCTCTGAACTGCTATACTTTTCTCAGAAGAAATAGGATGGGAAAAAGGAGGTGGAAAGCGATGTAGCCTTGTATTTTAAGATATATTCATGTGAGAAAACCCATGCACTAGAGAAAGGAAGCTTGATGGAGAGTATTTATATGAATATCAATGGAGGGAAAAACAGAAGCAATTTGATTATCCAAGCAGTGATTCTGCAGAAACCTGAACAGAAAGAGGAAATAGATAAGGAGTTTTAGAAACATATCACAAGTCTGATTCAGAGGCATAATTATGAGAAGGACTTCAATTATCTTAGAGCTCACTTTCTGTTAACATAACAGAGAAGTAAACAAAACAAAACAAAATGCATGAACAAAACATATATACTAGCAGAATGTATGGACTGATATAGATATAGCTGACCATGTCTAAAGAAAAGAGGGAAAACTAAGAACATAGGTACTCTGATTTTCCCAGACATTTTCCAGATGAATGAAATGTTCTTGTCCAGGCCCATAGATTGAGTCTCATGCCCACTGTCAGCTGCTGCATGAAGGCTAGTGGCCATAGATTTACCTTCAGGGGGGTATCAGTAAAAAATAAAAACTTCTTGACTTTCCTAAATGATAATCTCATCCATACAAATGTGGAAGAGCCAACAAAAGGGAATTCAATTTTGAGTCTGATTCTCACCATCAGAAGATAACTGTTTGTTACAGTGGAAATTCTGGGAATCCTGGAGGAAAGTGATCATTTCTTCCTATAATTTGTGATAAAAGAAAAATAGCCCAGCATAGTTTCACATATACTAGATTTTGTAGAGCAGATTGCAAACAGTTCAGAAGATGAATAAGTAGGAGGCCATAAACTAAAATTCTTTGCGTAAAGGAAGCCCAAGAGGTAAATGGGAGTTAACTGAAAAGATTAATGTGGTTGCACAGGGATCCCACCAATACACCTACACCCACCCATATATATATATATATATATATATATATATATATATATATATATATATGTATGTATGTTTGTGTGTGTGTATGTAGATACACATCTATAGCTATCTGTATGCACATAGAAAGATACATAAATGTGTATATGTTATGTATATGATGAAATCAAGGGCCGGTAACAGAGAAAGTATAAGAGCTTTCCGTGGTATTATGAAAGTGGAGGTGAAAGTACTAAAGCTCAGAATGAATCAAGACTATAACATGGTGCAAAGAGCTTTATTTATTTTGGTATTTTTCAAGTTATATTAGGGCAAAGATTAAAATTTGAAAAATAGAACTACAGCTTGGATTGGATAGTAAAAGGATAACTCAAAAGAGAGAGAAGAGATTAGTGTTTATAAGGTTCTTACCTTTTTTTCTGCTAAAAAAAACTACACAGATATGGCCTATATTGAATTGCTTGCCTCCCCAAAGGGAATGGGTGGGGAAGGAGGGGTGAAGAGAAGTTGGAACTCAAAGTTTTAGGAACAACTGTTGAGTACTGTTCTTGCTACTAGGAAATAAGAAATACAGGTAATGGGCTATAGAAAGTTATCTGGCCCTACAGGACAAAAGAGAAGATGGGGACAAAGGAAGGGAGGGATGATAGAAAAGAGGGCAGATTGGTGATAGGGGCAATCAGAATGTTTGGTGTTTTGGAGGGGGAACAAAAGGGGAGAAAATTTGGAACCCAAAATTTTGTGAAAATGAATGTTAAAAGTTAAATAAATAAATTTTAAAAAATAAAAAAATAAAGAGGTGGTTAATGAATATCTAGAAAAGGAAGTCTGATTTTAAAAAGTCAGCATCATGTCTTTCTCAAAAATAGGTCATGCCAAACCAATGTTATTTCCCTCTTTGACTAGTCGGTTAGAGTACTGTGTAACAAAGCATTTGATAAAGTATCTCAGTGTTATTCTTGGGTTAAAAATGGAGAGATGTGGATTAAACTAAAGTACAGTTAATAATTCAAAATCGATTGAATGATCATGCTCAGAGTCCTTGTTAAAGGTTCACTTTTAGTTTGGCAGGATGTCTTCAGTGTAGTGCTATAAGAAATTAATACTTGGCTCTATACTGTTGTACATTTTCAGTGATTTATTTTATCAGTGATTTGGATAAAGGCATAGATTGGCATGCTCATCTTATTTGCAGATAACACAAGGAGACAGTCAAGAACCAAAAAGGTGCTGATAGGCTCAAACATTGAGCCAAATCTAATGAGATAAAATTCGGTAGGGATAAATGTAGTCTTATTGGATTGAGGAAGTCAACTTCACAAGTACAAGATGGTTAGATAACAACTTGAGAAAAGATTTAGAGGTTTCAGAAAAAGTTCATTTGATATCCGGCTGTATTAAAAGAACCTTAGCCTGCAAGAATAAGGAAGTGATAGTCTCTCTGTACCCTGCTCTAGTCAGACCACTCCTAGAATATCATGTTCTACTGGCTGTCCAAAAGTGAAATAGACTGTCTTTGGTAGTAGTAGATTCCCTTTCAATGAAGGTTGTGAAGCTGAAGGCAGATGGCCACTTGATAACTATGGCATTCCCTTTCATATATTTTTTGTACTAGATAGCCACTGAGGTCATAGGCTCATAGTTCTAGAGTTAGAAGAGACCTTACAGGTTATCTTGCCCAACTTGCTTATTTTCCAATGAAGAATCTAAGGCCCAGAGAAGTAAATTAACCCAGATCACTTGAGCAATAGGTAGCAAAGCTGGGATTCAAATCCATGGCATTTAGCTCCAAATCTAGCATTCTTTCTGCACATTCCCAGCCTCTAAGTTGCTTTTGTCATGTCCTCTTCAAGTTAATTTCTTCTGATAGCCAACTTTTTAAAAATCTCATTATTTACATGGCATAGAGTGTGAATTTCTTAATGTCCTTATGATTGCTTTCTCTAGTGTTCATCTCGCATTTTTTTCCTGGTCCTTATTATTGACAATAAGAAAGAAAGTGGATGGAAGCATATCTGGCCTTGGCATGTCTACATTGCTTTATCACAAAGCGTGTCTTTTCTGTACCTATTACTACCACTTTCCATGTTCTTTTTTATTATCATATGATTTTATGAGTTACTCTGAGGATTTTTACTTCCTCTACGAATGCTAGTTGAAACCAGTGATAAAAGCTCATTCACAGTGTCAAATGATTCAGCTGCATTATGTAGCTTCTAAAGTAAGCCAACCAAATTAGCCTGAGACTGCTTAATATAATAAGTCATGGTCTTTCAACCTGCTGGTCTAATGCTGAATTGGTGCCTTATGTTTATTCATAGCCAGTTTTAAGGTGCTATCAGAAGTCAGAGAGTGGAATAATAATGGCCAAGGGCTTCCACAGATCATGGATAGTCTGAAGTGCAAGACCATTTCTTGAAATTAAATTCAACTTGGCCTTAGAGAATCTGGTTGCTTATTTCCAGTGCCTAGCACTTTTTTTTCTTTAATTTTCATGCATTATTCTAACAAAAAAAGATCTTGGTAACCTTACAAAAAATCTTTCTCAAATTTTAATCTACCAGAAATACATAGAATATAATTATAGATTGGTAAGTCTCTAAAAGCAGAAACAACCTCCCTCCCAATTATCTTGATTAAACATTGCTTCCATCTGACAATTCTGTGAGACTTGGTCCTACCAGTTCACTTCCCTGAAGTAAAATTTAGTTTGTCAGCTTGGGACAGAGGGTGGGAAATCTACTGCTTCTCAGTATGCATTTTTTAAGCCATAATTGAGCCATTACTAGATTAACCATTTAAAAAACTCTTTTTTTGGCAGAAATACTCTCTACCTCTAACCAGCTACCATTTTCTTCTTAAAAATTTTCCCCGAACATGTTAATTTTGAGAAGCTCATTACTTTAGTGGTAGCATTGTAAAAAGTAAAAAGTAGCTGCATACCTTCATAGCTCTGAGATTTAATCACTTTTTAAAATTGTTATCTTCCATATCTGACCTTTTTCTGTCAGTCACTATAGTAATCTTTATTCTTAATCCATAAAGCACCCATCTAACTTTCTCTGACTGACTATCCATCACACACATTTCCTGTTTGAAGACAGGCAGTGCTTACCTTCTCAAATTATCAGTCTGGTAGTTAGTTCTGAGACTTAAGAGGAGAAAAATACCTAAAGCTCCCTTAAGTCCTTTGGGAAGTTGGTAAGGCATAAATGCTGAATAAGTAAAGAAAAAAGTTCCCTAGCAGCGATCAAGTCTTCAATCTGGCTCACACAGCTTCATTTTGCTTTGGAGGTATCTTTGTTCTTCTTGGTAGATGAAAGGTTTGAAAATCCTTTAAACAGAAGTTCTGGTACTTTATTGTATTTAGAAAATCCAGGATGGCAGCTGTGTGGATACTTAGTGGTTTGATTAGAACCCTGTAATTCCTCCAAATGTTTGAAGTGATTCCTGTGAAAAGATCCATATCTATAACCTGACATGTGGAAAACTCACTCATTAGATTAATTATGCCTATTTGTCTGCTCGTTAAGCATTGTTTTATGAGGTTGAGTAGTATCAGTCTATGAAAGAGTGAAGCTGCAAGCTCCCTTCTTTCCTTAAAACACTGATTTTTTTTTCCCTGAAGAGAGAATTAGAGTGCTAACACATATAGTTCTATGATTCTTTATGAATCTTAGGCTGCAATTGACAATACATTACTGATTTTTATTTTGAAAGACATCCATTTAAATTCCTGCTGGATTTTTATCATCACAATAACTTGAGATAGGTGGAGCTATTATTATCATTATGCTACTTATTGGTTATGAAGTTAGCTTTTGGTAAAGATAGGATAGGAAACCTGTTCTCTTTATTTAGCCAGCCTGCTTGAGAAAGTTTCTCATTTCAGCAACCAAGTTTTTATGATAGAAATTCCCTTAACAAAGAAGGGAGTACCTGTTAAAAATTAGGTTTAATTCTGGTACTGGTGGAAAGACTATTCGATATGGGAATGATTTTACATGCACATTATCTTTTGTTTGTACATCTAACCTTATGGATGTTGCTGTCACTAAACAGTAAGTATAAAGTTGCTAGCTACATCCCTGAATAAAATAGGCTTAGATGTTTCTATCACTACGTCAGAAGATAATCCATATAATCACTTCATATTTGTATTATCTACTTAATTCCATTCAGACTTTTAAGATTTTTTTTAAATTTCACTAATTCACCAAGTACTTATTGAGCAATTAAAATCTGTGCAACCAAGCACTGATAATTATATATTTATAAAGTATGCTTATTGTTTTGAAAATAGGTGCCATTGTTAATAGCTTTTATATTGCTCTGGTTTTAGAATATTATTGTATGTTTCCTTATTTTCTCAGCATACCTTCTAATTATTCTAGGAGCTGTAACTTCTTTAGGGGCCAGAGAAAAGAAAACTAAGGGGTCAATAACCAAGAAAACTGTACCTTGCACTCACTTGAGCTGGCTTTGCTAGGTCCAGAAGTCAAGCTCTTGGAGCTATGCCATAGTCCAGAGAGCTGCCAACTTACTTCTTCGTAGGTCAGATCTCGGGGTATAGATTCATATTTGTCAGCAGTATTCCTATGAATGATTCCTATGTAAAATTGCCCCATGCCTCTAGGAGTTCTCAAGTGAAACAAAAAAGACGGCCCCTATCTTAACAATTGGAACTTGGGTGGGGGAGTAAGCATCCATATATTAAAAAGGACCATAAATAAGTACAGAACACTCATGCAAACACTACTTAAGAAAGGACATAGGAAGTTGTATTCTTTTTATATTCCTACACTTGCCCTATAGTAAGTGTAGTAGAAACTAAAAGTTCTTTCAGTGATAACTATTATTTCTATTTTGATTCAGTCATTCAGGTTTGGTATTATTGGACCCATGGGATGACCCGAGACAAGTTGAGCTCCTGAGTTAACCATGGAATTAAATGTAGCCTTCCTGTACACTTCCTTATAAGTGAACATATGTTTAGCTCTTCTAGTTTACATAATCACATTACCTTTCTGATAGTTTTCACTTTTGTTCTAGAAGTTGTAAATATAGGTATTTTCTTTTAATAGCTCTTAGGTGTTAAGATTATCTGGTTTACACTTTCTAAATTCCTAGACAAGCTCCCATCCAGAAGTACTATGGTGGCTAAGGACAGGAAGCATTTGGTATATTTCTTCATCAGACTTTAGTAGAATTCTTCCCAAATGAGAATTATTTCATAGCTACACATAGAATGATGGCTCCATGGTGTGTGTGTGTGTGTGTATTTAGGTACATGTACATTTTAGAATCTAGAAGAGCTCAGGTCTCTTAAATCCAATCCAGTGTTCTTTCTTGACTGACTGACCGACCAACCAGGCTGTTCAATAAAATATTGGCATTTTCATTTGTGAGCCTCTATCTCTATACCGACTACCACAGTTCCTTAGATAATTTGTGGGCATCTTCTGTGTTCTTACAGTACAGTAATTTCCACCACCTAACTTCCACACCTATACCTTATTTGAAGTGACCATTATTTCATATACAATTGTAGTGTATTATCCCATTTAGGGTAATAATAATATTTTTCTCTTGAAATGTTAAGTTTAAACGTAAATAAAGTGTGTGTCTTTTATTGCATTTTTTTCAATGAAATGCTATCCCATTTTTTTTCCAGCAAGTAAATAATGGCCTTACACTTAGTGATCTTCCTCTGCACATGCTGAATAACATATTATATAGATTCTCAGATGGATGGGATATCATCACTTTAGGCCAAGTCACCCCAACATTATACATGCTCAGTGAAGACAGGCAGTTATGGAAGAAACTTTGTCAATACCATTTTGCTGAAAAGCAGGTAAGATGTGTATGGTGGAGAAATGCTTTTTTCTGCCTTTTGAGAAGATTATATGTAAATATACTTATTGACTCAATTGTGCTGTGCAAAGCATTCATATTACTACTATTTCACCAAAACTAGCTCGTGTCCTTCAAAAGCAGAATGAACTGCTTCATGAGGTAGTGATGGAAGTCTTCAAGCAAAGATAGGATGTGGTGGAAGGAATTCTTGTTCAGGTAAAGTTTGAACTCGATGGCCTCAGAGGTCCCTTCCATATCTGAGATTCTATTTATGATTATCCCATGTTGTCTGCTTCAAGTACATTTTTTAGATTGTAGAAAGATATTCTTTGGTATGTGGGAGAAAAAAAAATTCCAGAGAATAACACGATCAAGTGATTGGAGTTCTCTTTTCATTCCTTTTTTTTGGTGAAAGACTGTGGAAGCAAATGCTTGATTTTTTTCCTTAAATTGTTAGTTTCCTTTTTCCTTCACTGATGTAAGCATGGGCATACACTATTCCTCATCCTTCAGTGAGGATTTTGCTCTCAGTTCTTTGCCCTTCCTACATCATCTTTCAGGAGAACTTCTTTGTATCTAAATATTAGCCACAAAGATCTTATTATATTTAGGCTATTAATATGTAATTAGGACATGAGAATAAGAATGAACTCGTGTCAGACAGACTTTATGTGGAATTTAATATCAGCTTTTAAAATTACTGAGGAATTAAAGTTACACAAGTCACGTACATCATTGTTACGCATCTAGTTTTTAACATGGCATAACTTTGAAATTTGTTACAGATTAAAAAGGAATTTGATAAGTGAATAGTAAAGAAAGAAGATTAAGTTCTAAAGGTGAAAGGGGTGGGAGAAATTGTTGGGCATCAAAGAAGGACCCAGGAGAATGAAATGAGAGAAGATTGGGAGTAAGAAAAAAGAAAAGTGAGGGAAGGTGTCTTATGAGAAAAACCAAATCCTCAAAATTCCTACTTTCTCTCACATATGATGAATGTTCTTGAAACACAGGTTTTTTCTTCTCAGGGCATATTCACTCTCCAATTATGGACATTACATAGTCCTATTTTGGGAAGTTTATTTTGGAGGCACTTTCCCTAATTCCTCTGCCTTCTAATATATATCCATATAGGCATTCTTCATTTCAGATTTTCTCAGTCACTGTTATTGATAAGGACTAATCAACTTTGTGGCTAATGGATTTTCCCACGTGAGGAAATACATTGCATTTGTCTAAATTTTCATTCCAGAGCATTTTAGGAACAAACGGAAGGTTTTTGTGAAGTTCTTAGACCTTTTTGCTACAGTTATCACTGAAGAAACTTACATGAGTCACTTAGCTTTTTAACACTTGGATGAGTTGGTTTTTATGTAGGACTTAGCACTTGGAGGTATATGACCTTTATGTACGGATTTTCTTAGGCCAAAAAGTATGAAAAAAACATCATTGTCAGATGTCTGTAGTTTATAGATTTATAGATCTACATAGTATATGGGTTGTAACAATATGAATATGAGATATATGCATATCATTTAGAAATTAATTTATGTAAACCTCATGGGTTGAAAGTATTTGAGAATCTGTGCAGCTGGGGTGAATTGAATATATAACAATTTTCACTTGAATCTCATTATTTGAAATCCTATACATAAATACATAGGTGCATACATATACACACATATGTTTTTTCCACACATACATATACATATGCATATCTTCATATAAAACATTAAAAGTAAAAATCTTAACAGAAGTTACAGGGTTAAGAAGAGCACCATGCATTTGTTTTCGTATTCCCAATGTGAAATTAATGAAAGAAAAAAATAAAAACCAAATATTTGTTGGAACTTTTTAGGAATACATTTTAAGTAGTTTTTAAAAAAATAATATTAGCCAGATGCTTCAGTAATTGTCTAATGATCCCTTTTGAAACTCATCTATCTATTCACCTCAGTATAATATATGACATTTAAATTGGGGGTAAATAAGTTGTACCATAAATTTCCAGGGTAAACTGAATGAAACTTATTTCCATTAAGGTAACATAGCCATAAGATCCGCCATGGAGGATTAGAAATGAGGAATTTCCTAATAGAAGTGATGAATTGGGTAATAAAGGGAGACTGCAGATCCTTTACAAAATAGGTGTGTCTGGGATGTTTTAGCTGTAATTCTAGTTGATATTTAAGTAGTTGTTGATTTAATTTAATTTGAAGAAAGCATAAGTTCAGTGACTCTGTAATTACAAATGTGCCATCAACTTACATTCTGCGTGTTCTGTTCCCAAGTTTTTATCTGTTCATTTATTCATCCAACCTGTATTTATTCAGTACCCACTTTGTGCAAGGCACTATCTCCCAAATTCATAATAGATAATAAAATTGTCGTCGGAGTACAACTGACATTATTCACATTGGTTCTTGTTCTAAGAATTGAAGCATATTTTCAAAGGTCATTAGAAGAAAGTGGGAGAAAATAATAATCCCTTTTTATTAGAAAACTGAATTACTCAATCCTTCCAAAGATCTCTGATTTCATTAGTGTGGGTGTTTCTTCCACCATCAGCAGACTGGAAGCAGCACTTCACTGGTTGGCTTTTGCATGAGTTGCTATGGACAGAAATATTCATCTCTTGGTGGCCAAACCTTTGTAACTTGCTAGGCTGAGACCAAGAGCTCAGAATAAGATTTTAGTGGAGGAACAAACATGAGTTATAATTAAAGAGTATGCCTTTTGAAGATTTGATGTACACTATCCTAGGTCATCTGAACCAACTCAGTTTACCTGGAAAAAAGAATAATAGCACTCCAGGAAGGGTAAAGCTGCTCATAAGAGCTGGCTTATACATACAAGCCAAACCTGGATAAACTGCCTCCTTTTGATTTATACAGAACATCAAAATTAGGACTCTTGGAAGAATTTCACAGACCCTTCTGAATATGAAGTTTGGGCTGTTTTGATGCTAACAAAAAAAGTTCTACCTAAATCCCATGGATTCAGTTATCTCTGCAGATGATTCTCAGATCTGTTTATTCAACTCTGCCTTTACTTCCTAACTTTCAGTTTCACATCACCAGCTGCCTATTGGACATCTTGAATTGAATGTCCACAGACAGCTTAAACTCAGTGTGTCCAAAACTGAACTCATTATCTTTCCTTCAAAACTAATCCCTCTTCCTAATTTCCCTATTATGATGAGAGCATATTACCATTCTCCCAATCACAAAAGCTCCCAAACTTAAGTATCTCCTAAATTTTTTACTTTTACTCCCATTATCCCATTATCAGTTGCCAAGTCCTATAGATAGTCTGCTTTCATATCAGCTCTCTTCTGACTTGGCCACCACCCTGGTGTGCACTATTACCTACTTCTACACTGTTGTAGTAGCCTTCTGGTGGTTCCTTCAGCCTCCTCTCTTCCCTCTTCTGTGCATTTTCTACTTAGTTATCAAAGAGATCTTCCTAAAGCACAGGTCTGGAGGCACAGGCCTCTAGTCAGTCAACCCCAATGGTTCTCAGTTACCTTGTATCAAATATAAAATACTTTGGTTTTTCAAGCCCTTCATAACTTAGCCCTTTCCTACCTTTCCAGCCTTGTTATACCTTCCTCTTCTCTGCTAGTCTATGATTCAGTGCTACTGCCTTCCTTTGCTGTTCTGGCACTGGAAACTCTGCATTTTCACTGACTGCCCCTCATGCCTGAAATGTTCCCTCTCCTCATCTCTACCTCCTGGCTTCCTTCAAGTCTCAGCTAAAAATCCCACCTGTTGAAAGAAGCATTTTCCAGCTTCCCTTTAATACTAGAGCCTTCCCTCTGAGATCACATCTAATTTACCCTTATATATCTTATTTACACATAATCAGTTTGCATGTTTATCTCCCCCTTGTTCCCCAGTTAGCTTATGAGATTTTTCAGGGCAGGATCTTTTTGCTTTTCTTTGAATCCCTAGTTCTTACATAGTGTCTAGCACATAGTAAGTGCTTAATAAATGCTTGTTGAATTGACTTGACAATCTGTTGCATTTTGTTAGATTTTAGAGCAATTTAATAGAGGTATAAAATTATAGCATGACAAAAATGAATAAAAACAAAATTCCAAGGGAAGTATTTCTTTTACTACACTCACCACTAGAATAGTAACCATTGTTGCACAAAATCTTTAAATGTACAATTCTTTATTTACTTACTCATCTAACATTTCTTGAGCATGGAGTTTGTGCAGTGTCTCTTCAGCCTGAAATTGTTATCTGAAACACCCATGTAATAGATCCCCTGGTAATGGTTTAAAAGATTTTAGGATTTATGACTCATTGTTTAGCATTGATATTTAAAAATTCTCATACATTGTAGAAAAGACATTCTCCCATTTAGTTCTCTTGGCTTTGAATCTGTTTAGCAACAGATACATCTGGTCCTTCAGCATATGTTTGTCCTTCGTTTTCAAAGACCATGGCATCAGAGAAATGATGACACGACTTGCACTTGACTTTGTTTTGAGTGAGGGAAGGCTGTGCAGGTCATGAGCCTCACTTCTCCTCCAGAGCCACCTGAATCCAGTGACCAGATATTCATCAGGATGACTGGAGATGGCCCAGGATGCAATGGGAGACCTTGGCCTTTTTTGACTAAGCCCTATTCAGGTACTCAGTGAGGTGACGCCTGTTCAGTGAATAGGCCTCTTTAACAAGTAATCAAGGATTGACCCTTTTAATGAGCAAAAGAGAAAAAAATATACAAGAAAGTCAAGCAGGGAGGGAAAGAGCAACAGTTACGTGAGTATCCTATTTGAAGAATAGTATTTAAAGCCAGTGTTGCTAGATCATGAAAAGAGGTGTAAAGTCTAATAAAAATGGAAAGGTAAAACTGACTTAACCATTTTGATCAAAATATAGGCCAAACCCATTAAATTAGATTATCTTGAAAGGAAATACCTACATAGCTATACACTGAAAAATAACACCAATTATAGGCCACACTCAGGTCTTCTCTAACTCAAATTTTGTGGGAAAATGTGGCATCAAAACTGATGCAGCAAATACATTTTCAAATGCCATTTTCCATCACTGAGAAAAAATAAGTGACCTTGAATCAAGACAGAAGAACTGGTGAGCATCCATTCACAACGACCAGTTTGTGTTTTTGTTTTAAGAATTTTATACCTCTAGAGCTAGAGAATCTATTACTAGTTTGTTTTAACAATTCATATGATTAGTTTTAAGGTAGCACTTGGAAGAGATCAACAGTCAAGAGTGGAATTGTTTTTAGAAGTATGAATGAATGTTTCTTTTAAGGGGAGAAAAAATGAGACTGTTATAGATAATTGAGGCTATAGATAACCCTCCTCAAAACTTGAAAAATATGAATTCTTAAGCATGCAAAGGGTTCTAATATAACAGTTGATATTTTATCCAAATGAATTACAGTTTTTAAAGCAATTACTTTCATTTGCATTTTATGTGGTTTTTAAAAAAGAAACAATTGTTCTTAATGCTATAATTTAAAAATTATCTTCTGATTACAAAAAATTGCTTTTCCTTCTAGTTCTGTAGACATTTGATACTCTCTGAAAAAGGTCACATTGAATGGAAGCTGATGTACTTTGCACTCCAGAAATGTTATCCCATCAAGGAGCAATATGGAGATACTTTGCATTTTTGTAGGCACTGCAGCATTCTTTTTTGGAAGGTAAGTTTTTAAAATATACTGGGATTCAAAGTATTAGAATTTAAAATTAGAAATTAAAACAAATTTTCACCTATTCCAATATATTTCTAAAGCTAAAACATGATTAATACTTCCAACTTTGTAGCAGTTATAACTACCCAGAAAAATTAAGTGAGCTGCCTTTTATGCAGTGAGTTGGTCATTACTAGAAGTGTTTGAAGTAAGCTTTGTAGGATTTTGGAATGGAGTGGGAGGTTATACTAGCTGACAGGGAGGAACTAGAGCCAGCTCAAATCTGCTGACAAACTGACCGTTACATTTTCATTGTGAGCATTTACTCCTCAGAAAGCAACAAATGCTACAAATCAGGGCTGGATTTGTTATTTTGTTGATTGTCTAATCTTGAGAAAGCAGTGGAGAGAATATTAATAATTCAGATTAAATTTAGAAGTGTGTCATGCATACCTTTTTTTTTTTTAGGAGATCAAGTCATTAAACATTTACCAGCCCAGCCTGGTGCTAGGTGTGACCAGTAAGGGCATCACACTGTAAGATTCTGTGTTTCTGTGTAATGATTACTAAAATGTATTTGAATATTAAAATCCATCTTTGGTTAGAAATCAAATGAAAGTGAATTAAATTAGACATGTTTTTCTCGTAAGTAGACTACTTGTAATATGTAATAGATATATTTGAAGAGTTTTGTTGTTTAGCTACTTTTCCTGTGCTACTTCAGGCTATGACTGCCTACCCTGCAGAACTGTCAAAGTGAAGTTTTCTTTCCCTCCGCTCCTAGCAGTCTGGTTAGAATAGGTACGTCACCAGCTCTAATCAGAAATTGTTATCTTGAGCCAATAGCCATCACGCAGAAAGAGCTTTAGAATTTCACTGCTCAGCTCTAACATATTCATGCTGGGCATAGTCCCAGAGATCCATGTCTACCCCTCAGAAATGCCAAGGTTCAGAGGGTTGGCTGTGAGAATGAAGCAGATCTGGGAAGATGCTAGCAGATAATCAGGCTCTTCCTGTGATGGGGTTATTAGTTTTATATAATCACCCATTAGAGTAACAATACATTTTTCTAGTTCTTATAAACTTTTTCTTTCCCTTAAATTGAGTTGTTTCATAAGTAATAAAGATTTTTTTTAAATCTTAAATTTGGAAAATAACAAGTATGTTATGAAAGAAATCTTAGCAATATTGATTTGACGGTCACAAACACAAGAATGTTTGGCTACAAGTTTGTCTGTCTGCAGGTTAACAAGAAGCCTGACTCTTGCAAAGATGATTTAGGGCCAGCTTTTCAGTGGCTCCTGCTGTGTCTCAGAAAATATCAAAATAGTATTGAAATCATTCTTCTTCATTCCTCATTATTTCTTTTGTTGTTCTCTAACCAGAAAAAAAATGTGCCTAAAAACGTATGTTATTTATTCCATTTTTACATGCTGTTTCTTTCTATTGGATCAATAGCATAACAATAGATGCTCATTATTTGGCTCTTTGGTATGCATTTTTAGGATGTATCTAGTATTCAAGGAATTGACTCCAAATAAAACAAGGAGTTTGTAGAGGGAAGATCCTTGGAGGAGCTGTGACCCCTTTGGGAGTACTGACCCTGGCTTTCCTCAGTGTCTCCCTCCTTCCCAGGGGAGCATCACCTCTGCTACCGCTGCATAGAATGAAGCAGACCTCAGTGGCTCTGCTCCCCTCCTGTGTTTGTGCTTGTACTTGTCTACTTCACAAGTGCCTTGGAATTGGGAGCAAATCTGATTTCTGCAACTTCTGAATGTCTTTGATAGCTGACAGATCAGGTTTGCTTTCCTTTTGTCATTGGGAAGTTTCTCTTTCATTTGCTGCAAGGTGGTTTGTAACGAGAAATGTTGTCAAAAGAGGGAATTTGTGAGTTTTGAAACTAGATTTTTAATTTCAGATTATAATTGTCATGGCATTACAGCTACAATGTTTTTTTGATCCATTGGTGGCAGCGGTGGATGGTGAAATCATGTCCAATACTTCTTAAATCTTGTCATCAGAGGCTTTGTTTTGTTTTTACCAGAATTGTGATTTCATGAGTATAGGGAACTTCACCAGTGCTGATCAGTGCATCTCCTCTACAATGTCTCAGGAAGTTAGAGAGCCACTGAGAGGCTAAGTCGGACTTGGCACAGGAAACACAGGAAATCTGTCAGAAGTGCCTGATAACAGGCATCCTATAGAACTATTGGCCTTTGCATATAAAACTTAAAATAGGATTCTTTTTTCTTCCTAGCTTCCTTTCCTAATGATTTTTTTTTTTTGCTTCCCAATGAGAGGAAAAAAAGCATGTAAGATTATAATAGCCAAGATGCTAATGAGTATTGAGAATGTCTTTTTTTTTTTTTAACTAATGAAATAGTTTTTAAAGATGTACAGATGTGGGGAACATTTTCTCTTAGTTTCTCAAGATGGGCAGTTTTTTCTCTTAGTTTTAGGATACTTATGAATATTATATTTAATTATAATTTTTGTGTAACATAAGAAATATGTGTAACATAAGAAAATGAAAATATGAGAAGTAGTGTGGTTTAGTGGAAGAGAAGACCTAGTTCTTTACACTTCTGCAAACTACTAGGTATGTAACTGTAGGTAAGTCCCTTCCATCTCTGAATTTCAAATTCCTCATATATAAAATAAGAGGATTGGACAAGGTAATCTCTAAAGCCAAATATCTAAGGCTTTACCAATATATTTTGTTTATACAAAAAGTTTTAAGTCACACTGAAAATACAGAGCCTTTCAATGGACAACAAAAAAAAAAAAAAGAAGAAGAAGAAGGAACTCCATGGCATAAAGTGGCAAAGATAGAAATACTCTGTGTTGGAAGAGATAATGAATTGGCACACTGATACATTATTGGTGGAGCTACAAGTTAATATTACCATTCTGGAAGGCAGTTTGGAATTATACAGATAAAATGGTTAAAATGACAAATACTCTTTGACCTAAGGATTCCATTACTAGACTATATATCCCAAGGAGGCCACTAATTAAAAAAAAGTCCTGTAATCACTTGCACCACCTACCTCATGGGGGTTATTGTGAGGAAAATGCTTTGTGAAACCATATGGCATTTTTAAAATATGGATTTTTTTAAGCAAATTGAAAATATAAAAAAAATTTACAGAAAAGATAAATTAGAGTATATTATTTCCTATAGAACTTGACCAACAGCTGAATATATAAATATATATGTATATATATGTGTATATATGTATATATGTATATATGTATATATACGTATATATGTATATATATGTGTATATATGTATATATATATGTATATATGTATATATATATGTATATATATATATATGTATATATATATATATATGTATATATGTATATATATATATATATATATATATATATATATATATATATATATATATATATATATATATATATATATATATATATATATATAATCTTGGGCACTAACAGACCATTGGACAGATGGCCAATGAGTTGAGCGTAGAGTTGAATAGGAGGAAAAGAAAGTACTGGATTGCCTTGGGATATTGAAAGGCTTTTTATTTTAAAACAATTCCAAGGTTCCCATGGAAACAAAGGCCCATCTTTTTAATACCAACATTCTAGCAGTGTTGCTATATGACAGTGAGACATGAAATACAAGTCTCTGAAGAACTTTTCAAAAATGAATATAACACACAGGGGCATTGGAGAGGCAGATGCTTATTGTGATCTGCCTGCAACATGCAGACATCAAAGTAAAATCGAAGTAAAAAATGTTACCAAGAATTTGAATGATGGGAAAACAAGATGGCTAGTTATGTGTCAAGGGCAGGGTGACAAGTAGATGCCATAACGCCCTACTAGTACCTCAGTATTAGGAGAAATTAGGACACTAGCATGATGGACAGACTTTCTATAAATCGGTTATGGGAGGAATGAACAAGAGTCACAAAAGTTGGGCCAGCGTGGATGGGCTGATTTGCATTGTTGGGGTGAACCCTTCTCTTCCAAAATAAGATCCCATATAAATCAGATTCCATGAAGTCAGCCCTTCTAGGACACAACATTGTCAAAGAATTTATATAAATGTGAAAGCAAGCCTAAAATGAAGTAAATATAGATTATTAATACTAAGATGTTTTTCATTATCTTGCATAGATACTGAAGCAATACCTTTTTCAAAGGAACAGGTCCTAAGGACGACTTTTGTTGCTGTCCAGTCATTTCAGTCATGTCTGACTGTTCATGACCCCATTGGAGTTTTGTTGGCAGAGATACTGGATACTTGCCATTTTCTTCTCTGACTCATGTTACATAGGAGGAAATGTAAGCAAACAGGGTTAAATGACTTGCGTAGGACCACACAACTAGTAAGTGGCCAGATTTGAACTCAGGAAGATGACTCTTCCTGACTAAAGCACTCTATCCACTACGCCACCTAGAAGCTCTCTGCTTAGAATCAGTAGTCATTATTCTGCATCTGTCTAATCAAATGAGATAGTATTTGTAAAAGGATTAGCACAGTCCGTGATACATAGTAGGCACTATATAAAATGCTTATTCCCTTTTCGCTGTCCCCCATTTGTTTTTCTAAGCAGTATACCATATCTTTCCAAGTGATACTTGCTTATAAAAGAAATGTTTAGTTATTAATTTACATGTATAAGGCAGAAATTTGTTCTTTGTATAATTGATAGATCTTTCTCTAGTTTCCAAAGATTTTCTTCCAGTTTGCTTTATACAACTTAGTCATTTTCTTTGACTTCCCAATAAACACCTTTCTCTTTCCAGAAAACTAAACATGAGATTGAGAGGCCTTGGGTTCAGATTAACTGAAAGCATTATCAGAGTTCTCAGAATTAGTGAGGGGTTGGCACCATTATTATCTGGCCATTTATAGATTGTGGCAGATATTTTGTCCCAATTGGTAAATTTAGATTTTTGAGGGTAAAGCCCCTATCATTCATCTTCTCTGCTTGTCCCCAAGCTACCTCCCATCTGGATGCCTTTAATTATGCTAAGGATAGGGTCTTTCTTTATTTTCCTATATCAGCAAATCTCCTAAGAATAAAATAGCAAACCCAAAGTGTTTGATTCAAAGGTTAATCCATTCAGTATGCCTACATGTACAGTTCTTAAATTGAAAGATTTACCAACTATAGGTTATAATTCAGGAATCTCAGTGAAAGGTCCTCAAATCCAGCTTTCCCCATATAGGCTCATAGGACCATAGATTTTGAGCTGGAAGGGACCTCTTTGGCAATTTAGACCAATCTCTTCATTTTATAGAAGAAGGAACCAAGATCCAAGAAAGTTAAGTGACTTGCCCAAGATCACACATATAGTAAACTTCTGAGGATTTAAAGTCACATTCTCTGACTTCAAAGTCAGTGTTCTTTCCCCTGTACCATGCTGCCTTTCATATCATGAACATACAGATTTGTTAGTTGTGCAGACTGCATATGATAAATGGTAGTGACAAAGTGCAGTAACCCTTTCAAAATGGATTTTTATTCCTACTATAACTCTGATCTACCTACCAAAGCTGTAAGTAGAGTGAGATAGTAATAATAATAGTATCGAGCATTTTTATAGAACTTTAAGGTTGAAGAAAAAAGTATACATATCTCATTTAATCCTCATACCATTCCCAAGCAATAGGTACTGAATTATCCTTGATTTATGTGAGAAAACTGAAGCTGCAAGATTGAACCTTTGAATGATCTCTAACTTGCCCAGCCAGGGTCACACAGCTAGGAAGTGTCTGAGATGGGATTTGAACTTAGGACTTTCTGACTCCAAGTCTGTGGCACCTGTGTCTGATGATAATCAGGTCTTTGACCCAAGGTTTTTAAATTTAGATCTGACAGCTCTTCTACTCTTTTAGCAGAGAGAAAGAATTGTGTTCAGCACTTTGTTAGCAAAAATAATTAGTTAAAATGGGAACCTGCCAGATGATACTTCTTCTCTACATCCCATCTCCAACAATGCTGTTCAAGTGAGCTTTTGCCCAGCTCTCGCTTGTTCCACACCCCTAGTGGTTGCCTCCTAGAGGTTGCTTCCAGCTATCTGAGATGGGTCAAGGCAGAGAGCCTGCAGAGCTGGACTGAGATCCTTCTGTATCTTCCAGCTTGGCCTTTGAGTATCAGTACCCCTGATGGTTATCTGAATTTCATTCTGGAATGTCAATAAGTAACATTATACTCATCCAGATCTTAGTAAAACTAGAGGTGAACTCTGGGTACTGTGGTCTTATATTTCATAGGGATGAAGTAGATGAGTTAAAATATGAAGCAGTTAGTAGAGAATGGGTCATTCAGTCTCTGCATGAAAACTTCCAATGACAGGAAATCAGTAATCTCCCAAAATTTATGGAAAGTACCCCCATGAGGAAGGTAGCATGAGAACCCAATTGTCATTGTTGATAAGAGTACTGCAGCCACAGCCAGTACTAAATCTATTCAAAATTCCTAGTGCAGTAGAACAGTCTACCTTCAGCTCAGAGCTTATCTCTCCAAGGTCAGGAAGAGAAAGCTGTCCTACCAGGAATACAAGTCCCAGGATTCACAGTTAAGCTCTGGACCCCTCATTCACTTCCTGCCAAAAAATGTGTTTCCTCAGAAGCTCAGTTTACACTGAGTTTGGGGGAAATCAGTCGTTTGATAAAGAACAAAATCTTTTTATCAGTTAAAAAGACAATTTCATATATGTATGTATTACAGCAGATTGGGAAAAAATTCCTGGTGACCAAATATTCTTCAGTTCATCAAAGTTTCATTAGAGCAGAAATAAGGGAAGGATGCTAATCAGATTATCTCATAGCTATAAAGACCCACAACTTTGCATTGCTTATTTGGCTTTTTGTTTCATTTACTGCCTTTTTAAGCAGTATTGGAGTCTTAAGTAAAAACTTAAAGTAATTGGAGAAGTTCCAAGATGATTAATGGAGAGAAATGATGAGGAATTAAAATGATCTAGCCTAGAAAAGATACAGACTGTAAGAACACAGTGCAATTCAAGTACTTTGGATACACTGTAACAGATACATTTTTCTTTAAGCAAATAGGATATTGAAAAACCCCAGATTTCAAAAGGTAATCTGGGCTATGGAGACTCATTTTGCAGAACAGTTCGGTTTTTTAAAAAATTGCTTCAAATAGAAATTTCCCATGTCACGTTTTTTTAAAATTTGACTTTTACCCAATTAAATAATAGATTAGGAACTAAAAGGGACCTCAGAGGCCAACTAGTCCAATTCCCTCAGTTTTCTGACAAGGAAACTGAAACCAAAGTCATTTAGTTGCCTAAATCATTTGACGACAAATCCAGTACTTTCCATTGTACCACCTTGCTGCATCCTTATAGAAACAAGCATAAAGTAAGACACATCTGTTTGGTCAGCAATAACATGCTCATGGACTGCAGCCCTCCTGCACTGGACTTCCAGTGAGAAGGGGCTCAGTACAAGAGGAGGACTGAGCACACACATAACTATGGAAGTGCTGACTTTACATTTTTTTAGTTGACTTTAGACTAGAAGATAGTGACTATCTGCCACCTTTCTTTAATGATAAACAAAAAGAAAATGCATTTTATTTGCCATAGTCATGCTGTTAACTTGAACCAGCTAAAGTTCACTGTTGGCCAAGTTGAGCTGCTTTACTGTATAAATTAGGGATTTAATTTTATAAAGTTGATCTTTTCTGCAACCATTTTAGGCAAGAACAATTCCTTTATAATAGCATCAAATACAGTCATTCTGCACTCAGGGTTTGAAGAACTTAGGACCATCAGATGTGAGGTTTTAAGCTCTGCCCCACCCCTTTTGCCCTAAATTCACATTTACCTATTTATTAGAGAATACGTATAGTATATTTAAAATACCTCTGCCCAGGCATGGGGTTAGTGGGACAGAATATCGTATACATTGTCAGATGTAGTCACTACGTTAGATCTTTTGGTTTCACTGGGGGTATAGTAGGGGGGTGGGGGAGAGACACAAGAGGAGTGTTCAATCTGGAGGAGGTATTTTCAAAAATAAGTAACTCAGCCCAGCTACGTCCTGTTTTATGTATCTATGGTTAGGTGGGTGTATGACTTCTCTTGTTTTGATTTTTGACTCATGGTTACCTAGGGAATAAAAATTATTAAAAATAATTCAGTAAAATTAGTAATGGTCAGAACATTTTTTTTACATTGAAGCTAGGAAAATAGCCTGCTTTTTTTATTATCTTTCAAGGCCAGATTACTTGCCAGTTTTCTTCCTAATACTTCTGACATGCAGAGAAAGAGAAGGGTTGCATATAGCACTCAATAATTTATATACTCAAAAATAAATTATCAGCAGTAAGAATATGGTAGGTAAATGTGAAAATGGCCTGTAGTGTTCATTAAATATTTCAAATGTTTATTAAACTAGCATATACAACATGTGTTACGTATGTACACCGTAAGGTTCAGCTCATGAAAGAAACAGAAATGCTGGTCTTACATGTAAAAGATTACCTGCTACCTGCTAAGGCATGTCTAAGTAATGCACACAATGTTTCCCCAAAATTTATTGTGATTTGAGGCATACAAAGTCGAAATCTTGGTATTTCCCTGTGTCCTTTGCTAGAGATATTTTTGGAGTTTACTTTACCTAGCTGCTACATTGATAATTTATTCCTTTGAGAGTTCTGAAAGGAAGAGGATGCCTTTTTCATTGTCCGTGATGGTTTCTTCAAGTCAATGAATTTTTGAGATAGTTCTTGTCTTGTGCATACTTTATTTTTGCTAAGATTTTGAATGCCAAGATTTCAGTTCTTTAGTTTGGCAGTTTGGGATGAAGAAGAGAAAGTAGGTTTTTTTGTGGTGAAATAGAACTTTCTTTTTACAAATAATGTGTTTCAATACTAAATAAATTCTGTCTGACCCTTTCCTAAACTTAACTTTTCCTTTTTTACTTTACTGCATTCCTTCCTGCTTCTTTCTTCATGATCTTCAAGGACTACCATCTAGCTTTATTATTTAAGGTACTTTCATGTTTTACCATATACACTGTGTCTGTCTGGAATAAACAAAACTAGGCCTAATGTTCCATCTTGTGTCACTTGTGGCTTGTTCTGTTGCAATCTGTGCCTGTCTCTGTCCTAACTTAGAGTTTTTCATACTTTGTACTGTATATTTATGTGAATAGTTTGTTGAGCATTTGTTATGAAAGCTCAAAGGTCAATAAACATTTGCCGCTAGATCTACTTTATGCAATGGGGCATGGAAATATGGCTTTTAATTGAAAGAATTTTTAAGTCCAATTTAATTAAAGTTCAGTCATGAAGGGCAATGTAGAACTATTATGTGTTTCTAATTCAAATAACATATATACACATTACACCCTATTTCTCAGAAACTGTTAGTAAATCATTATTTTGAAAATATGAAAGAATTGCATGAATACTGTGTATTCTTTATTTCTCCCTATATCTTGCTGTCTCTCTCCTAGCATTTAGACATTCTTATAAAGCTTTTAAGACTTTTTCTTGTATCATTTTTCTTATTATGTGAAACAGATACCACTTCTAACAGAAGCCATCAGTAGTAGTTCCAGATTTCCTGTGTTGCTCACATTGCCCATTTTACCCTTTGTCAGTTACTGCTGCCACCTCTAGCAGTACCACAGAGCTGTGTTAACTTCTTTCTTCCAGGAGCCTAACTAAGGCATTATACCTTCCTTGTACCAACTTCCACATAGAAGTGTAGTGTCCGTGGCAAACATTGTAAAATGCTTTCCCATGCCCCTAAAAAAGTAAACCTGTATTCTTAACAGACAGAAGAAAAATCTAAGAGTGAGCATTAATTAAGAAAAATAATGCATCTGGAATAAGAGAGACAGGAATTGGGATCCGTGCTAGAGTAAAAGAAAGAAGGAAGGAAGAATGGGAGGAAGTCAGATCATCACACTGCAGAGAGCTCAAGGGTTTCAATACAAGTAAATGTTCCTTAGGCAGAAAAATGAAATCTTTTTGTTGACACTCCTATGATTTTAACCTTAAGAATATGATCCTTTTCTCAGGGACGTTCTCTAAAGGTGAAGTACATTTATCATTCTTGACTAACTTAAATAGTAATTCTCAGGGGAAATCCCTCAACTGGAAATTGTCACTGCTCTAATCGCCTGAACAGCACTAATAATAAATAATTAAACTTTCACAAACATATCCTCAAAATAGTGTCAAACGCCTTTGTACATTTCAGCAAGTAATTGAGCCTCAAAGAGAGAGCTCTGCACTTTGGGACATTACTTAGGTTTTTGCCAGTCTGTTGATGTAACCTCTGCCTCCTATCCTCTCGCCCTCTCCAGGATTCAGGACATCCCTGTACAGCTAACAATCCTGACAGTTGCTTCATGCCAGTGTCACCCCAGCACTTCATTGATCTCTTCAAATTTTAAATGCAGCCCTTGCACTTTGCCTCTGTTTTCAAAAATGATGTGTGTGGTATGCTTTATGTACAAGATCTAATGGTAAATGTGTAGTGTGGTTAAAAGGGATTGGGTGGGGGTGGGGCATCCCATGAAGCCTGGGTTTGCTGGAATGAATATTAAATCATTTTTGAAGTACATGATCTAAAGAGAATGTGAGGTAAAAATGTACGTACTTTTGCATATTGTAATATTTATTTGACTAATGAGATGGAGTGATTAAGGAAAGAGGGACTCACACAACATGTATTAGTCCTTTTTAAAAAAAATTTTGTACACATTAAATTTTGCACATTTATAAATATAATTCAGCTAAAATCTTTTGGACTTTGAGAGTCAAGCCATTTACTAATAAACACTAATGGCCAAGTACATGCAAATTGTAAGTTACGGTTTTTCTGTTTTGTGGTAAAAGATTAAACTGACCCCTGTGTATATACATTCTGCAGAATATTTATTTTTCTTAAAGTGTATTTTAGTAACTGCATTGGATATGTCCAAACCAGTTATTATTGATGTGCAGACTAATCTAGGGAAACAGTAGCCGTATTCTTTTGATCAGCATTTGTTGAAAAGGGATAACATTTGTGAAAAATGATGTCTAGGCTAGGGAGAATTACAACCTTTGACTGAATTGTCTTCAGGGCAATGAATGGCCTAAGCTACTGGAAAGACTTTAGTACATCTTACTTGCTAAAGCACTTATTTACAAAAGCACCAAGTTTTTTGTATCCTAAGAAGAAATATAGAAATAAATCCAATGCTAAAGAAATTCAGGAGTTAAACATTTGTCCAGAAATTGAGTTACGTACAGCCCAAAACATATTCTAAAATACTGCTTGTTTTGAAATTAATTTTGTAGACAAATGTAATAAATCATGATTATCTGTTGATTTCTTTTTTGTCATTCTTTTAAACTTTGATGAAAAAAAATAAAATCATGTTCTCTGATCTTAGAGATCCAACTTTCTGACTCACAGCCTTATACATGAACACTTCTTTGTAATTTCTCCAACACTTAATGATCTAGCTCATGCATTAATGTCTCCAGGAATGGAGGGAACTCACTACTTCAGAAGGCATCTAAAACCTATTTCTCCTAGGTGACACACTGTATCAGAAATCAGAAAGACTTGAATTCAAATCCAGCCTCAAACACTTAAAAGCTATGTGAACCTGGGCAAATCACAACCTCTGCCTCAGCTTCCTCATCATAAAAAGGATAACAATAGCGCCTGTCTCCCAGGGTTGTTCGAATAAAATGAGATTTTCATAAAGTGCTTTGCAAACATTAAAATTCTATGTGAATACCATTATTAATATTGGGAATTGCCTCTGGTGCCACATTAATGAAAGAAAAAGAATTTATTAGGCACTTTGTGCTTATGTTGTTGTTGTTAAGTTGTTTCAGCCATATCCGACTCTTCATGACCCCATTTTGGGTTTTCTTGACAAAGATACTCAAGTAGTCTGCCATTTCCTTCTCTGGCTCATTTTACAGATGAAGAAACTAAGGCCAACAGGGTTAAGTAACTTACCCAGAGTCACACAGCTAGTAATTATCTGAAGCCAGATTTGAATTCAGGAATTCCCTTGTTTCTAGAATGACCAACTAAACTAAACAACAACAAACTAAAAATCTAAGAGTAAGTCAGATAAAAAGAAGGACTAACAGAATTAACCAACATAGCAAAGCATCAGATATGGCAGTTTGAAATACCACAGATCAGGTCAAAGAATTTGTAAATATGTTATCTCCTAAAATAGAAGTTTTTGTTTGACCTCAAAACTGCTGGACTTTCAGAGGCCAGCTTCCAATAGCTTAGTTTTCAACAGATTCTGTGATTTTTTTTAAAATTCTCAACAGCTTTTAGGGGCTTATATGACATAAAATTCTTGGCACCTCCTGATTGCTCATGGCCAAAATCCTAACGTGGCCTCTAGGGAGATGACTGTTTTAGCAACTGGGTTTCAAAACTATAACTTTTTAAAAGAGAAAACCTAAATAAAGCAGAGAGGTTTTTCCTCCTCCATGTTGGTTATTTCCTGACAATACAGTTAAATTAACTAGAATCTGCTGTTTAAAGAACGTACATGAATATTTTCCTAATGTGGCAGGACTAGTTCATGATAGAGAGCATAAACCTGGAGATTCAGAATCCCGGGGTTAGGGTCCCTGACTTCTGCAGCTTGCTCACTCTAAAACCTGGGGCAGGTCACTTCTTTATTTACAAAACAAGACTAAATGACTAAATGGACTAAATGATCTTAAAGGTCATTTCCAGCTCTAATACTATAAGAATCCGTCATTTGACTGTAAATGAATAATATTCATTGCTTCATAAATCTGAAGCAAATCTTAAATGTTTCATGTGTCAACTGTTTTTCAAAGGGGTGAAATCCCTAGTTTTGTCTTTGTTTTTAGTTTCATCCAACAGACACTTAATAAGCTGCTAGTTTGCAGTGCTGGGGCTACAGAGATAAAAAATAATCCAGTCACTGTTCTCATGGAGTTTACAGCTTACTGAGGTAATGTGATACACAAACCAATTCAGTGCATTTTAATTTGACTTTTTTTTTTAAGCTAGGTAATATTTGTTTTTATAAAGCATTTCTCTTATATTTTTCTCTTTTTTTGTTTTTATATCATGGGATATCCCCCACTTTTGGGACTGACACCTCCACTGTCAAAACAAACAAAGGAGTTAAATAAAAACACTATTAGTTATAATATATGTAGTGTTCTGAGGTAGCTAGGTGGGGCAGTGGGTAGAGTCCTGGGCCTGGAGTCAGGAAGACTCATCTTTGTGAGTTCAAATCCAGCCTCAAACACTTGCTAGCTGTATGACCCTATGCAAATCACTTAACCCTGTTTGCCTCAGCCCTTCATCGGTAAAATGAGCTGGAGAAGGAAATGGCAAAACACTTCAGTATCTTTGCCAAGACAACCTTGAATAGGGTCACAGAGAATCAGATACTACGAAAGAACAAAAATGTGTTCTTCCCCCGGTAATCACCCAACACGCCCTCTTCCAAGATGCTAGAATCATTGATTTAGAGAGGGGAGGGACCTCAGATTAAGCGACTTACCTAGTTTCATAACTACTAGAGTGTCTGAGGTGGGATTCGAACCCAGGTCTTCCTGATTCCAAATCTAATGCCCTACTTACTATATTAGTCCCATCCCTTCATTTTAGAGACTAAGAACTGAGGTCTTGGAAGAAAGAACGTTTCATTGTCTGTTTTCGGAGATCACTGATCTTTAGTTATTACAATTAATCAGCTTCTCAAGAGTTCATCTTCCTTTTGGTGTCGTTTCCCTTTACATTTTTGTAGTCATCATGCATGGTGTTCCGGTTCTTACATCCCTCTCTATCAGTCCATACAAATCTTCTCATTTAACAAACATTTACTAAGCACCCAATGTGTACTGCACAAATAGTGTAGTGTACAGTGGATGACACATGATGGGGACAAATGATCCAAAAGGGATCTAGAAAAATTTAATGAAGAGAACATTTTAATCCAAGGGAGATCAGAGAAGGCTTCACGAAAGAGGTCACACCAAAGCTAGTTCTTAAAGGGAGAGGATTTTTACCAGGAGGTAATCAGGGGAACTGTATGTTCCAGATACGATGGATGACCTGCACATAAGTGCAAAGGCTGTAAGATGGAGGGTTCAGTGAAAAGCCCTTGATTTATGCAACTTTATAATTTAGATGTGCAATTTAGAAGGTGCCAATTTCAAAGTTTCTAGAAAAGCTGATAGCTTTGGAGGCTTTAATAATTTGAATAGTATGATTTATAATACTCAATGCTACATATCATCAAATGAGGACACAATGCAGTTCATTAAAACCTACTGAAAATGCATCCTCAGTGGATTTAAAGGAAAAGCAAAATAACCACTTAGATATGTCCTATAGCAGAGATTCTTGTTCATTATGGGTAGTGCTAGGTGGTCTCTGATATCCCTTCTAAACTCTGAGATTCTATGAGCAAGGCACAATGTTTAGGTGATCTGTTAATTCATCAGTTTATTATCTCATCTTAGCATAACAGCCTTCAGAGACAACTGCCATGAGTTTATCTCTTGCACATATTCTTTTGGAGAGGTTTGAGAGGTTGTTAGTCCTCCAGCTTGTTGGTAGTACGATCCAGAAGTCACTAGATAGAGACTTTCAATTCATCCAGAAAGAGGTGGTAGTTAAATATTTGTCAGTCTATGTCAAGTAAAGAGCTTCCAGGAGGTACTGGACAACAGTACCGAATTTGGTAATCAGGAAAAGACCACTGATTAAGAGGACACTGATAATCTTTGGAGGAACTTTTAGTCAAATGGTTGGAGCAAAAGCCTGAATGAAAAAAGTTTAAGGATAGATGGTAAGAAGTTGGAAACCAAAAGCAAAAAAATTGTTGAAGTTTAAGGGTTAAGAGGAGAGAAAAGATGAGAATTTAAAGAAACAGAATTTGGGGATTAGGGATTTGTTTTATTTTAGACTTGGCTATATCTATTGGCAAAAGAGAAGAAACTAGTAAATACTAACTGACTGAAGAAGTAAAGGAGAGGAGAATAGCAGATGAGATCCAGCAAGAAATGTCAAGGGTACAGACTGAGAAATGTACCTTGTCCAGGAAGAGGGACTCTTCAAGGACAAAAGTAAAAGGAAAGGAAGGTGGAAGATGAGACTCTGAGATGGATGAATGGGAAACGGAGGGACAGTTGGACAGTTATCTTTGTAAAGCAAGACAAAAATAAAGGTAATCTTCTGAGAGTAAGCAGGTGGGGTAAACTTGGGGACCTGAGAAAAGTGAAAAGAATTTGAAAGAAACAATTGAAGCTATGTTTTAAGGAGTCCGTAAGAGAAAAATAAATGGATTATCCAGCAAGAAGAGGCTCAATCTGCAGGCTGTAAAGGATTCAATTGGAACTTAACATGTGACTTTAGTTCACCAGTCCTTTATCAAGAATGGAGGTAGCAGAGATCAGGAAGGACATAAGAAGGTAAAATGTTGGAGGGTAAAGAGGAATTTTAGGGTGTTGGCAAATATTTTGTTGAAGGTTCATCACCCTTCATATTGAAAATGAAAAAGAAGATAGCAAAAGATGGAATGACTGTGGTCCAGGTGTGCTTTGATGTTCTAGGAAGTGTATTCTGGAAGTATTTAAATTATTTCAGTCACGCCAGTGAAGAGAGTGTGTTACAATCTGAATGCAAAACTTTCAAAGAAAAGAAGCTGCCAAGAGATGATGATAGGTCAGGGGTCTAGAAGCAGAGCAGGGAGAAGGAGCATGTTGACTCTTCATGTCAGCTACCTTTGAATAAGAGGTCACAGGAAGAGGAGGAAATAGTCTCCAATGCAGGATATTGCAAGGGATATGGTATCTTTAGGAGATCATCAGATTTCAATTAATGTTTCTTCTTTCCCTTTTTCTTCAATATTCAGTCCAATCACTATAATGCTCATTTCCAATTAGCAAGTACAGTCCTTTAAAACTGTATAGCCTTTTACATTATAACAACTGAAGACCTGAATAATTTGGTAGTTTTTCTGAGCCTCCTCCAAGAATTGGCATCTTTAGGCAGGTGTTCCCACAGAGATTGTTACCCTAATTAGATAGTTTGTAGCCTTAAGATATGTCATGGCTTTTATGACTAACTTCCCATTGCCATGCCAGGGTTAGCTCAATTTATCATCCTTAGCCAGTGACAGCTATAAATTTCCTTAATTAATTTCCTTTAACCAATATTTTCAAAAATAATGAGATTCATCTCCATGCATTTTGTCAGGTAGCTAATTAAAAGGACACAACACATTTTTAGTAATGATCAAAAAGATGCTTTGAGATGGTTTGTTTTGTTTGCATCTATCTAGACTCATTACTGTTACCTATTCTTCAGTTAACAAAGTAATGAGAAGACAGTGGTGGAAATTATAGTTCACACAAACATTAACAGGGTTTGCCCACACAGCTTGTTAATGTGATGACAGGACGTTTAGGGATAATAGACTAAGAAGTTCTCTGAGCCCTTAAACAATTAAAATATGTGACATCTCTATTGTTGTCTTTGTTTGGTGACTGGTGATTGACCTGCAACCCAACCCCCAAAACTGGTTGTTTCAGAGAGAAAAGAAAACTCTCACTTGCATTTTAAGTTGCTCTCTTCCTTCTGGGAAGGTTCCCAAGAAAGGAATTATTGAGGAATTAGCTAAAGTCTCCTCACATTGCTGTGGCAAGATGTGCTGTTGACACCTTTAAGAGTAATTAACTCAGTAGGGACTCCGTTTGGGGACAGCTGGTGAACACTAGGGGTGCAGGCTTAAAGGGGTCATGAGATTGGCTTCCTCTGTACTTTCTTTAAAAAACGAGAAGCAAATAAAAAATATACTGAAGAACTAAATTAATTATGCAGATTAGCTGCCACTTCAAACATTTCTTTTAGTTTAATTTCTTTTAACGTTTCTTCTTCTACCAATTCTTTCTCCTTTTCTAAATAACCATATCTGTTGCTTCCCTCGGGAATGGGAATCTGCTTTAAGGGAAAAAGACTACTAAGCGTGCTAACTGTAAAGCTGTCCAGTACTCTGCTCTTGAGTCAGCCTCAGGGATACAGAACAGCAACTTCTACCACTGTGCTACTGAGTGACTCAAAGTCATTTCAGTAGCAATAGATGCCCTTAGAAAGTTTCAAATTTGGGGGTTTTTTTAAGTTAAACGCTACAGTGGGTTTGTGCTGGAAGCTTACTATTTCTCATTTAAGAATAAAGAATAAAGCCACACCTACTGAACACCCAGAAAATAAAGTTCTTGACACCAAAATTCAGCTCATTGCAACTGGTTCAACATCAGAAACAAATAGTTTTCCCATTGGAAATTATGCTACAGAAGAGGTATTTACCTTCTTGGCTACTGCACCCTAAGGTCCATTGGGCCTTTCTATCTGACTTGCAGTTGAAATCTTCTAAATGTGTTTTCTCCCCGTATTAGAATGTAAATTTCTTGAAAACAGGGACTGACTTTTTTTCCTATATGTTACTTAGAACAGTGATTTACACACAGTGTTTAACAGATATTTTTACATTCATTCATTCATTCACTCATATTCTAAGGAGGGGAGGGAACCTTCATACAGTGGAAAGACTATCTGATGAAGTCAGAAGACCTGGGTTCAAAGTCTTAGCTCTTCCACTGACTAGCCTTTGGACAAATCACCTCACCTTCCCTCATCGATAGTTTAATGTTCTCTTACACAATTTTTAGATGCAACAGTCTATGAAGCTATCATAACATTTCTTCACACCAAATCCTGACAATATTGTGGCAAATAAGCAAAATAATGAACTGAACACATCATTTCTTGAACTTAATCAATGAAGAGCACTCAGTTCAAGCCCCAAGTCTTTTTCCATTTCAAGAATTTCTACCTCCTGTCAATATATTCTTCAAGGTCTAACTCAAATTCCACCTCTTCCAGGAAGCCGTTCCTAAGCTGGAATTGTCTGGCTGGATGTCACTCATTCTCATAACATCATTAAATTTAAAGCTGGAAGAATCTCTTCCATTAGACAGTGAGCTTCTTGAGAGCAGAGACCTGCTTTGTTTTGCTTTATTTTTCTTTTCTTTGCAGCCTTCAGCACTTAGCATGATGCCTGACACATAACAGGTGCTAAATGTATGTGTTCATCCTTGGTTGCCAAAGAAGACCATGCCATCAGAGAAATGATGACATAACTTGCACTTGACTTTACTTTGAGTGAGGGAGGGCTGTGCAGGTCCCCAGCCTCACTTCTCCTCCAGAGCCATCTGGATCCAGTGACCAGATATTCCTCAGGATGACTGGAAATGACTTGAAGACCTACGTTTAGATATCGCACTAACAATTATGTAACTATGGGCAGTCTCTAACTTCTCTGAGCCTCTTAGCTGTAAAACGGATAATACCTGGCAGGGCTCTTTGTGAGGCTCAAATGTAATAATAATGTATGTAAAGCACTTTGCAAATTCTGTAGTGCTATATTAATGTCAGTTATTAGGGTAACACATGTACATGATTGGTATAATTACCAAGACTGTTAGAAGCACTTTTGCTTTCAAAGTGCTAAAATCTAAGGGATTGAAACAGAATTTTCTTTAAAAATTCTTTATTATGATACATTGGCCTTCTGATATGAGGAACATAAATTTTGACCCTATTCTGTTTGCAGCAAAAAATTTGCTATACGTAATCTATCTACAATACAGTCAGGTCTGCTATAATGTGATATATTTATATTCATTCCCCCAAAAGCATCTATCTCACTATGCAAAATTGCACAATAAAAGTCACAGGGCTTATGGGGAAAATGGGGTTACAGACACAAGGCTCAAAAATTTTGTCAGTGACACATTAAAAAAAATAGCAATCTAACAAAAATGGTAGCATAGCTTTATACATGTTAACTAGTTAAGAAATAGACAAATATTACAACAAATAGTAGCTGCATCCTTCACCTCAAGCTGATGCTCCTCTTGTACCCTTGTTTCCACAGGTTTGGCTAAAGAGTGGAGGTCTAAATAAATACTAGCTGACTACTGGGGTTTTTTTCCCACCTTACAATTTTATCCTAGTATTTCTCGTCTCTTAGAGTCACCGATCTCTATCTGGCCTGAATGAAGTTCCAAGAATCTAATATATAAATGAGGTTTTGTATCTCCTAAGTTGTTTATTTTTCTTCCAATTCTTTCCTCCTGAGATCTCATTTCTCTTTCTATTCTTTCCTATAGAGTGCTTTATTCATTTATATGATCAATTTTTAACTTTTGCTTTATTTCCACCAGGAATTTCAGTAGAACTTATGGTGAATCTGCAATTTTCTTTGAAGATTTGTTTGTAAATGATGTAGTTTTTTCCTCTTCTGGATTTGTGTCCTGAGCATCTCTAGCTAAACAATATTTCCGGATGGTATTTTCTTCTGCTTACTCATATGTGTTGCATTAAGACCACACTCTTAAGAATTACTGGAAGTAATGGTGGAACCTTGTTTTTATCTTCAGGGGTCTGGGTAATGAGCCACAGCCAGCATATGGTGCTAGTGTAATCTGTGCCAGAGCAGTCTGATCCAGGGTATGTCCTGATCATTACCTCCTAAAATAAGCCCTTGTTCTAAGTCAGACATTGATAGCTCCAGGTTATAGGTACCCTTGGGGAGATAAGCCCTTGTTCTAAGTCAGACATTGATAGCTCCAGGTTATAGGTACCCTTGGGGAGATCCTGGCGTGAGCTCCCATCTCACTGCCTCCCAGCTTCATGTTCTAACTTCCCCAGTTCCTGAGCTGGAGGCTTCTATGAGCTATGCTCTAAGGCTTTTCTGTTTCAACTCTTCCCCTAGTACTCACAGGCTTCCAACTATCTCTGTCTGGATTTGGACTGACAAAATGCATTTAGTACAATCGCCTTGGATTTCTTGATCATTATTCAATCTGCTGCTCTTTTGATCCTCCCTGAAGTCATTATGGGAGAACTAGGCTATTCTTCTACTCATTCTACCACCTTGAACAGAGTCCCTGCCTCTAAGTTTTCATGTAGTTACAATTAGGTGACTTCTCAGGCCACTAAAACATATTTAAAATCTCCATCTCTCAAATAAATTTCGTAACATTCTTAACACATGGCATGATACAAGGACATATTATAGTAGCTGATCTCTATTTGGGAATTCCTATAGTTCCAAAACAATTTAGATAATAATAATGATAATAAATAACTAGCATTTACATAGTGCTTACTATATGCCAGGTGCTGTGCAAAGCACATAACAAATCTTACCTCATTTGATCCTCACAATAACTCTGAAAGATAGGTGCTATTATTATCCCCATTTTACAGATGAGGAAACAGAGGCAAACAGAGGTTAAATAACTTGCTCGAGGTCACGCAGCTGGTAAATATCTCAGGCTGGATTTGAACTGAGGTTTTCCGGACTCTGGGTCTGGCACTCTATCCATTGTACAGCCTAGCTACTTGTTCTGAGAATTAACTAAGCCATTTTACATTTCGTAATCTCTTAGTTTTTTTTTTTCATTTTGAGTGCACTTTCCTTTTAGCTTTGTGGCAAATGCTTGTTTCATTGCAAACTATTGCTATTTGAAAACGCTTGACTTCTCCCATTAACAGTCACTGCAATATCTCTAATAGTCACTTAAATTTTCTCTTTAAGGGCCATAACTTTTGCATATTTCCTTGAAAAATATATTCTCAAAAACTGCAGGATTAAAAACAAAACAAAAGAGAGCAATGAAACTCACATGTGGCACAAAATCCAGGATTTAACTCACAGGAGCTAACTAAATCAACTTAGTTTCATCTGGTCAAGGTCAGCCATTCTGTCTAGTGTCAACTGAAGCATGCTATATCATAATTATTGCTTCTTCTAGTTTATTCATACCTAACTCATTGTTCCTTCCATTGTCCGCTCTTCTCCCATTACCTGCAAATGGCTATTCTCCAAAGATTATCCTAAATCCTCTTCTCTTCATCCTACACTCTTCCTTAGTGATCCATGTAGATAACTCCTATAATAATCTATATATCCAGACCTGATTTCTCTCCAGAAATTCAGTCCTGCATCTCTAATTGCCTGATGAGTACAGCCCGTAAGATAGATATACTATCAAGACCTCAAATCTAACCTGTCTGAAACTTAACTGATAATCTCCCTTATACTGCTCCTCATCCTAATTCCTCTGGGAGTTAGTGACTGGAATCCAGTCATTACTGGATTACATTTACTGCCAGTAAACCATGTTCAGAACTCTTGGATTCATCTTTCTTCCTTTTTCTCCCCTTCTCATATCTAAACATTTGACATATCCTGCTGACGCTTCCTCCATAATACGTCCCTCATTCATCCTCATCTGGAAACACCATTACTACTCTATTTTAAGTCCCAGGTGATGAGATTGGTCACTGATCAATGATCCATACAACTGTCAACTTCCTAATGCATAAATGTGATCGTATTCTTGATCAAAAACTTTCAGTGGCTTCCAAATAAAAACTCATTAAGTGAAACAGCATTTAAGACTTTCCACACTGTGGCTTTAACCAAACTTTCCAGCCTTACTTCATATTATTTCTCGCAATACACTATATTTTGCAGTCAAATTAGACTACTGAATAGTCTCTGATCTTGTCCTGCTTTTCTTTACCTCATTTCCATAACAAAGCTCATCCATGGAATGCCTCATCTCTGCCTTTCAGAATCTTTCTCTTTCTTCAAAACTCAAATCAGTTGTCACTTCCTATTAAACCTTCCCTAATTCCTCTAGCCAAAAACAGTCTCTTCCTCTTCAAATTTTCCTACCACACTTTGGTCTGGCAGGTTTCTTTGGCTTTAGGGACCCAATCTTATTTCACATTTACCTAGGCACATATTATTCCTTCACAGAAGAATGTAAGCTCGTTGAGGGTAGAGACTGTCATTTTTAAAGTGTATATCCCAAATATTTAATTCTCTGCACAGAATAGTTGTTTAGCCATTGTTTCCTGAATGAAATGGTACCCAAAACTTACATCTAGCATTGGTCTCTGCATTCTGCCCAAATTGCTACACCAGGCAATCAGGTAGTGAGTCCCCAACTTACTGTAGTAGGTCTGACAACCTACTGTCACATCTGCTAACCAAAAGTTAGCTCATATCCTTGTCATTTGCTGTACGTGAACTGCGGGTTAATTTTTGGCAAACTTAAGGAAGAAAACAATAAGAGCAGTTTATATTTATGTATGTTGTAAATAATGTGCACATCGACACTCATTTAGTGTTCAATGTTTCATATTCATTATACAAAGTATTGTCCTCACAACAGTCACATGAGGTAGGTAGTTTAACCACTATTATGCCCATTTTACAGATTTTTTTAAAAAGGCTAAGATTATATCTTGTCAATAATCACATAGCCAGAAAGTGTCAGAACAGAGATTTGAAATGACTTCTGAAAATAGCTGATATTTATATAACACCTTAAGTTCTGCAAAGTGCTTTCATGCATGATCTCATCTGCAGCTCACAATACCCCTCTAATATTCTAAGTAGTGAGACAAGGGTTTGGTTTTGTAAGTAGCCCATCACAGCAGAACTGAGAAGAGTGAAGGAAAGATGCTGAAATGAAGTGGTCCTGGAAGGTGACAATTTTTGTCTGCTTTAAGACAAAGGCCAGTTTGGTCTACAGTACCTAAAAAGTTAAGGTTACAAGAATGGGGTCCACTCCTCCAAAGCCATATGCTACACGCCTGTGTCACGGGCACAATGCATTGTCTGATTTTCACCAACCATATTTTGGTTTATTTGACAGGTCCCAGACAGGTTCAATGTGACTAAAATGCATAAACATCATTCCAATCACTAATTCCTTCTGTGTGAGAAGTCTCAATAAATAATTTTAATGCCATTTTATTAGATTTAAAATGTTGCTTTTATGAATTCTCTTTCCCTCCTTCCCCACTGGAGACTCTTTGACAAAGTTCAGCTGAATTCTTGGGTAGAACTGTTTCTATTGGGATTTCCTACTACAGGAAAACTGAATATATGGTCAAAAAATAGTTTGCTTCCTCAAAGGAAACTTGGTTTGTTTTGCTTTTTTTTCCTTCTATCACAATTGTGCCAAGTCATTGTCTAAGATTAAAAAGGTTCACCAGTTCCAGAAGTCAACTGACCTTAACCCTAGTGGAATGGAGCTAGATGGAAATAGAAAGGATGAGGAAGTGGAAAGGACCACCACTGTTGAGATAACAGGAAATAAGTGAGAAAACAAGTTTTACATAAACAAATGTTCTAAAATCAAGACCAGAAGGAAAAGAATGCCAAATAATATTTACTGCACATTATCTTCCTATTTTCTTTCTTTTATGACTGATAAACCTTTCCAGTGGATAGGTACAAAGTTCATCTTTAAGTGACAATTTTGCTAGTGTGCATGAGGTTGTACTGGGATTCTGTTACATTACTGAATTTGCTTTGTTTTTGGAAGATCCAATTCAGAACAAATGTCAGTAATAACCACAATTATATAGCACTTTTAAGATTTTAAAAATGTTTTCCTTATCACCTGATGAGGGCTAGTTAGTGCAAATATTCTTATTTTCATTTTACAGAAATGTAAAATAAATGAGAACCTTAAAGAAAAGTGAGGCTGACTTGCCTAATACATGTCAGAGATAGGATTTGAACCCATATCCTTTCTGATTCCAAGTGTAGGAAGCTTTCCCCTACATCATACTGCTGTGACTTTTGGTTCCCAAAGAATCAGAGAAAGAGGAAATCTATAGTGACTTCTTTTTGTAGTGGCAAAGAACTGGAAACTAAGGGAGTGCCCACAAATGGGGAATGGCTGAAAGAATGACAATGTACGAATGGAATGGAATACTATTATGCTACGAATGGGAGAGTTTTCAGAGAAACCTGGGAAGACTTGTATGAACTGATGCCAAATGAACCGAATAAAAATAAACAATTCACACAATAACAATAATATGGTAAAGACAAACAACTCTGAAAGACTGAAAAACTCTGATGAACTTATGATCTACCATGATTCCATATGACAGGATGATGAGCCATGCAAAAGGGAGACCAACTGACTCGAGATACAGAATAAAACATCATTTTTGGACATGGTAAACTTGCACACTTTTGTCATAAAGGTTTTGGTTTTGTTTTTTCAAAAACAAAATTGTAGAATTTGGGGGAATTGTGGAAGAAAAAATAAATGTATATTAATTTTTTTAAAAAGCAAAAAGTCACGTTTAAGAACACACTGAGAATACTTTGTGTGAGAAGGAAAATGCCATAAAGGGAAAGAGACATTAAGTACAAACTTAGGGAAGGTCTTCAAGAGCAATCATGTCTTCAACAGTCTTACTGATCCCTCCCACCTAACCAGGTACACTGTATTACATTTCTTACCATCTCAAATGCGAAGGAACATCATGTTGAGTAACATGTATAAACTCCAATGGATCTGTAATTTCATTGGTAGGGAATTTCCCCTCTATCCACGTCTGCCCATTCTATGTCTTTCTTTCCTTCATTTCTGTCTCATTCTGCCCATGTCTCTTTCCTAGGATGTTAAATTGAGAGTGAGAAGGAACTTTAGAGGCCATCTAATCCAATTGCCTTATTTTACATATAAGGAAAATTGAGGTTCAGAGAGATCAAGTATAAGATACAGAGAGTGAAGCCAGTTCTTCCTATCTCTGAGTCTAATACCCTTTTCACAATGTCACATTGGGGGGGGGTGGGGGTTCATTCAGTTGTTTCAATTGTGTCCAACTCTACAGGATTCCATTTTGGATTTTTTCAGCAAAGATACTGGAGTGGCTTGCCATTTTCTTCTCCAGCTCATTTTGCAGATGAGGAAACTAAGGCAAATAGGGTTAAATGACTTCCCTAGGGTCACTAGTGTCTATGGCTGGATTTGAACTTACTGACTCCAGACCCAGCATTCTATTCACTGCACCACTCAGCTGCCACATTATTTGTAAAATAATACCACACAGTTAGAAATGGTTAGTAAACTTAAAGCTTGCAAACTGAATCCAATCATGTTATAGATAATACATAGCTTGGTTTTTTACCCCTTTCTTCATTCTGTTTACAGATCACACTCAAGGTACATACATTTCTCTACCTAGCTTTGGTTTAGGATTATCAGTGTCCAATTGATATTATACATCAGAATATTGTGAAGCTAATCTGCCAAAGGTTAGTTGATGAGGGTTGTCTATTGTGGTTACTCATGTTGTGAACAGAACTGCAGCTTTATCTGTCTTTCAATTGCTGAGCAAGCTATGTATGATTACTATTTGGCCTTCCAAAAAAAATAATCACTTAACAAGTGAAAGACACAAAGCATGAGGCAGCATGGTATTTCATACTAGTTTCACTCAAGATAATTGAAGTTTGAAGCACAGGAAGATAAAACTTTATCTCTGCCATTAACTAGCCATGCATCCTGGTATACACTAGCCAATATCTGTCAGAACTCTTGATTAGCTGGTAGGTAGGTATTGAGTGAACGTCAAAGGAGGAGATGTTACTGAATGATGTGGTAGAGGCTGAACTTTGAAATGGCAATGGGGACCATGAAGTATTCCAACTCCCCAGAATAAACCAGTATGTTGAGAGGGTAGAGAATGAGTGAAATTCCATTAAGTGCCAGAAAGGGCAGCCAAGAAGCCTGTGTCATTGGAACAGAGCCAGGTCTCAGTGAAAGCCAGAGGAGAGGAATGGGAAAGGAAAAGATTTATTATGAAAGCAAATTACCATGAATTCCAATAGAGCATATATAGTGAAAGGGCCAAGTAGTTTCTGAGTTTAATACTTAGGAGGTCAGGATGAGGGAAATGGGAATAAGGGGATGAACAATGGGAGGAGAATGGGTCTGAATGACAGTTGGGTGTTTGGGATGACTGGGATGCGAAGATTTTCAGTTTGTCTGAGGTACCTTAGCTTAAAAATGCCAAGGTCTCCCATTGTATCTGGTGTCATCGTCAGTCATCCTGACATATGTCTTACCACTGGACACAGATGACTCAGGAAGAAAGAGTGAAGTTGATGACTTTGCACAGCTCTGCCTCACTCCAATCCAATTAACTTCAAGACATCACCCTCCTGATGTCACTGGTTCGCTTCAAGAATTAAGGATGAAGAACAATAGGGAGAGTAATGCAAAAGTGGCAAAACAACAAAGACAGGGTATATGCAGAAGAGTAAAATATAAAAAGACTGGAGAGATAGGAAGTGGCCAGGTTAGGAAGAGCTTTAAAAGCCAATCAGAGGATTCTTTTTATTCTGGAGATAATAGAGACCCACTGGATTTTATTAAATGGTTTGGTAGATCTGTGTTTCAGAAAGATCAGTTTGACAAGTGAGGATGGACTGGATTGGGGAAAAATTTGAGGCAAGAAGACCAATCACAAGGTTATTGCAATGATCTAGGAGAGAAAAGGAGGCAACAAGTATTTATTAAGTGCTTACTATGTTCCAGGTGGGAGGAGAAGTGAGGCTGGTGACCTGCACAGCTCTCCTTCACTCAAATCAAACTCAAGTGTAAGTCATGTCATCATTTCTCTCATGACATGGTCTTCTTCAGCAACTAAGGACGAACACGATCCTGTGAGTAGATGCAGCTGGCTGAATGCTAGCTGGGTACTTCACCTCCTCCTCTCCTGTCTACCCCTCCCTCCCCTTCCTTCTCCTCTCCAAAGGAAGGTAAATTTGGATGGCCAAAAGTTGCCCAGTTGACCTGAGTTTTACTCCCTCCTTTCCTTTCTCCTTCCCTTCCCTCTGTCCTGTCCCCTGTCCTCTCCCAAAACCTTAAACCTACTACACTCTGATACTGGGACTCCAAGGGGCCCCTGCCAAGTGCTCCTGGACCCCGCTAGCATTCAGTGATTATCAATAGTAACTGTTGCTATTTCCCACCCAGCCTGATGTCTTTGTTTTTCTTGACCTCATTAAAGGGGCCATGCCCTGGCTACTTCTTAAACAGGCCTATTCAATGAATGGATGTTGCCTCACCCTTAGTGAGTACCTGCAAAGACCTTGGCCTCAAGGGCCCAAGGTCTCCCAGTGCAAACTGGGTCATCTCCAGTCATCCTGAGGAATATCAGATCACTGGATTCAGTGGAGGAGAAGTGAGGCTGGTGACCTGCACAGCCCTCCTTCACTCAAAAAAAAGTCAAGTGCAAGTCATGTCGTCATTTCTCTCATGGCATGGTGTTCTTTGGCAAAGAAGGACAAACACGATGTTCCAGGCACTGCACTAAGTGCTTTACAAATATTATCTCATTTGATCCTCACAACCACCTGGGGAGGTAGATACTATTACCTCAATTTTACAGTGAAGAAACTGAGGTTGTGACTTGCCCAGCGTCACACAGCTAATAATATCTGAGAACAGATTTGACCTCGAGTCTTCCTGACTCTAAGTCCAGTGCTCTGAGAACATGCATCACAGTATTGGCAATGTTGGAGGAAAGAAAAGGCATGGTGTGTATGTATATAAGAGATAATTCAAAGGGAGAATTGACAGGATTTGGCCAACTGATTGGACATAGGGGCTTAAAATGAGAGGTCAAAGATGGCCTCTAAGTTAAAGGCCTGAGTGACTAGGAAGATGATGGTACCCTCAACAGTAATATACAAGTTAGGAAGAGGTGGAGTGGGAAAAAGATAGTAAGCTCAGTTTTGGACATGCTGAATTTAAAGTATCTACAAGATGCATCCAGACGTCCAATTAGACATGCCCAGTAGGCAGGTGGATATGAGACTCAAGGTCAGGAAAAGAGATTAGGACTAAGGATCATCTGAATAAAGATGGTAACTGAATGTATGGGAGCTGACAAGATCGTCAAATGAAACAGTATGTAAGAAGTCATAGGACAGAACCTTGTGGGGATGCTCTAGATGCAGCAACAGATGCAGCAAGGACTAAGAAGGATCACAGAGGCTGGAGAACCAGTTCAGCAAAATTATCCAACACATCAAAAAATTATTATGAACATTATAAGGTGTTATACTCCAAAATCCACCAAATCTGCAACAAATTGGGGGTAAGTGTTTTCTTCTTATTATATCCTTTCTTTGAGACCAAGTTTGGTCTTTATTACTTTCACAATATTTAGTTTCAATTGTTTTGTTGTCAGTGTTCTATTTACACCATTGTAATCATTGTGCATATTGTTTTCTTGGTTTTATTTACTTTCCCATGCTCTTCTGTATTAATTATATTCATTCTTTCTTAGATCATAGTAATGTTCCATTACATTCATGTACTACAATTTGTTAACCATTCCCCAATCAATGAACATCTACTTTGTTTTCTGTTCTTTGCAAATACAAAGAAGTGCTGCTATGAATATTTTGGTGTAAACAGAGCCTTGTCTTTTTTATTATTAACCTTCCTGTCAATTATACTAAGCAGGAGAATATCTGGTCAAAGGGTATGGACATTTTAATCTCTTTTTCCATATAATTCCAACTTGCTTTTCAGAATAGTTGGATCAACTCACAGCTCAACCAAATCTCTTTTCACACCTCTTCCAATATCAAGTATTTCTATTTTTTGTCAATTTCCTGGGTGTGAGGTAAAATCTCAAGAGTTGCTGCAATTTGCATTTGTCTTTAGTGATTTGAAGCATTAAATAAACAATACTTTTTAATTTTCTCTAATAAATGATACAAAAGATCTTTTAGCTCTAGAGCAATGCACTTGATTGAATATGCTTCATTATTTTCAGAAAGCTTCTGTGCTTCATTATATATGAATATATGCTTCATTATTTTCAAAAAGCCCTCCTGTCCTGGGTGATAGGGTCAACTTGTAAATAATAATTGTTAGCAATTAATTGTTCAACTGTTTTGATCAATGGAACTAGCCAAGCAAAAGTGAATTGTCTCACATTTCACTTGAGGAGTTTTCAATGTAAATTCATTTTTCTTTCTTTGGGTGGTTCTACTTAAAGGATGATATCAGAGCTGAATTTTCTATTCATGTTTGGATATCTTAGTTTATTTTTGTATGTGTGTATAAGGAACAACAAAAAAGTCAATTCGACTGGACCACAGAATTGGGGAAAGAGAATAATGAAATATGTCAGACCACAAAACAACATACTTTTTCAGGTCCACAATGCAGCGATGATGAAAAAAGAAGAGCTCACTGCTGTGATGATTAAAAAATTCTGAGAGACATAGTTTCTGGGTAATCCAATTGTTTTATTAATAAGGTCAAGCCCATTTATTAATAAAAGGATGTCATTTGGCTGTCTCTCTTAGACCAAAGATAATCATGGCAGCAGGCTCCCAATTTACATACCCTTCGAAGAGTAGGTGTTCCCCATAATGGGAATCAACCCTGATTGGTTAACAAATAATGAGAGAATGGATATTACAATGAGAAGCTGGGATATATTACAACGAAGGTCTTGGGATATATAACTTGGGTCAAAGAGACATCAATTTCCATATTACCTGTCTGACAAAAGGGAGAATCAAACTTGCCCAGACCTACAGAAGTAAACACAATAAGCATAAATACGTCCATCAGCCCAAACATAGAATTTCTTTTACTGTCTGATTAGATCTTAGTCTGCATAAATCTGTTACATGGTTTAGTTTCTGGACAAGGATGTTGAAAAGGAGGAAAACCTTGGTTCTAATACAATAATTAGTTATTAAATATAAGAGAAATAATTTCTCACACTGCCTAACTAAACAGCTTACCCATTAGGACATATTTTCTAGTAGCTAAGGTAACTCAACAATTTCCGCACATAAGCTAGGGTTGCTTCTTGCTAGCCAAAAAAAAAAAAAAAGAAAAGGTTATAAATGTTTAATACCATGAAATCGCTAAATAAATTAATTGAACTAATACAGTTAAGGGAGGTAAATTGGGTTTCTAAGAACTGAGTCTTTTTCTAAGAGGTTTCAATAATTTGATAGAGACTGTGATAGCATTTTATGATAAAGCTTGGTTTGATATTGGTTCTGTTTTCAATGAGTACAGGATGGTGCAGGAAGGATGCTGATAAACCTGATAAGAAACTGGACATAAATAAGTTAACCCTCCTTCATGGTCATTAAAGCTAAACAAGGCTCTTAATGATACTGGAGAAAACAATACCAGTCTGAAGCAGACTTGGCTAAAGTAAATAGTTTTGTGAAAAGTTACCCAATAAACTAATTATACCAGCTCACTAGTCTCATCTTTTAAAAGATAGTCTTTTCCAAAGCAGAACCCTGTGGTTCTGTGTTCATATTTCCAAGTTTTTACTTTCCCCTAAGTCATACTAAGAAGTTTAAGAATGAAGTGTGCATTCTGTTATTGAGGTCAGTTTTCTTCCAAGAAGAAATAGTACACCTTTTGTGTGCTTAAATAAGGCAAATAAGCTACTGGAGTGTTCTACTTAATATCTGATACCACCTTCGCTTATTTAGGGTATGAGAAGCTTCCTGTGGTTAGCAGTGAAGTCTGTCAGATCACATGCTCATTACTAATCAAGAGGGGTCCAGGATTAGAAATGTTAAATTCTCCTTAATTTTGAGAAACAGTTAAGCGTTTGGGGGAGAATTATCTTTCTTTAGGGTATCTATTCCTGTTTCTGTTCTTATAATATTCATAACATATGTTACATGAATATGCCTTAAAGAACTCTATACTTTAAATCACTATCAAGTCTTTACCTAAATTCTCATTTGAGGCTCACAACAACCCTGTGCAGATACAATCAGATAAGGGCCATGGTCAAGCAGTGGAAAGAATACTGGATAAAGGTGACTATGCTCAAATTCTAATTCTCTCACTACCTTTGAGACCTTGGGCAAGTAACTTCATTTCTTTAGACTCATCAGCAAAATCAGGGTTTGAATTAGACCTCTGAGGTCCCTCTTCTGGCTTTAAGTCTATGATCTCATAAGTCCAATTTTGAAATGAGGAGATTGAGATACAGAGGGGTATGGTCATTTATGTTACTCAGCTGATAATATAGCCAGAGTAGTTATTCAATTCTTTCACCATATTAATGCTTCTAGCTTATACTTAGAAGCAAAATGAGGGGACCGGACTACATTATTTCTACAGATCTTCCAGTAATGAGTCAATACATTTTAGTTAATGAATAAATTAAAAAATTACAATAAAAATGGAAAAAATAAAGGCTAGGAATATAAATGGAAAAGCAATCCCTAATCTGAAGGAGCTCATATCTTAATGGGGAGACAAAAGTTTCAGCTGCTAAGTCAGAAAATCCACATAATCCCTAAAATACAGCAGAAAACCAGATAACTAATGCATCTTTCGTAATCGTTATTTCCACCAATAAATTCACATCCATTTCTGAGGTTGAACCATTTGACAATGCCAAGGACTTTGGTGCTCTTAAGTCGTTGCCATGTCACATCTCCACAAGAATTGATTTTCTAAATCATGGTTACATACAAAGGCTGGTCTAGAAGTATGGCTGGTAGTGTGGGTGCAGCATTGCCTTTCAAAGGGGCTCTTGGGGCCAGGGTCCTGAACTATCTCCACTGGGGTCTTATGGAAGGTGATAGTTTGACTAACCTGGCACACGATGCCTCCAATCTCTGAGGTGTATTGCTACTTCAGTTAGGCTGGCTTGCCTGCTCTTTGGGTAGCAATTATTGGCAAATGGTGGGAATGGCAAGGCCCTGCTCCACAATAATCGCTCCCCTAAATATAGCTGCAGGGGGCAGACTGTAAGAAGAGTCAGCAGACTGGGAGTGTTGCTATCCCAGGGGCTTTTGCAGCTTACCTGCCTATAATTGGCAGTAGGTAGTGGTCACCTTTTTAATTTTCCTCTTCTTTTTTTTTTAATCAAGTGGCCTGGACTGATATTCACAAATACAGTATTTCCACTGTCAAATCTTCATGAGCCTATTCCGTTAAAGGCTATCTTTGTATACCTTCTCATTAGCTATAATTCTAGTACTGTTTCTTCCCTAATTTCAAATTGGCAGCACATAAGTATGTTTATACTAAAAGATAATACACACACACACACACACACACACACACACACACACACGAAATACAGTTTTTCAATATGGAAATTCTTTCCACTATCAGAGACAATGACTGAAATGGAATTTCCAGTTTCACATACAAAAGCCTAATTTCGTGTCCCAATGTATGCATGTGATTGATTCACTACTGTGTCCAGTACTTAGTTTTAACATTAAAGATAAGTCCCTGGTCCTGTTTCTTTATCTTTAAAATGAGGGTGTTTGACTGTAGTAGATGGCTCCTGAGGTTGCTTCCAGTCCTAATTCTATGATCCTAATCAATAGTCCTGAAGCCAAGGAGGAACCACTCCATAAGTCTATCTAAGCTTTGGGGAAGGCATCTAAAAGAAAAGCAGTCCAAAGGATTTAAGGATCTAGCTTCTAGGGATGGGGAGGAGGGCCTTTGAACTTGGGTATAAAAAAAAAAAGTGCATCCTTATTTTTGCTAACCTTTGGTTTTTTCTTTATAATCTTATGCCTTTTATTTTATGTATTTAAAAACATTATTCTGAGAAGGGGTCCAAAGATTTTACTAGATTGCCAAAGAGGTCCATGGCAACAAAAAAAGATTTAGAATCTCTGCAAAGGAAGTAATTATTTTTAAAACATTTTTTAAACAAAAGAAAATCAATTCATTTAAAGCTCCATAGGCCAATTTAGTCAACAATTTTACTATTTCTATTATGCTATACTTATTTATAATGTTTATATGATACTATATCATAGTATATAATAATTAAGTCTATTAGGTCTGCCTAACTCAGTACTTGCATTCTTTTCCTTTTGTTTTTATATCAGAGTTAACAAGGTATATGTACAGTTCAAGACAGCTTTTTTCAGCTGGGTACAAACCTTGGATTGAGAAGTAGTGAGAATAATTTTAATCTAAAAATTTTTTTGTTGTTGTTTAAGTTATTTTTCAGTCATGCCCAACTGTTTGTGACCTCATTTTGGGGGTTTTCTTGGCAAAGATACTACAATCGTTTGCCATTTCCTTCTGCAGTTCATTTCACAGCTAAGGAAACTGAGGCAAACAGGGTTAAGTGACTTACCTAGCATCACACAGCTAGAGAGTGTCTGAGGCCAGACCTGAACTCAGAAAGCAGAATCTTTCTGAGTCAAGGTCTGGTACTCTTTATCTACTGTGCCACCTAGCTGCCCAATCTAAAATATAAAGAGAGATAAAAACCAAACCAACATATATGACTTTTCTTGAGTATTAAGAATGGCATAGTCTTTAAGAACCAAAACAAGTTAATGGGCAATAGTAAATTGGATAATAAACCCAATTAATGATCAATCTGTCTCCTACCAGAAGCTTTCTTCAATCTGGTCCTTGTTTCATTTATTAAATATGTATCTCTAATCAGAACTGACTGCCAGGTAACTGTCAAACTATATTTAACTAAGAAAGGTTAAGTCTGTCAACATTTGATTAGTTACTTGTTAAGGTTCTGGATACCAACCCCCATTTTAGGTAGGCTTTTACTCAGCAGTGTAGATAAATAGCACAAAAGTTCAAAGAGGAGAAAGAGGAAGGGAATAAGCATTTTATATAGTGCCTACTGTGTACCAGGACTAGGCACTGTGCTAAGTGCTTTACAAATATTATCACCCTTCATAAACAGGGCTCCTGGCAGCTCTCCTCTTTGACCTCTCCCCTGAAACCATTTTCATCATTCAAGGTTCACAGACCACAGTATTTAGAGTTAGAAGGAAACTTAGAATTTATCTACTTCAACCCTCTCCCTTAGAGATGAGAAATTTTAAGGCCTTAAAGAAGTTGGAGGTTGTCCACTATCACAATGGTATAAAGAATCAGATCTAAGATTTAATCCTCAGTCTTCTAACTCTAAATCAAGGGTTCTGTCCACTACTCCACACTGCCTTTCATTTGCTTTAAACAAGATTATGCTCTGTGCTTGTCCTTGGGGTCCCTATCATTCTCCATTGATGATCCTGTGATAATAGCTGAGACAGTCCAGCAAAGGCACTTGGGTAAGACAGATTCTGTGGAAGCAGAATGTCCAGACTTAAAAACAACATGGCAAAATATTAAGAGAACTCCTTTACTTATCATGGTAAATCCTGGTTTGATTTCTGGCTCTGATATTTCTTAATTAAGTGACCCTGGACAATTAAACTTCTCTCTGAACTTCCATTCCTTCATCTTTAAAACAGAAGTAGCTCCCACCCTACTTATACCTCAAGGGTGATGATTGTTATTGCTGAATGATTACGAGAAGTTAGGGAGAAAAGAGAGGAAAAGATGACCTAGAGATTTCCAGCCTACATCATTAGAAAAATCATAGTATTAATCTCAGAATTAGGGAAGCTGGAAACAGTGAAGATAAGTAATTGAAAAATTTGGAAGATATTTGTGTGGACAGTCCTGGTTTCAAAACCTGTCTTTGCCATTTGATTCCCTATGTGACTATACGTTAGTCATGTGCTCTCTTTGAGCCTCAGTTTTTACATCTGAAAAATGATGGGGTTTGACCAGATGGCCTCCAAGGTCTCTTCCAAGGTCAAATCTCTGATCTAAGACCCAACGTCTGACTACTGTTCCATGTTTACCAAAGTTGGGAGTCAAAAAGATGATGGTTTATTGAACACTAAGTAACCAATGGTGAAATCAAGGCAACCTGTACCAGTCACAATCCACAATGCAATGGCCCTACTTGAACACCTGACACCTGACTCACACGTGTCACGTATCAATAAAAGTATTTTAGAGGCAGGTCCTACCATTGACTGACTACTGTGACAATTCTGATATACCGAAAAGAAAATGATACTCAAGGAAATTTGAAAAATAAAAATCATGATACTCCAGTTTAAATTATTTCTTTATTTATGTGAAAATTCTACAAGTATTATTTGCATCTGAAAATGAGGCTAAAAAAAGTCAAGTCACTATGTGACATTATAGTCACTATGTGACATTACAGTCACTTGACACATTAATATAAGTGAAAGCTAATAATCATGCAAATTGACAATGGGGGAAAATATTTAAGTGAAAATGTTTTTTTATAACCTTAAAGTTCATCCTTAAATCTATCTTTTATGAAGTATGATCGATTTCTCATCAAAATCAAACAAAGCATTATTAAGAAGTTAAATTCTATTCCTGTTGCACGCATCCAGTATTTCTGATCATATTCAGGAAATATAAACATTTAAAACCCAAACTAAGGCCTCAATATTTTCTGGTTAAGAAATTTAATGAAATGCCTATGAAAAGAACAAAAGAAAAACTCACTTTAGTGAAATTTTTTTCAAAAGAAATTATGCTACAAAATACAATAAATAATTATATTAAAATCACATTTTCATTTTATCTTAAAATCAGACACAAGTATGACAGAAAACAGTAATATTTTACTTTAATATGTTTCATCTATAGGAAAGAAAAATTCAGATAAGTTACACAACAAATTCTGATCCAAATATAGTTTTAACTCCAGAATAATTCAGATTATGGGAAATTTTTTGTAATTATATAGGGCTGTTACTCCAGCTGTACATCACAAATACTTTAAAAGGCAAAATACAGGCACTTGACAATAAACTATGCAAGGCATACCAATCCTTATGGGTCATGGTATAACAAAACTCCCAATGAGAGGGGAAAAGTAATGGCACTTCCTCACCTCTCTCCTCAGCTAAAGGATTGTTATAAGATCTTCAACTCATTTGTTTCTATTGTCTTGTATCAGCATTAGCTGAAAATGTCAAAACAGCACTTCTGATTTTAAGCTTTTTAAAAAATGAACTATGAAATGGATCTATGAATTATGTACATCCTTAATTTTAGCAAACACTGCTGCAAAGTTTCTGGAGACAAAAACCAAATATCACTTATTTACCTGAGGCAAATTATTTTTCTTCTTCAACAAGGCTAAATGTAGCACAGTATTAACAAACCTTTCTATTATATTACGAACAAAAAAACCTAGTTAAAATTATTTAACGTATATTTTTAGAATACAGCATCCTTCTGACTATTCTTGTCAAAGAAAAGCTTTTTTCCTAAAACAGCATTTTTAGAATTCTTTATATACTTAGTAGTTTTACTATTAGGTGTGTTCAGATTTTCCATACAGATGTTAATGGGAAAATCCATTTAAACTGAGCTGTATAGCAGTACAACTGCATTACGTGGTTTGCAGGGGACAGAGAAAGAGTGCAGTAATGTTGGTAAATTGCTTTTTTTGAAGCATATACCTCCTCCTGAAAAAACCCAAGAAAAAACCATTCTTTACCAATAAAAGTTGTGACTTTTTTTCTCCTCAAACAAGTTGGTGATTCAGATAAAAGAGCTATCTGAGCATCCTTGGTGAAGAGGTATATTGCTAAAGACACCTGACATAAGCACATAGTTAAAGACAACAATAAAAGTTTAGAGATTTAAACATTTTTTTACTTCAAGAAATAACTTCATAGTTGATAATAATGGATCAGCCATAAATTATTTTTATGCTAAAAATAGGCATTTTTTACAAGATAAGATGTAACTAACACCCATTACATTAAGAATATCATTTTGAAAATTAAACCCAAATCTGTGGTTACAATAGAAAAAGAGGCACTTTCAGTTTTTATATAGTTTGAAATCTATAATGAACAGAAGCATAACAATTTAATTCCCAAACTAAAATTAAGAGTACCAAGACATGTAGTTAGCACACATTCTATCATTCCTTAGTTACCTTGACAACATAAAAGCACAGTGACTGTTTAAAATAAATAATTTAAAAATAAGATCAATATTTTAAAGTCAAGGATGAAAACTAAGGAAAAATAAAACCAAAACAAAACCAAAATCATTGTTATTCATGTGCAAACAAGAAGCTATTTCTCCACAGGTATTAAATGAATATAATTTTTTTTTATTTAACATTTTGCACTCAATTATAACCCTTTACTTTCCTATTCAACTGTTTAATCAAGTTTTTTTAACACAAATTTTGATTTTTTTGCTATAATAAGTAACTTTTGTCTAACCTTTGGAAGACTTATCGACTGCAAATTTCTGGCAAAGGAAGAGAATTGTACAATTGCTACAGTCTCCTATTTCATACAACATACAAAAAGAAGTAGAATGACTAATTAAAAAACAAGGAAAGAAGATTCTCAGACAAATAAACCTAGGAATTATACCTATGGCATGTAAAGAGTTTTGTGGCAAATTACAAATCAACACTGGCTTTTTAATGGAAGTCATCCAAAATTAATTTCTGTAGCTTCAGAAGTCTTGGGATTCCCCCCAAGAGCCTAGAAGTTTCTAGATAAGGCAGCCAAATTCAAAACCATTGTATACATTCACAAAGGAAATACAGTATTTTTGGTTATCTCAATCTGACATACTGGAAAAATCCAAATGTGAAAAATAGGCACAAAAGAGGTTTTCTATTCTTTTTAAATGAAGAAAACAGATGAATCATCTGTTGATATATTAATTAAAAGTAACCAAGAAAATATAAGAATCTGAACAAAACTAAGCATACAGGTGCAATATTGAGCAAATTTTGGTTTAACTACACATAGACATCAAGAAACATTTTCCTTTATGAAGTATTTCAAATTGCCATTATCACTCTAATTCTTCCCAGTTATCAGTAAGATTACCTTTGCTTTGCCGTCTAATGCTGACCAATTTTCCAGCTGATTTGATACTCCATCTGGAACTGTTTCCTGAGCTGGACAGGTTGGTGTATTTAGTGGAACCTTTAGTCTCCTCTTCCCAACCTGGCCAGGAGAGATGGTCCCTAGAAGAGTCACCTACATCAGTAGCTGGATCTTCAAGAGTAATCTGAGGTGGCTCCCATCCCTCGATCTCATCTGGTTTCTTAGATTGCATATTTTGTTTTAACACCAAACTGTCCCAAAATCCGGATTTCTTTTCAGTCTTCACATCTTCTTTTATTCTTAAATTAGTTCTGAGGTAAATAAAATGTTAAATATTGAACAACTTTCTCCAAAAGACACTCTGATATTTGTATGCTTCCAATCAAAACCAATTCTTTAAAAAAAAAATAGGCATATAAATATCAGGTAGTTTTTAACTTGGGGAGCTACTAAAATCATTTTTAAATCATTCTTCAAAACTTTAAATTTACAGAATTAAAATTCCCAAGTAATCTAAAATCAATAACAAAAACTGGAAAATATTTAATAAAACAAATAAGTATGCAGCAGAACACAGATAATATTACGTTCTTCTAATTCAACATGTGGCCCACAAGGATCCTTCTGTATAGTTTAATAGCTTCTGTTTCTATTTGAGTTTGAAACCACTGCTGTATACAATTCATTTTAAGGAACTCAGAAATCTGAGTCAGAAGCCACTTACCTTCAAGAAGAGTTTCCATGAAAAAACATTAAGAGCAAGGAACAATGCAAGGATCAGTTTTACACAATACTACAGTGCAAACTGATAAAAAAAAGTATTAATAATTTTAAAACACTATTTGAGGTATGACTACAAAATATAGGTTACAATGAAGAGGTGATTACTGAATTTACAGAAAGGATTTGCAATTGAACACCTTTAACAAGGACTCTCCCCCAAGCAAGTGGTTTTATTTTCTTTAAATGCTTAAAATTCAGGAAAGTACCTATTCTACAAAGTAAACTATACCTAGAATTGGGAGAGGGTTTCATGACTGAAAGAAAGCTTTAAAAAGTATCTAG